>NC_139578.1:31569469-31881969 GCF_946808225.1 Silurus aristotelis
GTGTGTGTGTGTGTGTGTGTGTGTGTGTGTGTGTGTGTGTGTGTGTGTGTGTGTGCTGGGAAAAGACAACGGTACGAGGTGATCATCTACAGCTATGTGTGAGCCCTTACAATACATCATACCCGTGTGCGCGTGTGTTACATGAGTTAGAGGTGCGGAGTAAAAACCTGTAGTGAGGAATTAGAGCAGTGTGTGATTTAATACTCTGTGAAACACACGCCAGGCAGAACACAGCCAAGTGAAACACACACACACACACACACGTTTGTGTTAGCCTGAACACACACAGGCAGCGTGAGTGCAACATCACAGAAGCGAAGTGAAACACACTTTATTGAACCAAACACCTTTATTATTATTATTATTATTATTTACACAAAGCCCTGTGCGTGCACACACACACACACACACACACACACACACACACACACACACACACACACACACTGTATATATATATATATATATTAATACTATATATGAACAATCTCTCTGTTAATCTTTTAATCATTAGTACCAAAGGCTCAGAGGTTAAAGAACAACCACAGGAATGAGTACATGAGGAGCCATGCTGCAGTGATCCAGGGAGATGACAAAAAACACAGCCCTAATCAACATAATCATAATCATAATAATAATAATAATAATGCATGTCAGAGCAGAATGGAATGTACATGGTGACTGGATGATCATCAGGATCCAAGTAAATATTACAGATGAAGAGAGAGACTCCGCCCACTTCAGTGATATAAAGGAAGCGGTTTCTCTTATAATAATAATAATAATAATATTAATAAAAAGAATGCTGAATGCGCTGAGCATTAGTGTGGTACAGGTGTTGGTGGAATGGAGTTCGGAGAGAGAAAAAAAAAGAGCGAAGGAGAGTTAAGAAGATGAAGAGAGGGGGGAATTTAGAGAGAGAGAGAGAGAGAGAGAGAGAGAGAGAGAGAGAGAGAGAGAGAGAGAGAGAGAGAGAGAGAGAGAGAGAGAAATAAAGAGAGGGGAAAAAATGAGAGGGAGAGAAAGAAGGGGGAATGGGGAAATAGGGAACAAGAAATAGGGGAAAGAGAGAGAGAAGAAGAGATATAGAGAGAGAGCGAGAGAGAAAGAGAGGGAGGGAGGGGAAGCTCCACCCTCCTGGACTTGTTTTGGTCTGGTTTAAAAGCTGTTCCTTTGTTTTTGTTTATTTGGTTTGTTGGAATGGTCAGACGTTGTTGATTCGTAGGAGCTGCTCCCTACCGTTGACCGTCAGAGACTTCAGCTGCCCGTCTTCCTCGACCTCCACGCGCTCCTGCCCGTTCTCCACGATGCTACAGACACACACACACACACACACACACACGTGAGCATGCCCCTCACCAGCACCTCAGCCCTGATGACTGCACTGCTGTGAGATGTTCAGTACCGTTTGGTGGTGATTCTCCTCCCGTTGATGAATTTGGTAGACGTGGAGACCGAACGGAAATTTCCCATCCCTCCTCCTCCTCCTCCTCCTCCGAACGATGACGAAGAGAAAGAGGTGAAGTTTCCTCCACCCATTGGGCCGATAGGCATGAAACCTAAACCGAGATTTTTATATTTTGTTGGTTTAATAATAACCTGCTACAACATTTGATTAATAATAAAATGTATATAAATGATTTTATCTGCATTATTTTATTATTTAACAATAAAAAAAAGGAAAAGGATATCAGCATACACATATTATAAGAAAAACGTTATTGTGACATCAAAAACGGATATTACACAGATATTTCCAGAATTCTGTTTTCACTTATTTTACATTCTTGGCAACCCTACACATCCTTAAATAAACCTAAATTAATCATTTTGGACAAATACCGGCGAACGCTTAAAATAAAGAAATAAATAAATAAATAAATAAATAAATAAATAAATAAATAAAATTTAAACGTTTCTGGAGTTTCAACTGCATAAACACGCATACCTGAGTCAAATCCTGAGAAGCCACCTCCGAACGGAGGGAATCCCCCAAACCCGGGGAAGAAGGATCCCCCGGCTCGATTCCTCGTACCTCGCTGCCTTCGACCAGCACCAAACCCTAAGAAATCGTCGAACGGGTCGAAGGGGTCGTCTCCTGAACCGCAAGAGAGGAATGTGTGAACGTCCGGCCTTCTGCTGTTTGTTTTCTACTTCCTATTTGCAACATTTTGCAGCAGCAGCACCAACATCAAAAACCAAGGGCCAGCAAGACCTTCAGAATCACTGACATGTTCTAATAGTTTATTCTCTTCAGGTGCACTGCTTCCGGGAGTTGCTTTAACCAAAAAGATTTGGACTTTTCGGCTCTGAGGCCCCCTAGAGGGCGTCTAATAACCTCCTCATCGTACGGTCAGAGCTCGCAACCTAAATCTGTAGCAAACTGCACAAGCTCAAAGGTATTTCATTGATTTGGATGCAGATACATTTACAAAGACGTTTAGAAGATGGACTTTTCAAGAAAAGTGACGAAAAACCCCCAAAAGAAATTCAAAAACCCCTGGGTGATGTGATGAGGTGAATATCAATGCCAGAGATGATGCATGCAGGGTTGTGGCTCCAGTGAAAGGAGACGTGTTGAATTGTGTTCATTGGGTTTCTTGCTTTATGATGTTCATTGTTACTGTATGAGATCCTGTGCGTGATGCAGCACTCTGTTCTACTGCACTTCTCTACAATACTGATGCTTTCTGTAGGCGTGGCTTCATGATGATGGGATTAAGAGGTGGATTGGTTCAGGAACAACATCACTGAAGTGTGTATTTTTAATATATTAAGTATATTAATATATAAGTAAATATAGATGTAATTTATTCAGATTGGAAGCCTTCAGGAAAGCCGTTCCTCTGGGCTGGACATAGTGATCTGGAGTGAGGCAGTGATGAACAGTCGATGTAACGGCATGTGTTTAACGCACACAAGCATGCTAAATATGGCAAGGGCACTTCCACACGGCCGAGAAGAGACTCTGCATCACCCGACAGGAATGCTTTCTCAAATAGATCCTGTATAAAGCACAAGGGCCTGAAGCAAGCTGGAGAGAGAGAGTGTGTGTGTGTGTGGGGGGGTGTTTGGTGGAAGTATTTAGGACCGGCGTGTGTATGCGTGTGTGTAAATCCTGAAATCAGTACGAGGACGTGGTGTGTTTAAGCACTGAAAGGAGAGAAGGGCGTGTGATGTGTTTGGGTGGAAGGGAATAAACCCAAGTGTGTGTGTGTGTGTGTGTGTGTGTGTGTGTGTGTGTGTGTGTGTGTGTGTACACGTTTGTACTGAACAACCCTGAAGTACACACCTTCCCATCCTTCACACACTTCGTGAGGGAAATTTCTGCATTTCAACATCATGGTGCACTATAACGAGTTATGACTTTATAAAATTAAATAAAAAAAAAGAAAAAAAAAGAAAAAGAAATTAATAATTTAATAAAGTACAATGAAAGAAAGAAAGAAAGAAAGAAAGAAAGAAAGAAAGAAAGAAAGAAAGAAAGAAAGAAAGAAAGAAAAGTCAAATACAACAAAAATTAAATAAAATAAGAAAAACTAATTAACCAATTATTAAAATAAATTAGAAAATGTAATATTAAAAAAATAGAAATGGAAAAAAAAAAATTTAATAAAAAAAGAAATAAATAAATAAACAAATGAAATAAAAGAAAATCGCATCAAATAAACAAATCAAAAAAGAAAAAAAAATTCAAGAACATTAAATAAAAATAATAAAATGGTTAAATAAAAAAGATCCAAATTAAAGAGTCATATTGCATTAAATGATATGAAATAAAGCCAGAATTCTGTTTTCCTCCACAGCACCAAAAAAGGTCAGCTTTTTGTTACACAGATTCTTGGAATATTTGATATATTACGTCACGGCAATTCCTGAAAATGGCAAAAAAAAAATAAATAAATAAAAAAAGATTTTCTGTTTCGTCCCCTCAGTCACGTCCACACCATTCATCCTGCTCCAGAGGGGGGCGCCTCTGT
Organism: Silurus aristotelis; assembly: GCF_946808225.1. Taxonomy (NCBI): domain Eukaryota; kingdom Metazoa; phylum Chordata; class Actinopteri; order Siluriformes; family Siluridae; genus Silurus; species Silurus aristotelis. The sequence continues at coordinate 31,573,450 of NC_139578.1, forward strand.
GCGCCCGAAGACAGAGATCAGCTCATACCGGTTTGACCTTTTAACCTTCAACTCGGCTCACTCTATAAACAGAGACTGCATTGTGTACATTTCTGACATTCAGCTCCAGAATTATTGGCACCCTTAGTGATGGGTTAAAAAAAAGAAAAAAAGGGTCCTGGGATAATAATCTTCCACTGAAATATGAGAAATGCCCTGTAACTCAAGTGCATTTATTCGAGGTGTAATTTTCTTAATAAAAAAAACAGATGTCACAAGTATTGGCATCCCTCCGTGTAGAACTTTAGAAAGCACAGCGTGTACAAATGTAGTGAAATAGTGATGCATTAAGGCATTTAGCATGAATGACGTAGTTTATTGTACTGGCTCAGTTTTATCTTGGAAGATCTCATCACAATGGCGCGGAAACCACTGAAAATGTGTCATCTTTTTTTCCAAAGCATTTTCAAATTTCATCCACTTTGGAGAAACTGACGGGAGAAAAATACGCGATTTTAAACGAATGCGTCTTAGCATTGAATGAGTTCTACAGGGATGTACGTGTTAGGGGTTCTTTACTGTTTATTAGGAAACCAGGCATTTCTTCCTGGCCTTGAGTGTCTTTAGAGTCCAAGATGGCTTCTTCTGTCTAATCTTGTCAAAGATTCAAAGGGGAAGTTGAGGAATTTGGTGTGGTATTATTGCACTGGTCCTCATTCCTCAGGGAGATGTACAAGTTTATTACTGGTTTGAGGTCTGATGTTGAGATTGGCTTGGAATACACCATAAAATCCAGCAGAAGACAATGTCTGAATTTGGCTCTTTAGTCTTTTGGAATTCAAGTGTTTGAAGGGAAGATTTGAAATGCAGACTGAATAAAAATGGCGTTTTTGTATAACGGGTTGATGTAAGGATTATTACCATGTGTCTATGTGGACACTGCCTGCCATCTTTCTTCAAATAAAGAAGACAAAACTCTTACCGAAGAAATCTGCAAATGGATCTCTGCCTCCAAAGAATTCCCTGAAGACATCTTCAGGGTTACGGAATGTGAACACGCCACCAAAATGGTCATCATAATGTCCTCCTGAAGGAAACAGACCATTTGTTTTACGTGAGAAAAAAAAAAACAACACAAAACTAGATTGAATAAACTAGACTAGAAAGTAAATGTATGTTGTTGATGGAGCAGATCATTACCTCGCCTTCCTCCTCCAGACAGGGCGTCTTTGCCATATCTGTCGTATAAACTGCGCTTGTCGTCTGAAAAACAAAAAGACATTTTAAATCAATTTGACCTGAACATTGGATTCACCAGAACATGGATTCACAGGTTAAAACAAAACACTGAGAGAGACAATATGAACCACCAACAGTTCCTGTAGCAATGTGGGTGAAGCCTAAAGACCAGGCCTTTGTAAGGCAGTTAGTTTATGACCAGGTAGGTCATAAACTCAGGTACAAGTGGGCAGGAATCTAAGGCTAGTAGTCCAAGTTCAGTTACTTAAACCCAGGAAGCTAAGGCTGTAAATTTAAAACTAGCTACCTAAGGACAGGAAACAGATTCATGTATTATAAGGCCAGCAGACTAAGACTGCATTCCTTGGACCTGGTTCCTTAAACCAGAAAGTTACTCTTGGAATCTAAAGATATGTACTTAAGGCTAAAATGTTTATAGCAGGTACCCAAGGCCAGGAACCTGGTTCTATAAATCTAGGACTAGGTACCCAAGACCAGACACCTAAAAGGTGGGAATCCAAAACCAGGTACACAAGACCAGATACCTAAAGCTAAAAGTCTAAGACCAAGTACTTCAAACCAAGGACCGAGAGCTGGAAGTCTAACACCAAGTAACCAAGTCTAGGAAACTGAACCTGGGAATCTAAGGTACCCAAGATAAGGTACTCAAGACCAGCCGCTGCACTTAAGGTCCTGAAGCTAGGAATATAAGACCAGAACCCTAAGGTTGGATATAAAAGAGCAGTTACCCAAGGCTAGGAATCTGAACCTGGGAATCTTAGACTAGGTATTTAAGATCAGAACCCTAAGGCTAGAATCTAAGACCTAAGGCCAGGAAAACTTAAAGCTTGTAAACTTGTAAACTTAAACCTGGGAACATAAAGTCAAAGTCCAAACCCTGGATCCCTCAAGTTAAAGTAGAAACAGAGAAGTTCCTGTACCATCATCGTCATCATCACCCCCACCACAGATTTCACAGACATATTCCTTCTGAACTAGGACCTAATTAGACCCCACACTCCTGTTGAGCACATCCGACCCACGTTTAAAGGTGGACCGTGACCATTTAATGGCTGACAAAAAGTTCAGTCTTGTTTGGATAGATTTATAATGCTAGCTCCAAATTGATTCACCAATGCCTGAGCCCATATATCAAGCAATTACAGCTCTCTGTAAGGAACATTTCAGCCTGGCACTTGTAACTCCATGACCTTTGCTTTAACCCCATGGCATTTTTAGAAGGGTCAAATTTAACCACATGACCTCCAATTAACTCCTCACACAGTAAATATAAATTGTGCCTCAGTCACTTCTCCGGTCAGAAACGTCACCCTTTATGACCTGACGCTGACCTGTCTGGCTTACTTATAAATTTTTTCCAGCAATGGCCACTCAAAAGGGGGCAAAGGTCACAAAAAAAATCATGGCAGCTGTTAAAATGTTAGTCTGGACAACACAGAGGATTAAAGGAACCCAATTTACTGTTTGTGAAAAGGCAAATATTTTATTTAAGCCGCAGACTAAAAGCATTTCGAAGGTGTGTGGAGATTCATTTAGCCAGTTGGTAAAGTCATGTACTAATGTAGGTGAAGTAAGGAGGCCTGGGGTGCAGTCAGGGTTCCAATTCAATCTCCATAGCAGGACACTCAAAATCTTCTACTCCAACCCATAGAAAGCAGCTCTTCATTAAGCTGGCTTTGTGCATCGTCATGCTTAGACACGTTTAGGTCTGCTAGTTCAAGTGAACAGAAAATTTCATGCTGGCACATCCATGACATCCTATACAATTATGTGCCTCCAAGTTTTACAAAAGGGCAACAAAAGGGCAAAATAAAAGCTGCAGAAGCTGCCATAAATTCTGTGAGCACACCAAGGTTTCATAACAAGAGGTCGACTGATTCAGCGGTTTTGCAAACTAATTGGCACCAATAGTGGATCGACAGAACTATTGTCTGTCGGCAAAAATCCATACCAATAGTTTTTCCAGGTTGCGTTTAACAGTAAAAGAGCAGCCTCTAGAGGTGAATCACTGATGCCTTGTTCCGTTTTATTTAAAAAAAAAATTTAAATTATTGATGTAACTGTTTTTATTTATTTGGAGTGTTTCCTTTTGTTTCAGTTTGAATGCATGTCTTATTTCCTAAATATATTATATAATTAATATATTATCAAATATATTAATGTTTTTTTTATTTTGGTACATTTTCATTATTATTTATTTTTTTTTAACGTTTTTGGCAAGTACGATCCAACCTAGTAGCTTTATCAATAAAATCCGACTTCTAGTCATGACTGGTGTACTTTTATTGCACTAGTGATTTACTACAAAACTATTTCTACTATAATAAACTGAAGCCACCTCCAAGTTCAGAGTTTTTCATTCCAGACCATCAAAACCAGGTTTTACACTGTGTCTCCGGAAAAAGGGATTGTCTCTAACCAAACAGAAGCAAAAGTTTTGGCAGTTCAAGATCGATGCTCACCCTGAACACCTCTCTCATGTTACCATTTTAAAATCTGCTTATATAAAAATGAGCTTTTTTGTAGAAAAAATGGAAACTTGATTTTTTTTTCGTAAATGAAACAGGGTCCTGCTGTTGCTGCCAAGTCAAGAATCAGCAGAAGTTCATCTGATTTCCATCTGAGTGACACAGAAACCTGTTCCAAAAGCTGGAGAGAAGATTTGGATCTAAAGAACAACTCAATGCCCCCAGGGCTTCCATTAAAATCACACAGCATGAAGATGAAAACACATACACACTACATGAGCTTGAGACTGTGTGTGTGTGTGTGTGTGTGTGTGTGTGTGTGTGTGTGTGTGTGTGTGTGTGTGTGTGTGTGTGTGTGTGTGTACAGAATGTACTGTCTTTCACAGAGTGTGGAAAGAAAATCTGATCCAATAAGAAAGAAGTGTGATAGTGAAGGAGTCTATTTATATTAAAAGGTCTCATGGCCCATGTGTCCACCCTGTTATGACTCATAGCTATGCTTAAAGGCTTCGTAGGCAACTTTATATAATGTGAAAATAAAAAACTGAATGCTTAGAGATATGTAGCAACTGTCAGAAGTTTGGAAGCTCAGAGACTTTTATGTGAGGCAGTCTGATCACATCTTCTCCCCTGTTCTCCGTCTTACACAAGTTCTTCTGTTAGAGACACAATTGTCTTATTTGCACTCCACAGAACTTTCATCCACCTATTCACTGTCCAACTCGTTCCTTTTCTTGTTTGATGAGCTTTAGACTATATAATATACATGAACATATGCCATTAGATACACCACTGTAAAAGATCTGACATGTTAAAACAGGAAGAACTCTTGGAGATTCCTTCACGACCTGTTGGTGGTAAAGGAATCTCCAAGAATTCTTCTTGTTTTAACATGTCAGATCTTTTACAGTGGTGTATCTATAGAAATCACGACCGGACATCATGTTCAAACAAGAAGAACTCAGAAGAAGTATTTGTCACCAACAGATCCAGCACGTCTTGTTACTTATGCATGTTCTGAAATGCCCTTAAAACACACTTCAAACATGAAGAAAGCTATTACAGAAAAATGATCTCAGCTATTCAACCTTGTCTGGATGCATTTCAAAACTTTAGGATCAAGTATTATGACTTGGAGCCAAATCTGTGTTAGAGACTGGCAGAAAAAACAATTCCATACAAAACTTGTAGTAAAAACAGCCCTTAAACTTCAACTGAATTAAACCAAACTAAGCCTTAAAGTGAGCTAAATCTAACCAGAGCCTCGTGAAACCGTCACCTGATATATAAATAAATGAATTTAGAAGGATCTCGCCAGCCAGAAATACAGATAATTAGCTGCACAAGGGAAATCACGCTATTATAATCAGCCAAATGTCATGTATGGAAAGGGTCCTGCCACAGCGTGAAGACGAATAACGTGTGAAAGATATTCGGTGGCCAAGATTTTGGAGCATCTCAATAAACTCATGTGACCTGTGGCTGTGTTCTAAAATCCGAAAATAAAACCTACGAAAAGCTTAATTCAGCTACCATTAATAATCAAAAATTAAGTCTATACGATAACACCAGCCTTAAAATGGCTAGAGTGAGTTGGAGATAAAGGGGCGGGGCTTCACAAAGGTCAGTTAGTATCGCAAAGATTAAAATGCCTACACACCTGTCAATCATTAGCAATATGCTATTTGGTTCAAATTTGATTTAGTTTTTTGGATGTGTAACAGATGGCAGACTATTCAAGATTAAGATTATAATCCAGCACGTGAACATCCTTGTAAAAAATCTATCTGAAACATACAATTTTACCTCAGATGTGTTGGTAAAATGCGGATAAAACACTTATACAAGCCAGTCAAGGCAACGTAAAAGAAGTGCGATATTAAAAATACGAGGAATCAGTCAGAATCCATATTTACCTCTAATTAAGATAATTAAACACTCATCAATGCTTTCAGAGATCATTTTAAGACACTGCGCTAATAAAACTAAGATGAATTAAAAAGTCCAGAAATGCCAACATTTACCTCAGATGTGTTGGTAAAATGTTAACCAAACACTAATAAAAGCTGTTGAAAACTGTTCCATAATTCAAATAAGAAGAGTCCGTCGAGAACACCTACATTTGCTTCAAACGCTTTTGTAAACTGCTATTAAAGAATTAGTAGGAGCTGTTGAATACAATGACACAACGATGATTAAAAATAAATAAATAAATAAATAAATAAATAAATAAGATCGCAGGTGAAAACACCTAATCATTTTAATTAATTCAGTCAAGTCCTGACTCGAAGCAGGTGATGAAGGAAAAGCTGACATTTACCATCTGACAGGACTTCATAAGCTTCAGAGATCTCTTTAAATCGCCTCTCAGCCTCTTCTTTGTTGTCTGGATTTTTATCTGGGTGCCATTTTAAGGCCAATTTTCTGTACCTGTAAGGAGACGAGAGAAATAGAAAGAGAGATCAAGAGAAAGATCTATACTATAAAATAGCTATAAAATAACATGGACATCTGTAAAACAATCTTAAAGCGCTATGTGCTTCTAAAACACAATTCATCTAGTGAAAATGCTAGGGCTTTTACCGGCCTAAGGTGTCAAGGTGGACTTGTGTAGCTTGTGTGTATGTGTGTGTGTGTGTGTGTGTGTGCACAGAAACAGCCGAATCAGCAACGCTAACCCACACCAAAGCAAACGCTCAATAACAGTCAGGGGATTTACTTATAGACCAGAAAGAAAACACCAAAAAACTAAACAAAAGAAGCGAGTTGACCGCTCTGTTTTGGGACAGTGTTTGAAATCCACAAAAGTTTTCCACATCGCAGCACTTTCCACCACTCTGCCTGCAAAAGGCTAATGCCACAGAACTGAGCATCATTTCAGGAAAAGTTGTTTTAACTCAAAGACAATGTGCTCGACATGAGAACAGGCATTAAGCTCATCGTCCAAATAGTGTTGTTAAGCAGTGCATTGTCCAGGTAATGATTTAAGCTTAGCTAGTTAGCACATTTTTAAAAACAATGTAAAGACATTGTGGCTCAGATATGTTGGTAAATCACAAATAAACTCTAATTAAGGCTTTTATAGACACTATATAGACATTGTCTTGTTAAAAATGAGACCCGTCAGTCAGGAATGTCAGGATTTACCTCAGATGTGTTTGTACATTGCTATTAAATTATTTATACATTTTAGAACAACAGAAAGACATGATAATGAAAAATGGCAGGATACTGTCAGAACCATTAACATTTACCTCAGATATGATAGTAAATAACTAATAAAACAGTAACAGAAGATGTTAAAGACAACATAATGGTAATGGGATAATAAAAAGAATCTCTGAGGAACTTCTACATTTATTTCAGATATTTTGGTATATGACTAAAAAAACTCTATTAGAAGCTGTTAAAAACAATATATAGACAATGTAATAGTGAAAATGAGACATATCAGTCAGGACCTTCCGAATTTACCTCAAATGTTCCGGTACATTGGTAATAAATTACTAAGAGATGAAATTGAAACAATGGAAAAGTATTAGAATGAAAATAGTGTAAACCTGGTAGGAACCTTATATTGACCTAAAAAAATGTTGTTAAATAGCTTATAAAACACCAAACTCGATGATGTTGAAGTCAATGTACAGACACTATGATAATAAAAACGCCACAAAACGGTCAAGAACGTTAACATTTATCTCGGATATGATGGTATATAGCTAATATAATTAATAATAATATAGCTATGTAACACTACTGTTAAGGATAGAACAAACAATAAAACACTAACAGAAGCTGTGAAAGATATTCTATAAAATCTTTAATCATAAGACAAATCATTTAAAATCTTCAAATAAAAGAAGCTGCTGATTAGTCAAGAGCTTTAGCATTTACCTCAGAAGTGTTACAATGGTAATAAATTACTAATAGACGATGTTTAAAACAATGTAAAGGAATTATGGCACTGACAATGACGTGAATCTGGCAGGAGCGTTAACATTTCCCACAGATGAATAGCTAATAAAACACTTATAAAAGATGTTAAAGCCAATGTAATGGTAATCTGATTATGAAAATGAGACAAATCTGTCAGGAAGTTCTACATTTACCATAGAAGTGTACTAATTGTTAATTGTGAAGCTGTTAAAGATGATCACGAGTATGATAAAGAAAATTACATAAAGCTTGCAGCGTCAACATTTAATCAGATATGCTGGAAGAGCTCTAATAGGACACCATTTGGAAAGCTTTCACATACAAATGATTGTATTGTATTATTATAAAAATAATCAATTTTAACCAATCTTTTAGAAACCTCAACATTTACCTTAAAATTGTAAATTAATAGGTAATTAAACAACACAAATAAAAACAACAGAGCTGCAAAGAAAATAGAAAAGAGGCAAATTTATCATTGGCGCAGACGTGTTTAAAAATCACTAATGAATGGCTGTTAAATATATATTATATATATATATATATATATATATATTAGGGATGCCACAATTCTCAATATTATATTGAACCGTTCGGTACGACATTCACGGGTAAATACGCGCTTGTGAATTGCGTTTTTATCGGTTTTACGTTTAAATAATTTATGTGCTTTTTATTTCTCAACGAATTGATTGTTTGTGTGTGCCTGTAAGTCTACGAGCTGAGATGAGGAAACTCCTCCCCGCGAGTAAATGTTCAATCACTATGCTCTAAAGTTATGGGGCGCTGAACCATCATTCCACACTTTAACATGGCGAGCGGTGGTGAAGTGAGGCTACAGTACGAGGAGGCGCCGGCGTCTTTTAAATCTGTGGTGTGGAGACATTTCGGTTTTGCTGTTGAGTATAATGCAGAGGAAGAAAAAACGAAAAAAAAAAAAAAAAATGACTGTCTGCAAGCATTGTTTTACACGTGTAGCCTACTCAAACAAAAACACTTCCAATATGATTGCACATCTGCGGCGCCATCACCCAGCAATATCAATGTCTGAAGGCAGGAAAGCAGAACAGGTAATAAAGTCCTCCAAAATAACAACAGTCCCTCGCTGAATCCTTCCAGCATACATACCCAACTGGTTCCGAGAGACACATGAAAATAACACAGGCAGTGGGGGTGTTCATTGCCAAAGATTTGCAGCCGTTTTCGGTGATTGGAGATGCGGGCTTTTGTCATCTTATAAAAACACTCGATCCGCATTACAGACTACCGTTTCGCACTTTTTGCAGCGCCGAGCTAATTCCCGACCTCTATTAAAAGACATGCAACAGTATTGTGTACGAATTGGCTCAAGCACAGAGCCTTGCTCTGACCACAGATGGATGGACCTCGCGGGCAACCGTGAGTTACCTCACTGTAACCGTTCACTACATGTCGGATTGGGAAATGAAAAGCGCTGTACTCCAAACCCGTCCCCTGTATGAAAGTCATACAAGCGCTCATTTGGCAGAAGAGTTGATAAATGCAGTGAACATGGAAGTTGAGGAGGCCAGATATGTTTAGGAATTGATGTGTTCCCCAGTTTGTACATGGGCTACCAGCAGCTGTGAGATGTCAGTGTTAATTTTAAAATAAATTTTTTTTATATTATACAAAACACTAGGAACCAGTGGACTTTGCTTTGCTTTCAAGTAAAATAAAGGAGTATTGCAATAAATCGTTATTATTTGTTTCTTCTTAACCTCTTACTGTTCCTATTGCCTAAGCATAGAATAACAAAAACACTTGTGTTAAGCCATCAAAACCGAACCGAACCGAAAACCGTGGTTAAAAAACCGAGGTATGTATTGAACTGTATTGTTGCATCCCTATATATATATATATATATATATATATATATATATATATATATATATATATATATATATATATATATATTAGAAACATCGTTATTTACTTCAGACAAGTCTAATTTACGCTCATTTTTACACCGAATCAAGGTAGAAACAGAAAGTTCACTTCGCATTCGTTTTATTTTTATTATTCTCGGCCTTGCTACATTATAAGCTCCACTCGAGGACCTTCAGGGGAAAACCAGCAATGCATGCAAACAGAAAACGGTTTGTGACGGACATGTGGTGGTGTGCGGTCAAGTGGAAATGTCTCTCTCTCTCCGCCAAGTTATAATTAGTCCACCATTTCCGCACTAACGTCCACAGGGTGTAAAAATATCGGCCGTGTGAAGAATACAATACTACTCACGCTTTCTTTATGTCGTCTGGAGAGGCGTCTTTGCGTACACCTAGGACATGGTAGTACTCCATCATGGAGCTTGTGCTCGAGGTTTAACTCTGAATAGATCTGGACAACTGAGTGAAAATGGAGAGGGGGTAGAGAGAGAGAGAGAGAGAGAGAGAGAGAGAGAGAGAAAGAGAGAGAGAGAGAGAGAGTCAAAATCAGGACAGAATGATGTACAAATCACTTGTATTACAGTGACATTGTGAATGAATGAATAAAACACACCATGTACAATTAAAACGTTAATATCCCATTCCACATTTTGTCCCCATTTACTGTTCTAATAAATAGGGTTGCAAAATTGTGGGAATTTTCAAAACTGGAAACTTTCCACACGAATTAATGGGAACAAACTGGGAAAATTACAAACTGGCAGGTTACCCTATAACAAGGAACTTATACGTAGTTGAATGAAAAAAAAAATCTTGAAGGATAATAAAAATTAAATAAAAATTTCAGTTGAATTTAAATTAAATTCCCACAAATTCCTGCTACGTTTGCAACTTTGAATACTTCCAAAATTTTCCCATAGAAAGTTTCCAGCGCCTTCGCGACCCTACTAATAACCTCCACTCTTCTGGAAAGGTGTTCCTCTGGATTTTGTGGAGATTTGAGTTTATTCTTTCAGAGGTGGTTAGAAAAGTCAGGTCCTAATGTAGGTGAGGTGAGGAGGCCTAGGGTGCAATCAGCATTCACATTCATTTGCAGGTCACTAGGGTTGAGTTCAGAACTATATAGCAGGAGATCTTCCACTCCAACCCATCTCCATGGAGCTGAGTTCATGCTGGAACAAGTTTCGACATGCTATCACATACAACCGAGATCATTGTGTTTGGGGAAGAACTCCAGGGAAATTCAAATACTTTTCAAGTTTATTTCTAGATCGCTTTTCACAATAGACATTGTCTCGAAGTGGCTTCAGAGAATGTAAGACTTATATAAAAAAAAATTTATATATAGGTGAATAATGTGTGTTTATCCCTGATAATGAAGCCTGGGGTGAGTGTGGAAAGGAAAAACTTCCTTAGATGGTATGAGGAAGAAACCTTGAGAGGAACCAGACTCAAAAGGGGAACCCAACCTCATAACTATGTCCGGAGTCTTTTCCTTTTCGGACCACGGAATTCGAAAAACGTTCTTTTTTTAAACTCACTTATAGTTACACAGGTCAGATAAACTTGCAAGTTCCAGCTATTACATCATTTGTTCGCCGTCTGTTCCATATTTTCACTGTGGATTAATAGAACAGAGGGAAAAAAAGCTTTTCATGTTACATACAAGTGTAAATCTTTGTCGTCTTTGCCCCTGTTACCTCTGGCTGTTAAAAAGTGCTGATTCTGGAGACTCCTTTTATCAACGTAAAAAATAAACATTTACTTACAGGAAAGTTCGCTTCACATATCGGTTTATGTGGTGTGTCTGTCGTTCACGCTATGGAATCCTACTGTTTTTCATTCTCCTTCTCTCCAGCGCATATCTCCACCTCTCCAGGCTCTTCTCAACCTGCTCCCTACTCTCACCACAAATCACAATATTATCCACAAACATCATAGTCCTTGGAGACTCCTGTCTGATCTCATCCGTCAACGTGTCCATCAACACTGCAAACAGGAAAGGGCTCAGAGATGATCCTTGATGCAGTCCAACCTCCACCTTAAACCAGTCTGTCGTTCCTACTGCACACTTCACTGCTGTCACACTGTCCTCATACATGTCCTGCACCACCCTCACATACTTCTCTGATACACCTGACGTCGTCATACAATACCACAACTTCTCTTTCCACCCTGTCGTACGCTTTCTCTAAATCCACAAAACACACAATGCACCTCCTTCTGGCCTTCTCTATACTTCTCCATCAACATTCTCAAAGCAAATAATGAAACCATACTGCTGCTCACAGATGGTCACCTCTTCTCTCAGCCTGGCTTCCACTACTCTTTTCCAGAACTTCATGGTGTGACTGATCAACTTTATTCCCCTGTAATTTTTGCAGGTCTGCACATCTACCTTATTTTTAAAGATCAGTACCAGCACACTCCATCTCCATTCCTCAGGCATCATCTTACCTTCCAAAATCTTGTTAAACAATCTGGTTAAAAACCTCCACTGCATCTCTCCTAAACATCTCCACGCTTCTACCGGTATGTCATCTGGTCCAACCGACTTTCCACTCTTCATCCTCTTAATCGCTGCTCTCACTTCCTCCTTACTAATCCTATCCACTTCCTGCTTCACCAACTCCACACCACCCAACCTTCTCTCTCTCTCTCTAATTTTCTAATTTTTCTAATCTTCTCAAAATACTCCCTCCATCTACTCAACACACTCTCCTCACTAGTCAACACATTTCCATCTCCATTCTTTATTGCTCTAACTTGCAGTACATCCTTCCCAACTGGGTCCCTCTGCCTGGCCAATCGCTACAAATCCTTTTCTCCTTCCTTAGTGTCCAACCTCTCATACAGCTCCTCATATGCCTTTTTCTTGGCTTTCACCACATCCCTCTTTACCTGCTGCTGCATCTCCTTGTACTCCTGCCTACTTTTCTCATCACTTCCTCGATCCCACTTCTGTGTCTCCAAACTCTTTCTCCTTCTGCTTTCATGCACATCCTCATTCCACCACCACATCTCTTTGTCTTTCTTTCTATTTCCAGATGTTACACCAAGTACCTTTCTAGCTGTCTCCCTGATCACTTCTGCAGTAGTTGCTCAATAATCCAGCACCTCTTCACCACCACCGAGCTTCTGTCTGAACTCTTCTCAGAACCTCACACTACAGTCTTCCTCCTTCAGTTTCCACCTTCTTATTCTCCTTTCAGTCATCTCTCTCCTCCTCTTCTTCACCTCAAAAACCATCCAACAGACCACCATCCAATGCTGTCTAGCTACACTGTCCCAGGTTGCATCTCCTACGTGGAACATAGTTCACCTGTGTGCACCTTCCTCCAATCTTATACGTCACCCTATGATCCTCATACTTCTTAAAATACGTGTTCACCACTGCCATTTACACCATTTACACCAATCGTTCGTTCCTAGGTACACCTTCTACCACTTCATCTAACTTGCTCCAGAATTTTTCCTTCTCCTCCATCTCACAACCTACTTGTGGAGCATAAGCACTGACGACATTTATGATCACCCCTTCGAATTCCAGCTTCACTATCATCACCCTATCAGAAACTCTCTTCACCTCCACTACACTCTTACTGTACTCTTCCTTCAGAATCCCCCCTACACCATTTCTCTTTCCATCCACACCATGATAAAACAGTTTAAACACCTCCAATGTTCCTGGTCTTACTCCTTTTCCCCTTGGTCTCCTGAACACACAACATCTCTACCTTTCTCCTCAACCATCATATCAGCTCCCTCTCTCCCTTTACCAGTCATAGTACCAACATTTAAAGTACCAACCCGAACCTCCACTCTCCTCCACTTCTCCTTTCCCTGCTGTCTCTGTAGACGTCTTCCTCCTCTCCTTCTCCTCCTTCGGCCAACAGTAGCCCAATTTCCACTCGTCGTTGGTAACCCGGGCCTCGACTGATCCGGTATAAAATTCTGATTGATATTTGATTTGGCGCATGTTTTACGCTGGATACCCTTCCTAACACAACCCTCCACATTTATCCGGGCTTGGGACCAGCACTAAGAGTGCACTGGCTTGTGCAACACTAATGGCTGGGTTTACAGCAAGCGGGAGGTAAAGATAGCAAAAGCACCTACGGATAAGGATATAAATAAGGACATATACACAAACCTTTGCCCCCACAGCGTATTTAGTAGTTGAGAAACATCTGTATACCGACGCACTGCCTTCACATCATGTTTGGTCTGTAGCAGAAGCAGTTCGCCGTCATTTCTCTCGTCCCAGTTAGTGGATGTTATGTTTTGAGTTTAAATTTAGAAGCGTTTCACTCCCAGTGGCTGCTCGCCTCGTCCTATTTTAAATGCAGATTGTATTTTTGTCCTCTCCTGACTACTGAATTGATTGATTTACAAAGTTCAAGGGCAACTCTCTCTCTCTGTCTATCTTTCTCATGTTAGGATTATTCGATTACACTTCCTGTTCGCTGGGTCCTGTTTAAAAAAATAAATAAAAAACGTGTGTCGGTGCCCCGTACGCAAAAGGCGTCACGGATACGAACGTTCCTGTTACTATGCAGTGTTCAGACGCATGACGATGCTCGATGGTGAAAGAAGGATCTGTTAAGGCGTGCATAGTTAATCATTAAAAATTATGCAAATGATTTGAGAAGGTTGAAAAAACAACAACTTAGACTCAGTGTAGGTTAAGGTGATGTCCATGTTAATCCAGATTCAACTTTATTTTCGTTTTAAATGCACATGATTTCAAAAGCACTCACATGCCTGTAGGCAGTGTGTAAAAAAAACCTCAATGACCGGACCATGGGGACAACTGCAGCACATCATCGTCCATTGCATACATCTGTATTTAAGCAGGTCACATGACTGCATAATACTGCGACAATAAAGCAAAAATGCAGTTTTCAAATGTTGGAACAATGTTTAGTAAACACTCCGGTTTGTCTGCACAATGGGGTTACAAAAAAAACCTCGTCTCGGTTTGGGGTCAAATTCAAATCGAGTTTTTGCTTTGCATTTGCCTGGTGGGCTTTTTCATGCGTTTCTGATTTGTTTTCCTGCAGTAACTTAAACGGTTACTAACAGAAATACAGCATCACACACTCTCATGTGTACAGAGCTAAACAAAGCCATTAAGGTGCTGAGATACAAACAGAAGTATCTTGGATATAAATAGCAGCCGAACAAGATACTTCTGTTTATATCTCAGAACCTTGTTTAGCAAACACTTGCGGCAATATGCCATAAACATCACAAAGCCGTTGTACAGAGTGAAACCCAATGTTGGTGAATGGTGGAGTCATCGATCCTGCACATGACACCAAACCCCTCCAGCTAATTTAAAACTCCTCAAATTTGCATTTCGACTTGAGTTCTCAAAATTCTCACCTCCTTCCATACAACATTCACCTCCTTCTATAGAGATTCGACCCTATAGAACTGGTAATGAATAGGAAAACTGACCACACCCAAGACCTCCTCACCTCACCAACATCACCTAGCAGCTTTGAGTCTGAATAACCGAGCACAAATCTCCACAAAATCTAGTGGAACATCATCCCAGGAGATTGGAACAAGAAATAGAGACTAATTGTGGAATGGGATACGACATCCCTGATTGTTCGGAAGTTGGAATCGGGTTTTGGATCCGGACTGGGCCACCGTCTCGGAAATAGTAAAATGCGTTATTCTAAAATAGAAAACACACATTTTGTGGACATCAAATTGCAAAAAAAAGATATTTATTGTAAGAAATTGGTTTTAGACACAACTAGTAGGGGTGTAGCGATACGCGTATTCGTACCGAACTGTTGCGATACAGGACTTTCGATACGATGCACAAGCATACCGAACGGAATCCTTTGTACACGAGGAAGATAATTACAATCCAAGTTCCCTCGTGGACACATTAATCGGCGGACCGCAAGTTTGTTTAGTCTCCGCCTCGCAGTGATACCGCGGCTACCGGAAACGCGATTTGTACAACGTATTTATGACAATTCCACATATCGAGGGAACGAATGGAGGACGGATGGAAGGAAGGAATTCATTTATGATTAAATAAATTGAACATGTAAATAAATATAGTTTTTTTTAAACAAAGGCATTATTTGAAGTATGATGAAATAAGTAGAACATTTAAGTAGTACGTAGCTTTAGAAATTTAAATATCAAACGTAAAAAAATGTTATACTATATACATTATAATACGAAAAATTTATCTAACAACAACAATTTTTTTGTGCCAATTAATCAATATAATAAAAATGATTTATTAAGAATTATTAATAAATAATTGTTATTATTATATTGATTAAAAATGATTCCTTAAGAATGATTTATTATCATTTGAATTCATCGGGTCTGTTTCCGAAGCCTAAACAGAAATGTTGCAGCAGTCGGGTCACATGACGTCTCTTACTAGAGAGAAACGAAACAAAGGCATGAAGGTGCCGGGTTACAAACTGAAGCGTCTTGTTCCACTGCTATTTATATCCACCGTGCCCTTTCCAGCAGGGATCAGGACAATCTCCAGCTGACCTCCCCGGATCCTAGTCTCACGTCCTGTCCCTGTCTCTGCTCGCTAACGGTTACTGCTTTAATTGCTCGATTGAGCTTTAGAAATAAAAGTAAACTTCACAGTGGTCACCAGTTCCTGCAGTGCATCTCAGCTCTACTCAGGACGACAACGGTTTCAAGATGTTCGACACGTGATCCAGATCATCGATGAATGTTTCGACAGATGGATCTCAGGTGTGTGAGGACCAACCTAAGGATCGGAGCACTGTCCTAACCACTGTACACACGCACTTCCTCCAGACGCCTACAGTTTTAAACCGGATGCTGAATTGACTCAGGCTCAGGAATCAAACACAGATTCGTGTGCACTCGTCCCTCCCTCCTCCACCACCGCCCCACTCGTCCCTCCATCCTTCACCACCACCCCACTCGTCCCTCCATCCTCCACCACCGCCCCACTCGTCCCTCCATCCTCCACCACCGCCCCACTCGTCCCTCCATCCTCCACCACCGCCCCACTCGTCCCTCCATCCTTCACCACCGCCCCACTCGTCCCTCCATCCTTCACCACCGCCCCACTCGTCCCTCTATCCTTCACCACCGCCCCACTCGTCCCTCTATCCTCCACCACCGCCCCACTCGTCCCTCTATCCTTCACCACTGCCCCACTGATCGCTCAATCCTCCACTACTGATATGGTCCACATTCCCCACACACACACACACACACACACACACACACACACACAGATAACTGATTACCACACTGATTGTTTCTGAGCAGCATTTGTTTGGACACTTTTCAGATCTAAACAACTTTCAGAAACATGCAAACAAAGCAATATGGTTTGGAATGTAATGCTAAGAATGTAGGACACCAGGATGTCAGACAAATCCACCAGATAGAATCAAAGAGACATGAGACATGGAAGAGACATGAAGGAAAGGTTTCCAGAAGGTTCTTCTGGGATGTTAAGCAGAACACCAGGTTCATCATCATCAACTTTGGTGACGTTATTTCCTGTTCTGGATGGATTAGTAGTCGTAACAAACAAACAAACAAACAAATAAACACCTGGATGTCCAGGTAACTTCTCCCAGCAGATCTAAGAACAGATTCAAAGCTTACTTATTACATCTCAAATGTTTTCCACGTGTCATCATCATCATCATCATCATCATCATAAACACATCACGTGGAGACGCACTGTGTTACAGACCTGCTGAGCGCGTGCGCGCCTCCCAGCCTCTCCGACCTTCTACAATATTAATAATAATAATGATGATGATCAAGTCGCTTTTATTTGTTTCTATTTCCGGTTCCTCTGAGTGACGACGTCCACCACTGGAGCTCCTACTCCGGCGTCTGTCTATGAGAAATACTTCAAACGAATCCGGAAAGTTTCATTTATAATAAAGAAAATAAACATCCCCGACCGTCAGTTTTATTCCAGAGACTTCGGTCGCAACAGCTACTGCGCATGCGCTGGCAAAACAAAAAACGTAAAAAAAAAAAAAAAAAACGAGTGGCTTTGGCTCGCGCATGCGCAATAGTTGACTCGCTGCAATCAGGGTTGCCATGTACTCCT
The DNA here is from genome assembly GCF_946808225.1 of Silurus aristotelis. Classification (NCBI taxonomy): domain Eukaryota; kingdom Metazoa; phylum Chordata; class Actinopteri; order Siluriformes; family Siluridae; genus Silurus; species Silurus aristotelis. The sequence goes on from NC_139578.1 coordinate 31,591,107, forward strand.
TTTTACCTCTCGTGTGTGAGACATATGTGTTTGTTCTTGTTTTCTCGTGATCTCGACACACGTACTCGTGCACGTATTATCCATGATGCTGCATCTAGAACATTCCTCCTGATCAGTAGTTAATTTTTCTGTGTATTCGGAAATAAAAGCATGTTTTAGTTCACGGATAATAAACCATAACTATTCGAGTGCCGACAAACATATTTTGTTATGTCTAGATCGTAAGAAAATTTGAGCCGTGATCACGAGAAAACAAGACAGAACATTTTTTTTTAATGCATGGCCTCTTTTGTCGAATACACAAATAAATAAGTCGTAATCATGAGAAAACGATCCGAATTAGGTTTATTGTTCAGTGTGTTGAAACACAATTAATTTAATTTCAGCTGTTTCAACACTATACATTGAGCTTATAGACGAGATTATACAAAACAATAAACATTGTACAGAATAAATAAAACCACAATATACAAGAACGAAAGAAAAAGTTATAATGTATGGTCTCTTAGTACTTCCATAGCTTTAGTCTGGGGTCCACAAACTTTTTTTCTGTGAGGGCCGAATAATTTTTCCTTTAATGGGGGTCTGTAAGAGAAATTGCCACAGGCCGCAGTGACTAGCAGTGTTTTTGTGGAGATTTTATTATGATTTTGATTTTATTTTGCCTCCTAATATTAGATTCATTTATTATGTTGTTTTGCACCGTACAGACACATGAGCATTTCTTTCCAAGAGCTTATGAAAAGAGTACTATTACTATCATAATGACATTTGAATTTTATATTCGTTTCTATTGAAATCAAAACATTTACTTATTAATGAATATGCATGTGTTTGGTGGGTGAATCTGACAAATAATTAGGCTACGGAAAGCAGATTTTAGCTTGGAAGCCAACCTTTATTATTAAATACAGATATGATATAAATAAAACATACATTTAGAATAAAATGTCCCGATCCATGGAAGGAGTCTCCAGTGTCAGAGCTCTGTTTCAGTCAGAACAACGTTCTCATAACAGATAAAACAACGCAAGTAGGGACATGCGATACGACTTGTTTTCTTTTTGATCCCATACCAAGCGATTGCTGATATCGATACTGATATAAATGGCAGTTCTTGGAAAAAAGTGGGGTTTTTTTGTTTTTCTGTGAGTCTGTACAGTTTCTGAAATCCATTCCTCAATTGATCCTGGATCTTCTTTAATGGATCGACTTTCCTGGTATAGAAAAACTTCTCCCTCTCTATTACTACTGATAAATCAACTCTTAAACTCATTTATACCTGCAGGAAGACAAGATTATCACACAATAAATTAACAGTCTGAAGGAGGAATATTTACACTAAATCCCTTTAGCCAATGACTTTCAGCAAGGAATTTATTATTTAATGAAAAAACACAGCATCAGACAGACATGAAGAACTTCAGAGTGAATCAAGAATCACATCTAAAAAATTATTAGAGAAATTAAGTGAGAGGGCGCCCTCTGGTGGCCATTCGAAGCATTAAGGAGAAGGGGAGGGACAGGGAAGGAAAGTCTAACAATTTAGATTTCTACACTTTCCACACAGATTTGATGAACAAGGCAGATGATCAGAGGTGCTACATTTTTACCTCCATAACTGAGACTGGGGCTAAATAATGGATAAAGTTTCTCAGTGAAAGTCGAGCAGTGAAAGAGTAGATATGAGACTTTGCATCAACATCATAGAAGAACACTGACCAGTTTCATCAATCTTCTCCAGTTCCTGACTGAGAGTCTACTGAAGCTGAGCCAGAGCTCTCCTAAGAGTCTCCACACTCAGATGAGAGGTCATTGTGATGGAAGTCCAGTCCTGGGTGTGTGGAGTGCTGCACAGTGACGGGTAAATCTACAGTACAGCAGGAGAGAGGAGAAACACCTCAGCATGGGGACCAACCTTCTGTCATGTGCTGCATTGCTATTGAGAAACAGAAGAACTCTGACCTGTAGGAGGTGGAGGTGATACTCAGTGTGTAAGAGCTGCTCCAGATCAGTGTTTCTCCTCTTTAGCTCACTGAGTTCCTGCTCCAGATCTTCAATGACCTATTCAGCCTGCCTCTCTGCTGCTTTCTGCTTCACCTCCATCACCTTAAGCAGCTCAGTCTGGCTTCTCTCAATGCAGCCCATCAGAGCACTGAACATCTTCATAACATCTGATTTCTCCTTCTTTGTGTTTATCTAACAGGAGACAAATCGAGATCAATCATTTCATTTCATTTAGTTACTGTAAAAGACTCCCTTTTTTTACTTCTACAGAGTGTTTGATCTCCTCAATCTTCTTCAGTCACTCCTGGATCTTCTGCTGAGTCTTCACCAGTTCATTCTGAGAAAGAATTGAATCATTCATCCTCTATAGGAACAGTGTTGTGGGTTTCGTGGTCTCTCATAGTACAGAACTGACACACAGAGCACTTGAGATCAGGTGGGTTTTTCTGCAGCTCTGCTGGATTTCATCCGAACTGACTTCTTATATGGATCAGCAAGTCCAGAGATGAACGTATTCACATGTAGATCAGGACAATTGTAGAATTTCACAATTTGGCAGAGGACTAACAATATAGCAGATCGTTGTAAGCATTTATGCATTTTATTGTACCTAAATGTGGTAAATGTTTTTGGCAAAGAGATTTTTGACTTTGCCAATGGTCAAGGTTTTAAAGAACCAATTTTTCAATCAGTATGCAAAGTTATTATTGAGATACAACCTCACTTCCTGTTTGGTGGCTTTAATGTCAGACAATAAGTGACTTATTACAGTCAATCTATTTGGTGTGTTCAAAAATCTAATTATAATTTTGATGCTTGGACAAAAAATTAAAGAAGGAGTTGGAGTAAGAAATGTTTTTGTCAAAATACAAAATGCTGAAAAATCTAATTACATTTACAGCATTTGGCAGATGCCCTTATCCAGATCCAGGAATCTGACAGAATCAGTTTCAGCATACTGAAAGCCTGCACTAAACAGCTGTTTGGAAACCTTCAGCACCTATTCAACATGAGCTTTCAACAAGAAAACATATCAGAGTTGTGGAAAACATCCTGCCTGGGTCATGTAATAGAAAATCCCCTAATACCTAATTCCTTAACTATTACAAACCCATAACCCCTACATCTCATGTAATGTCTCCTAGAGAGACTTGTGCTGCTTCAGCTAAGACCTCAGCTCAGCTCTTTAATGGACACCTTGCAGTTTGCCTACCAACCAAAGGTAGGTTTGGGTGATATTTATATTATACATCAAGAGAAATTATGAATTTCAAACCCAGCCATTAGGGGGGCACAAGCCAGTGCACTCTTAGTGCCGGTCCCAAGCCCGGGTAAATGGGGAGGGTTGCGTTAGGAAGGGCATCCAGCGTAAAACATGTGCCAAATCAAATATGCGTATCACAAATGCGAATTTCATACCGGATCGGTCGAGGCCCGGGTTAACAACGACCGCCACAGGTATCGTTAGCCGACAGGGTACCGGTGGAAATTGGGCTACTGTTGGCCGAAGGAGGAGAAGGAGAGGAGGAAGACGTCTACAGAGACGGCAGGAAAAGGAGAAGTGTAGGAGAGTAGAGGTTCGGGTTGGTACTTTAAATGTTGGTACTATGACGGGTTAAGGGAGAGAGGTAGCTGATATGATGGAGAGGAGAAATGTAGATATGCTGTGTGTTCAGGAGACCAAGTGGAAAGGGAGTAAGGCCAGGAACATTGGAGGTGGGTTTAAACTGTTTTATCATGGTGTGGATGGGAAGAGAAATGGTGTAGGGGTGATTCTGAAGGAAGAGTACAGTAAGAGTGTAGTGGAGGTGAAGAGAGTTTCTGATAGGGTGATGATCGTGAAGGTGGAAGTTGAAGGGATGATGATAAATGTCATCAGTGCCTATGCTCCACAAGTTGGCTGTGAGATGGAGGAGAAGAAAGTGAATTAGATGAAGTGGTAGATGGTGTACCTAGGAAAGAACGATTGGTGATTGGGGCAGACTTTAATGGGCATGTAGGTAAAGGGAACAGAGGTGATGAGGAGGTGATGGGTAGGTATGGTTTTAAGGAGAGGAATGTGGAAGGGCAGATGGTGGTAGATTTTGCTAAAAGGATGGAAATGGCAGTGGTGAACACGTATTTTAAGAAGAAGGAGGATCATAGGGTGACGTATAAGAGTGGAAGAAGGTGCACACAGGTGGACTATGTGCCATGCAGGAGATGCAACCTGAAGGAGATGGGAGACTGTAAGGTGTTGGCGGGGGACAGTGTAGCTAGACAGCATCGGATGGTGGTCTGTAGGATGGTTTTGGAAGCAAAGAAGAAGAGGAGGAAAGTAGGGATTGAAAGAAGAATAAGATGGTGGAAACTGAAGGAGGAAGAGTGTAGTGTGAGGTTTAGGGAAGAGGTCAGACAGGGGCTTGGTGGTGGTGAAGAGGTGCCGGATGATTGGGCAACTACTGCAGGAGTGATGAGGGAGGCAGCTAGAAAAGTACTTGGTGTGACATCTGGAAATAAAAAGCAAGACAAGGAGACGTGGTGGTGGAATGAGGAAGTGCAGGAGAGCATTAGGGAAAAGAGGTTGGCAAAACAGAAGTGGGATCGACAGAGTGATGAGAAAAGTAGGCAGGAGTACAAGGAGCAATTAAGAGGATGAAGAATGGAAAGTTGGTTGGACCAGATGACATTAGAAGCCGGTTAAAAGCGTGGAGATGTTTAGGAGAGATGGCAGTGGAGTTTTTAACCAGATTTTTTAACAGGATTCTGTAAGGGGAAAGGATGCCTGAGGAATGGAGAAGGAGTGTGCTGGTACCGATCTTTAAGCATAAGGGAGATGTGCAGACCTGCAGTAAATACAGGGGAATTAAGTTGATCAGTCACACCATGAAGTTATGGGAAAGAGTAGTGGAAGCCAGGCTGAGAGAAGAGGTGACCATCTGTGAGCAACAGTATGGTTTCATGCCGAGGAAGAGCACCACAGATGCCTTATTTGCTTTGAGGATGTTGATGGAGAAGTATAGAGAAGGACAGAAGGAATTGCATTGTGTATTTGTGTATTTAGAGAAACCGTACGACAGAGTGCCAAGAGAGGAGTTGTCGTATTGTATGAGGAAGTCAGGTGTTTCAGAGAAGTATGTGAGGGTGGTGCAGGACATGTATGAGGACAGTGTGATGGCAGTGAAGTGTGCAGTAGGTACGACAGACTGGTTCAGGGTGAAGGTTGGACTGCATCAAGGATCGGCCCTGAGCCCTTTCCTGTTTGCAGTGGTGATGGACAGGTTGAAGGACGAGGTCAGACAGGAGTTTTCCTGGACTATGATGTTTGCAGATGATATTGTGATTTGTGGTGAGAGTAGAGAGCAGGTTGAGAAGAGCCTGGAGAGGTGGAGATATGCGCTGGAGAGAAGGGGAATGAAAGTCAGTAGGAGTAAGACAGAGTACGTGTGTGAATGAGAGTGATGCGGTTGCAGGGAGAAGAGGCGGAGAAGGTGGAGGAGTTCAGGTACCTGGGGTCAACAGTGCAAAGTAATGGAGAGTGTGTTAGAAAAGTAAAGAAAAGAGTGCAGGCAGGGTGGAGTGGGTGGAGAAGAGTGACAGTAGTGATTTGTGATAGTAGGGTATCTGCAAGAATGAAAGGAAAAGTTTATAGGACTGTGGTGAGACCTGCGATGTTGTATGGATTAGAGACAGTGGCATTGAGTAAAAGACAGGAGGTGGAGCTGGAGGTAGCAGAGCTGAAGATGTTAAGGTTTTCGTTGGGAGTGACGAGGATGGACAAGATTAGAAATGAGTTTATTAGAGTGACATGTAGGATGTTTTGGTGACAAGGTGAGGGAGGCGAGATTGAGATGGTTTGGACATGTGCAGAGAAGGGACATGAATTATATTGGTAGAAGAATGCTGAAGATGGAGCCACCAGGTAGGAAGAAAAGAGGAAGGCCAAGGAGGAGGTTCATGGATGTGATGAGGGAAGACATGCAGGTAGTTGGTGTAAAAGAGGCAGATGTAGAGGACAGGGTGGTATGGAGACGGATGATCCACTGTGGCGACCCCTAATGGGAGCAGCCGAAAGAAGAAGAAGAAGAAGAAGAAGAAGAGAAATTATGAATTTCAGATCCAAATGCAGCTACAGTACACAAGTTATGAGGACACCTGCCCTGTCACCATAATCCCAAATGTTCCTGTAATATTGGTATGTAACCAGGTCAATTGTCCCTTTAAACCACAGGGTTTGTTCATCCCTTTCCTCATCACAGTTTATGAAATGACCTTTTAATCCAGCTTGTTTTTAAGATAGACACAAATGTAAATGTTTCTCTCAACCAGCTCAATGTCCTGACTATGTGTCAGTCTGGTAATAGTGCTGATCGTGGTCCTCTGTCTTGTGTAGTTCTTTTTTAGGAACTCGAGCTGCGCCGCAACTCTTCAGGAATGCGACCGTGTGTTCACACACTGAAATAATGTGTGTAATTATGTCCATATTAGACACGGGCCATCACCGGCAGGGATGACGTTATGACCAGTATCAGTATTTAATCATTATTTAAATGATTGTACTGTCTTAATATATGTATACAGTAAAATTCTGTGTCAAAAGGGCCCAATCTCTTTTTTTGTTCTTTGAATAGACATAGAGTGCTCTTCGAGGAGGGTGCTCTCCCTCATGGCTCTGGCCCCGCTGTTGCTGAGGCAGGCAGCATCAGATGTCGTAGGGCTTGCAGGCAGATCTGGCAGGAGGCTTGGAGACCGGCTTGTTCCTTTCTCCCGCCTCACCTGCCGGGTTTGGAAGCACACTGTTTAGCGTTTTTTTCCCCCTAGTAGAAGAAGCGCTGCGCTCCGCCTCTCTTCATCCAAGGAGGGGGAGTATGGAGACTAGCGAGCACACCGACTCCTCCAGCCTGTGCTGTATAAAAAGCTCCTGGAGTTCGTGAATTGTGCTGCTGTCCGAGCTTAAATTGGCTTGGGCAGATAAGAAGCAGAAGCAGTTTCTAAATGCTCTCTGCGCCCTACAGCACTACCTCTACACGAAGGTCTGCCTTTTCCCTGATCTGCACACTGAGGTGTCCGGATCCTGGGACAGCCCATATGCAGCCCGCTTCTTCACCCCACATTTCTTGCTGTATGCGAATGTAGTGGGGATAAAAGAGAGCGGTTATCGGCAGATGCCTCGGGTTGAAGGGATGCTGCTGACTATTTCTCCCTGAGTGCAGAATCGTCCCTCATGCCGTTGCACTCGACTTCAGCTCTGGTTGCGAAGGGAGATGGATGAGGGGCGGCGTTTCAGCACTAGCTCCCTTGTCACTCCCAGGGCCTGCTCGGCGGGCCCATCCCCAACTTCAACTCACCACCTCCCATCGGGAGGTACAAAAACAGGGCATTGCAACACTGGTGGGAACCTAACAGGCTCTGGTAATGGAACAAGAAGTATACACTTTCCTGAGGAAACAGGCCATCAAGGTGGTCCCTCCATCAGAACAAGAGTCCATGTTCTACAGCTGAAACTTCATAGTTCCCAAAAAGGACGGTGGGTTGCGTCTATTCTGGATCTACGTCAGCTGAAGCACTCACTCGTGAGACTCAGGTTTAGAATGCTGACTCACAAGCAGGTCGTGTATTAAATCAGATCCAAGGACTGGTTTGTCACGGTAGATCTAAAGGATGCAAACTTTTATGTATTCATAGTTCCTTCTCACAAGAAGTTCCTGAGGTTCACTTTCGGGGCTGAAGCTTACCAATATCTGGTTCTTCCGTTTGGAATTGCCCTCTCACCTTCACAAAGTGTGTCAATGCGGCTCTGGTCTACATAAAACTTTAGTGCATCCGCATCCTAAATTATATCAAAGATTGGTTGATATTGGCTAGATTAAAGCAGTTAGCAGTCCGGCATCGAGATGTCATTTTTGCTCACATGAAGGGTTTGGGGTTTCAGCCGAATGACGGGAAAAATGTGCTTTCTCCATTAAAATTACTCCATGCTCCTGCCCGCATTGTCAAGTGCTTGAGCTCATGGCAGCTGTGTCCAGTGTTATCCCACTTGGCCTTCTTTACATGAGACCCCTTCAGTGTTGGCTCAGGACCTATGGGTTCTCACAGGAGGGCAACACCTGATCAAGGTCACATGGCGATACCTACGTGCCTTTAGATATTTGAAGAGATCCCAGTTTTCTATCACAAGGCTTCGTGTTGGCAGTTCCCGGTCACGCATAATGCTAATGACGGATGCGTCCATCACGGGGTGGGGAGCGGTCATTAGTGGGCATTTCAGACAAGGTCAATGGAAAGGGCCAGATCAACTGTGGCACATAAATTGCCTAGAGATGCTGGCTGTGCTTCTAGCATTAAAGCATTTTCTCCCAGACTTTAGAGATCACCTTTTGCTGATCTGTTTGGACAACACCTTGGTGGTCTCGTACATCAACCATCAAGGAGGTCTGCACTGCATTCCCTTTACAGGCTGGTGCAACAGATCCTCCTGTGGGCCCAGGAAAAAATTCCTCTCTTTGAGAGCAGTCTGTTGAGCGAAGCAGCAGACACTGTCAAGGCAGGGGTTGAGACCCGGGAAATGGTGGCTCCAACCTCATGTGGTGGAGCAGATTTGGGGGAATTTGACAAAGCCCAGGTGGATCTGTTCACATTTCGAGAGATATCGCACTGTCCCCAACTGTTCCCCCTTACTCCTCCAACCCCACTGAGGCTGGCCAACATGGCTCAGGCCTAGTCGAGGCTACACCTGTCCACCTTCCCTCTTCATGCTGCTTTCAGGAGTTCTGAAGTGAGTTCGCCATGACAGAGTCCGTCTTCTCCTGGTGGCTCTAAGGTGGCCGGGCAAACTATGGTTCGAGGACCATCCCTGGGAGATTCCTCTGAGGAGGGATCTCCTCTCCCAGGCCAAGGACACCATAGTTCACCCTTGCCCAGAGTTGGGGAGACTGTGGCTGTGGCTGTGGGGAACAGCCCAGAGGTTCCGGTCGCTCCACCAAGGTGGTAGAGACCATTCTTCACCACAGAGCTCCCTCCTCAAGAAGGTCGTATGCCGCGAGATGGCGCCTGTTCTGCACATGGTGTGAGAATCACCATTTGGATGCATGCCTCCATGGCAGGGCAGTCTCTGGGCAAAGACCCTTTCATGACGTGATTTCTTCACAGCACCTGATTGATTGATGCCATCACATTCTTTTATGTCCTCTGGTCTCCCTGCTGGAGCCTCTAAGGCTTGGTCCTCTGGAGTACCCCTCCAAGACATCTGCATTGCTGTTGGCTGGTCCACTCCGCTGACCTTCAATCAGTTCTAAAACCTGGACCTCAGTGCCAGTCTTGGCCCCTCTGTCCTTTGACCTAGCTGTGCCCATACACACTAGTCAGAACTAGTCAGTCTGGCATTAGTGGACACTCGTTCCCAAACCGTTGCGATGCAGCTGTCCACAATAAAAGCTACTCTAAAATGTGCAGTTTAATCACACAGTTTTGAGGAAGTATGCAATTGTCATGTTGACTGCATAAATTTCCACCAGAGCTGTTGCCTGTAAATTGAATGTTCATTTCTCTACCATAAGCCACCTCCAAAGGTGTTTCAGAGAATTCTCATGCAGACCATGTGTAACCACACCAGCCCAGGACCTCCAAATCCAGCATTCCCCTCCAACATTGTCTGAGACCAGCCACCCAATTGTTGCTGCTGCAACAATTGCTTTTCATTCCCAAATAATTTTAGCTCAAATTGTCAGAAACCATCTCAGGGAAGCTCATCTGCATGCTCGTCATCCTTATTAGGGTTTTGACGTGACTGCGGTTTGTCGTCGTAATTGACTTAAGTGGGCCAATGCTCACATTCTATGTTGTCTGGCACTTTGGAGAGGTGTTCACTTCACGGATGAATCCCGGTTTTCGCTGTACAGGGCAAAATGCCTTACCAGATACTGACTGGTTTTCAGTATATATGCACATTTTAGAGTGGTCAGCCTAAAACACACCTGTGCAATAATCATGCTGTCTAATCAGTATCTTGGCATGCCACACCTGTGAGGTGGATGGATTATCTCAGCAGAGGAGAAGTTCTTACTAACACAGATTTAGAAAGATTTGTGAACAATATTTGAGAGAAATAGACCTTTTGTGTACATAGAAAAAGTCATAGATCTTTAAGGTTAACTCATGAAAAATGGGGCAAAAACAAAAGTGTTCATTTATAATTTTGTTTATAATTATGTCAGAGACACTACAGGACCCAACTAGAACAACTAAACATAAACAAGTAAACATGGCATATTCCATTACATTTTATTTGTATTATGCATAAACTTAGACATTTTACCAAACAGATTAGAAATGTAGGATTAGACTTAATGAAGAGGGCAGATGATCAGTGGGGCTGAATTTGAGCCTCCATCATTAAAACAGGGGCTAAAGTATGGATAAAGTTTCTCAGTGAAAGTCTGAGCAGTGAAAGAGTAGATATGAGATTTTGCCTCAACATCATAGAAGGAGACCAGACCCTCCTCATAATCCACAAACACTCCAACCTTCTGAGGAGCCTGTTTTAAGGAGAGGTAGACAGAGGGAGAATCACAAGCCTTATATTCAGTCTTATTCCTCAGAACCACACACCAGTATCCATCTTTAGGTCTGACTATAATCTTCCCTTTCCTGTTAATCGATTCTCTTGTGACTCCTAAATCCCACTGAGTCTTCCCTTTGACCTGCACCTCATAGTAAAATCTCCCTGAGGAGTATCCCTCCTGTCCCAGAACAATGCAGTAGTTAATAAACCTCTCTGGATTATCAGGGAGAGGTTGTCGTTTATCTCCACATGTAACTTGTTTTCCATCATCAGACAGGACGAGATAAGGATGAGTTGTATCAGGATCCAGAGTCACGTCCACTGAGAGACAGAAACACAGCATACATCAGTTTTATCATCACACAGTGTGTAACAGTGAAGAGATTATAGATATAGTCATGTGATCAGTAAGAGCTCACAAACCTGCATATTGTTGAATTCTCTTGAGTTCTGTTTGGAAAATAGTTTTGGAAAATGTTAAATTGAGATTAAATACTTCATTATTATAAATAACATCAAAGTATCTTTATACATTTCAGCTAAATGTAAATATTTCTTAGAATAAATCTTCTCAGAATAAACCCACAGTAAACACTGACCAGTTTCATCAATCTTCTCCATTTCCTGACTGAGAGTCTCCTGAAGCTGAGCCAGAGCTCTCCTCAGAGTCTCCACACTCAGATGAGAGGTAATTGTGATGGAAGTCCAGTCCTGGGTGTGTGGAGAGCTGCACAGTGATGGGCAAATCTACAGTACAGAAGGAGAGAGGAGAAATCCCTTAGCATGGGGACCAACCTGTCATGTGCTGCATTGCTATTGAGAAACAGAGGAACTCTGACCTGTAGGAGGTGGAGGTGATCCTCAGTGTGTAAGTGCTGCTCCAGATCAGTGTTTTTCCTCTTTAGCTTACAGAGTTCCTGCTCCAGATCTTTAATGAACTCTTGAGCCTGTCTTTCTGCTGCTTTCTGCTTCTCCTCCATCACCTTAAGCAGCTCAGCCTGACATCTTTCAGTGCAGCGCATCAGAGCACTGAACATCTTCACAACATCTGCTTTCTCCTTCTCTGTGTTTATCTAACAGGAGACAAATCGAGATCAATCATTTCACATGAATGTATCATGATTCTTCTAATGTGTAGAATAAATGAGGTCTTCTGGAGGTTAGTTACTGTAAGAGACTCACTTTATCGACTTCTATAGAGTGTTTGATCTCCTCAATCTTCTTCAGTCGCTCCTGGATCTTCTGCTGAACTTCTGCTTGAGTTTTCACCAGTTCATTCTGAGAAAAATATGCGTCATGTGTTAAGTCATAAGTCAGATGTTATATTTCTGATCTACAAACATCATCCATCATAAATGTTCAGTCTCTCACCTTCTTCTTAACACTCTCCTCCTCTATAGAAACAGTGTTGTGGGTTTTGTGCTCTGTCTCAGAACAAAACTGACACACACACGTCTGGTCGTCTCTACAGAACAGCTCCAGGGGTCTCTCATGTTTCTGGCAGATGTAGTCCTCCAGGTTCTCCACAGGCTCAATCAGTGTGTGCTTCAAGAGTTTAGCTGTAGTTTTATGAGGCATCAGATGAGTGTTACAGAAAGAAAGGCCACAGTGAAGACAGGATTTTAGAGCCTTCAGCTTGTCCTCAGTGCAGGAGTCACACAGAACCTTCTTACTCTTGGATGGAAGCTGATCTGCAGCTCTGCTGGATTTCACCTGATCTAACTTCTTCAATGTATCAGCAAGTGCAGAGATGAACGTATTCACACGTAGGTCAGGACGATTGGAGAATTTTTCCTTACACACTGGACACTGGCAGTGTGAACTGCTGTCCCAGAACTCTTTTAAACAAATCATACAGAAGTTGTGTCCACATGGAGTAGAGACTGGATCAGTGAACACATCCAGACAGATGGAGCACTGGAGCTGATCTTCACACAGAGCACTGCTGGAGGAAGCCATGGCTGATACAGGAGATACAATTAGAGTGAATTTAGATGGCAGAACACTTTACACATTACAATCCAAAGTGACACAAACTCTATCAGTTATTACTGATTTAAGCAATTGATAAAACTCAGTGAAGTGCTGTTAGAGGAAAACAATCACTAGTGTATGTGATAAAAAGCAGAGTAACTGTTATTATCCCAAAGTTTTCCTTTAAGCGCATGTTCTGTAAGCTTCATTCTTGGAACAAACCATGTATAAAATAAGCTCTGAGATCCATGTAGTGTAAGAACAATAGAACTGCAACTTCAACTTCTGCAGAGACACTACAGTTCCAGTCAGAAAGGTAAATTCATCTAGAGATTGATCTTAATTGTGTCTTTAAGAAGTTCTGCACATTGCTCTCTCTCACAATCTTCTTGACTCTCTCATCAACTGCTCCCACTCCCCTAGGTCTAGCCAAGGTGGGAACGTAACAATCACCATCACCACTGCTCTCCAAGTCCCCCACAACAGATCAACTCCCATTATTCCACAAGCTTCTGCTTTATAAGAACAAAAGTAATCGCAATTACCACCCCCACATACTGTATCTGTCACTCCTGGCCATCAGTCTCAGCGTTCTGAAAGCCTGCACTAAGCAGCTGTGTGGAAACCTTCAGCATAGATGATATTCATATTGGACATCAAAAGAAATTCTGAATTTCAGCTCGAACTGGGGAGTGGTAGCTCAGTGGTTAAGGTGCTGGGTTTCTGCTCGGAAGGTCTGGGTCTAAGTTCCAGTATCACCAAGCTGCCACTCTTGGGCCCTTAAACAAGGCCCTTAACCCAGGGGTGCAGTTTCATGGCTGACTTTGGGCTCTGACCCCAGCTTCCAAACAAGCTGGAATATGTAAAGAAAGAATTCCACTGTGCTGTAATGTATATGTGATAAATAAAGGATATTTGATTCTCACTACAGTACAGGAGTTGTGCGGACAGCTGTCCTGTCACCATAATGTCTCCTTATATTGGTATGTAATCAGGTAAATTGTCCCTGTAAACCACAGGATTTGTTCATCTCTTTCCTCTACACAGTTTATCAAATTACCTTCTAATCCAGCTTGTTTTGAAGAGGGACACCAGTGTAACCAATTTTCTCAACTCAGATTAATAGTGAATGGAGGGTGAGGCCAGGGGAGAAAAGCAGGATGAATTACACACTGGTTGGAGATGAGTCTAATCAGTGTTCTCTGTTGCAGTGAGCAGGGAAAAGGATAAGAGGAGTGAAAGAAGGGGGCTTCTAGAGAGAGACCCCAAGAGATGTGTGTGAGAAAGGGAAAAAACACAATAAAAATACCTTATACAGTCAACCAGGTTGATGACCAGTAGGGCGGCGACCTGTTTTGACTGTATCAGGTATTTTTATTGTGTTTATTGTGAAACAGTTTGTTTTGGGAAAGAACCACAAATGGCTGGAAAAGTCAGGAGTCCCAATACTGTTGTCCATATAGTACTGGGACTCCTGACTTTTCCACACATATGTGGTTCTTTCCCAAACCAAACTGTTATTGTAAAGCTGAAGGCACACAATTGTAAAGGGTGTCTTTGGATGTGGTAGCATGACATTTTCTCTTGACTTGAACCAGGGCCTGCTCTAGATATTTGAAGGACCTATAAAATTTTATATCAGAGCCCCCCAGGCCTCCTTCCTTCCACCGTTCAGAAGAAATAAAAAGCACTTGAAACATATATAATCTCTAAATATTAATTAAACTGTAACTGAGGTCAACATTAAAAAGGAAAAAAAAAAGAAAATGTATGAAAGATCATCTACACAGCTACACTATAAAATAGTAATCTTGCTTTGATAATGTTTTTCTGATTAATATGATAACTTTAGCTTGATATTATAGTTGTATTAGAAATTACTCACATACACACACTGACTAAATCACCCAGGACTTTTAGAAATTTGTTTAGTAGTTTATTTACAGTAACACACTGACCCACTATTTATACTGTCTTGTGTTGTCTTGAACTGTTTGCACCAGGTTGCACACATGCACTTTATGTGGCGAGGACACTTAGCCCTTAGCCCTGTGTTTTCTGTTTTTATGATAATGTGTTTAATGGGTTCTGGAGAAATGTTGTTTCATTTCACTGTGTACTGCGTCAGCAATATATGGTTATAATGACAGTAAAAGCTTCTTGAGTTGACTATTTGGGATAATGAAAATTTTTTTCTCTTCTATACATTAAAATAGGGGTAAAATGAGAAGCCTGTAAAAAAGCAAGCACCGGCTTTGATGAACTAAAAGAACCAAACCTGTTCCAGCATGACAAGGCCCTTGTGCACAAAGCAAACTCCATGAAGATCTGCTTTGCATGAGTTGGAATGGAAGATCTCCTGCTATAGAGCTCTGCCCTCAAACCTATTGAACACTTTTGGGATGAATGTGAACACTGACTGAACCCCAGACTTCCTCACCTACATCAGTTCCTGAATTTACTAACACCCTTGTGTCTGAATGATGTTATTCTGTATGTACTGGTGCTTGTTGTATGTGTGTACTGCATTTTCCCCCTCAGGGTTTGCTATAAATAGACACGGGTCACGCGCACTGGGGTACAGAGTGTCGTCAGGTTTCTGGAGTTTCCCATGTCATAAAGTTCGAAAGAGTTTGGATTCATGTGTTTATTTGTTTATTTCTAATAACTAAGTGATTGTAAATCCTGCACGAAAGCTCGTTCACAATATTTCTAATAAAAACTATCAAACAGAAATGTAATTATCATTATGTAAAAAAAATAAATAAAATGGTGCCGTTAAACTGAATATGAGTTACGTGTTTTATATATATATATATATATATATATATATATATATATATATATATATATATATATATATATATATATAAAAACAGATATAACTGTCTGTTAATTTATATATATATATATATATATATATATATATATAAATATATACACACACACACACACACACACACACACACACACACACACACACTTTTTTGTCTACTTGAACATCATGTAGTTGTTATTTGACCTTTTCCTTTCTCTTTTCTCCTGATCACTGACAGTTTACCTGCTGTGGCTTCAGTTCCCTGAAGAAAGACTGCAAAAGCTTCAAACTGAAGATTGTGTCCTGCTGCAACCTGCTGAATCCTGATCTTCAAACGCATTCACGCTTTCGCATCTGCTGAGAAACATCATTATACCACGCCCCCATTTCTTCTGCTTTGACATATTACAGTTACATATCTTGGCCACAAGAGGGCAGAAAATCGCCGAATTAAATGCACAGACGCATTAATCCAGAGGCGCCACAACGATTTCCCACGAAGGACCAAAAATCCAACCTGCCTGAGGGCCGTGGACCAGAAGTAACGGTTGCATTATACTTATATTATATTAAAATTATTTTCGCCTTTGTATTGACGAGGCTCACACACCGAGTACTGTTATTTATTGTGCTGTTTAACACATTCCTGAACGTTGCATACAATAGCATTATACTGCCATCTAGTGCCCAATTTATCATGGAAAACAAATCAGTACACCTTCCTCTTTTTTTATTTTAACAGTTCATTCTTTATATCTTCATACACAAACAATATTTTGAACCTTCTTTAAAAGTAATAAAAGATAACTTAATATTTCACCATTTAACAAATCTTAGTTATCTCAAAAGAAAATTTGAGATTTAAACAAAAATTCTCCACTTAATATTTGCTTACCCCGACTTCACAGCTACACACTGATTTTCACAGCAGATCTCACACCTGAGATTGGGTGGGTTTTTCTGCAGCTTTGTTGGATTTTACCTGAGCTGACTTCTTAAATGGATCAGCAAGTGCAGATATAAATGTATTCACACGTACATCAGAACGGTTGGAGAATTTCTCCTTGGTTCACTGGACACTGGCAGTGTGAACTGCTGTCCCAGAACTCTTTTAGACAGATCATACAGAAGTTGTGTCCACAAGGAGTAGAGACTGGATCAGTGAAAACATCCAGAAAGATGCAGCACTGGATTCACACAGAGCACTGCTGGGGGAAGCCATGACTGATACAGCAGATACAATGAGTGAAATTGAACCACAGAAAACAGAATAAAAATTTAATGAACACTGAATTGAATATAATCCATAATTCTCATGATGAACTTTTTACAAAATGCATTTCAGAGTGTAAAAGGTCTGGATTATCATATGGGAAGCAGGTTGTGTAATATAATCTATATCTGGTGAAGATTGGACACAATTTGGCAGAAGGGTAACAAAATGGCAGAGCATTGTAAGCATTTTAGCATTTTAATGTACCTTTTAAAATGTAAATGATGTTGGCAAAGAGATTTTTTACCTCACCAAAGGTCATCGTTTTGAAGAACCAGTTTATCAATCAGTATGCAAAGTTATTATTAAGATACGCCCTTACTTCCTGTTTGGTGGCTTTACTGTCAGACAATAAGTGATTTGGCGTGTTAAAACATTTTTTTAATTATAATTTTGGTAAGCCTTACATTACCGATAAAGTCCAAATGTTCTGATGCCTTGACAAAAAATTCAAGAAGGAGTAGGAGTAAGAAACTTACCACCAGACGCTGTTACGGTAAAGGAATCATGAAACCACTAATCTTCATGATGATGTAATTAATAACTGTGGCAACTTCGGCCTCAAAGACCAGGCCAGGCAGACCAGGCAGTCAAAGAGCAGCAAGCAGGCGGCTCTCCGTGCTAGAGTAAAGGCTAACCCTAGACATTCTTCTTTTAAACGTCTGCTCCCTTGACAATAAATTGGATTTCATCTGACTCCTGCGGACCATGCGGGAAGGGCTCAGTGGCAGCAGTGTTTGTTTTCACAGAGTCGTTCCGGAAGCCACCATCCAGCTAGATGGGCTAACCGCGGTTCATGCTATTGCTCATCGCTACTGGTGTTCGTGACTGTAAGATGCAGGCCATTTTTATTTACCACGGGAATCCACCTTTGTTTTCATTGTCGGAGTGCACCTTCCCCCTGGCACTAATGCTAAGGAGGCACTGTGTGAACTCTACAGAGCGCTATTAGCGACCTGCAGAATGCTCACCCCAACGGATTGTTTATTATCGACAGAGCTTTCAATCATGCGAATCTCAGGACTGTGCTTCTTAAAATCCAGCATGTGGATACAGCATGTGGACATTGCAATGACAATGCACCATATCGGCTACTTAGACCACATCTTTGTTATGCCAATTCCAGCATACAGACTGCTCACCAGACGCTCTAAACCGGTTCTAAAACAGGTGAAAAAACCTGGCCAGCAGGAGCCACCTTTGCTCTTCAGGACTGTTTTTAGTGTACTAACTGGGACATATTTATGGAGGCTGCAACCAATGGCGATTCTATTAACTTGGAGGAGTACACATAATCAGTGACCAGCTACATCAGCAAGTGCGTTGATGACGTGACCATCTCCATGAACATCACTACACGCTTCAACCAGAAGCCGTGGATGACCACAAACGTGCATGCGCTGCTGAAACGAAGAGACTACGCCTTCAGAGCAGGGGGCCAGATGGCCCTAAGTACAGAAAGGGCCAAACTGTCCCATGCCATCAGAGAGGTGAAGCGCACTCACGCCAAGAGAATTCACAGCCACTTCCAGGACAGCAGAGACACCTAATGCCTGTCACAGGGAATCCATGCGGTCACGAACTACACCTGCTTCTGACCGCGACGCCTCCCTCCCAGATGCGGTGAACTATGCCTGGTTTGAGGTACAGAACAATGTGGTAGCGAGGAAGACCAACCCCTCTCCCAATGACCAGGTGCTCTGTCTAACCACAGCTAAAGTGAGGAAAACTCTATGCAAAGTTAACCCACTGAGGTCTGCTGGACCAGACAACATTTCTGGCAGAGTGCTCAGGGAATGTGCAGAACAGCTAGCGGATGTCTTTACCAACACCTTCAACATCTTCACAATATATATGCTTCCCTTAGGAAATATTATTAGAAGGCATAGAATTAGCTTTCACTGTTATGTTGATGATACCCAGCTATATATTTCATAAAAACCAGGCAATACAGCTCAATTAGCTCGGATAACTGAGTGTATTAAAGAATTAAAAAACTGGATGACCCATAACTTTCTACTATTAAATTCTGATAAGACGCAGATTTTGCTCATCGGCCCAAAAAACAGTACACAGAAGCACCAGCATTTCAACCTGCATTTAGACGGATGTTCTGTAACTACTTGTTCAAGATAAAAGACCTGGGAGTTATCTTAGACAGAAACTTGTCTTTCAAAAATCATATTAACCAAGTTACAAAAACATGTTTTCTATATCTGATGCAGAAAAGCTCGTCATCATTTTGTCACCTGCAGAAGTTCTCTGTTGACTCTGCCGTTGTTGGTCTGATCACGGATGATTATAACTGGGAGTACAGAGGACTTATACAGAACTTTGTGGACTGGTGCCAACAGGGCTGCCTCTAGATAAATGCGGGGAAAACCAAAGAACTGGTGGTGGATTTCCGTAGGCACAAACACACTTCATCATTACAATCTGTGAACAATTGATGTGAAAGGGCATTGTGAGAGTGGAATCTTACAAATACATGGGTGTTCACCTAAACAGCAAACTGGACTGGACAGACAACACTGAGGTAATTTATAAGAAATGACAGAGCAGACTCTTTCTGCTGAGGAGACTAAGGTCTTTTGGAGGGCAGGGAGAGCTACTGAAGACCTTTTTTGACTCTGTGGTGGCCTCAGCCATATTTTATGGTGTGGTCTGCTGGTGCAGCAGCATCTCTACTGCAGACAGGAGGAGACTGGACAAGCTAATCAGGAAGGCCCGCTTAGTCCTGGGGATTCATCTGGACACTGTACAGGAGGTAGGAGAAAGGAGAACACCATTGCTGTAGAACGTCTCTCACCCCCTGTATGAAACCGTTTCATCATTGAGCAGCTCCTTCAGTGATAAACTGTTACATCCTAAGTGTCTGAAGGACCGTTACAGAAGGACTTTTCTCCCTGCTGCTATTAAACTTTACAATTAAAGCTGCTCCCAATGAACCAGTCACCAAAATACACACTGTTATTATTGTTTATATGTGTAATAACATTACCTGTGGTCAATATTACCTGTAATACATGCAATATTGCCTGCAATACGTGCAATATTACCTGCAATACGTGCAAATAGCTGTACAGTGGGGCTAGAAAGTATTTAGTGAGCCACCAATTGTGCAAGTTCTCCCACTTAAAAAGATGAGAGAGGCCTGTTCATCATAGTTACACTTCAACTATGAGAGTCAAAATTAGAAAAACGAATCCCGAAAATCACATTGTCTGATTTTTAAATAATTTATTTGCAAATTATGGTGGAAAATAAATATTTTGGTCTCTTTTTGGGGGGGTGGCTTGGGGAATGACCTGCAGAGAGCTGGGACCAAAGTAACAAAGGCTGGCATCAGTAACACACTATGCCGCCAGGGACTCAAATCCTGCAGTGCCAGACGTGTCCCCCTGCTTAAGTCAGTACATGTCCGGGCCCGTCTGAAGTTTGCTAGAGAGCATTTGGATGATCCAGAATAGGATTGGAAGAATGTCATATGGTCAGATGAAACCAAAATAGAACATCTTGGTAAAAACTCAATTTGTCGTGTTTGGAGGAGAAAGAATGCTGAGTTGCATTCAAAGAACACCATACCTACTGTGAAGCATGGGGGTGGAAACATCATGCTTTGGGGCTATTTTTTTTTTTCAGGGGCCAGATAGACAGCAGTCTGAAAATGTCATCAATGACTTGTTGACGTGCCAAAGTTTCAGCATGAAGTGCCCTAAGGTCCATCCAGGGTAGTGTGCGAAAAATGGCAAGATGGCCGCTGGCCCGGAAGTGCGCACTGTGGATAACCTGAGACATCCTGACAAACGGAGACAGAGGGAGTGTCACAAGCCTTGTATTCATTCTTATTCCTCAAAACCACACACCAGTGTTCAACTTTAGGTCTGACTATAATCTCTTCTTTACTGTTAATGGACTCTCTAGGGCAGACATTGGCAAACCACGGCCCGCAGGCCACACACGGCCCATTGGGTTTATTAATCCGGCCTGCCGAACGTGACCAAATTCTATTAAAATGGGTACCGGTAAACATTGTTCAATTGACCTTTCCCCTATAATGCCCACATTTCTACTAAAGTTGTCACACTTCAGCTCCATTGACGATGTCCGTGTGCAATACTCTCTTCTTCTCTTAAGAGAGCTTAATCTAATACTCTTTAAAAACTGCGACAGTTTCTGACAAACACCGCGGCTCTATCCTGAGAATTGCCACAACAAAACTTACTCCAGACTTTGATGAACTGGCAAAAAAAGGAGTTTATTGATGCAGGCAGATCTGGCAGAGGGCTTGAAAACGGGCTTGTCCCTTTGTCCCGCCTCACCTGCCAGGTACATTGTTTGCTCTCTGGTTTGGAAGCACGCTGTTTGGCGGTTTCTCCCTCAGTTGACACAGCACTGTGTCTACACTCTTGCTCCAAGAAAGAGGAGAATGAAGACTAGCAAACCCACCATCTCCTCCCAACTTGTGCTGTATGAGGAGCTCCTGGAGTTAGTGACTAATGCTGCTGTCTTGAATTGGCTTGGCCAGACGAGAAGCAGAAGCAGTGGCAGCTAGTCAGCACTACCTCTATGCCGAGGTCTGCCTTTTCTCTGATCTGCACACTGAGGGTCCGTATCCTGGGACAGCCTATATGCGGCCTGCTTTTTCACCCCAGATAACTCGCTGTATGTGAACGTTGTGTACATTGTGCTCGACTTCGGCTCTGGTGGGCGAGGGAGATGGATGAGGGGCGGCGTTTGTTGGTGACTGCCCTGGCTCCAGGCTCACCAGAGGACATTCTAGAGAGACTAATCCCCATAAGAGACCTCCTGGCAGCCTGGAAAGGTCTGCCAAACGTGTCTTAGTGTGTCCTGCGCACTGTAGAACAAGGCTATTCGATTCAGTTCAGGTTTTGTCCACCGTGTTTGGGTTTCTTTTCACTCTGGTGGGATCTTCAGGTTGTGAAGCAGATTCAGGGGAATTTGGCAAAGCCCAGTTGGATCTGTTCGTGTCTCAAGAAATGTTGCACTGTCCCCTATGGTTTACCCTTACTCCTCCAGCCCCACTGTACACCTTTCCCCCGCCATGCTGCTTTCAGGACTTCTGAAGCGAATTAGCCGGCATAGAGTCCAACTTCTTCTTGTGGCTCCAAGAAAACCATGGTTACAGGACCTGGTAGCCCTCCCCGAGCACCATCCCTGGGAGATCCCTCTGAGGAGGATCTCCTCTCCCAGGACATGGGCATCATAGTTCACCACTGCCCAGAGTTGGGGAGACTTTGGCTGTAGCCCATAATGGGCCAGTTGCTCCACCTAGTTGGGAGAGACCATTTTCCACCATAAAGCTCCCTCATCGAGAAGGCTGATGCTGCAAAATGGTGCCTGTTCTGCACATGGTGTGAGCATCACCATTTGGATCCAGTCCACTGCCCATTTGGTTCAGTGCTGGTATTCCTCCAAGGACAGTTTGCCAAAGGGTCGGCTCCGTTCACCCTAAAAGTCTACGCGTCTGTCACTTCAGCGTATCATGCCCCAGTAGTGGGGTAGTCTCTGGGCAGAGACCCTCTCTTGATGGGTTTTCTCCACATCACCCCTGGCCCCTGGTGCGACCTAGAGTGCCTGGGTAGTACCTGACCTTCGTGTTGGAAGCTCTATTTAAACCCACACTTCGAGCCTCTTGCCAATGCATCTTGGAGGCACCCCTTTATGAATACAGCATTTATATTAGCTATTTGTTCTCTCACAAAGGTCTGAGATCTGCTGGCCCTTTCTGTGGTCCCCTCCTTTCTGTTGTTTCCTAGAACAGGTTACATTCCCAAGGTGCCCTCCGTCGTCCCATGACCCATGAGGTTACAGGCATTCTACCCTCCTCTGTTTCAGGCCTCAGACCAGAAGAAACCACCAACTGTGCCCGGTGCGAGCAATGGACTTATCGTTCAGTTCTACTCCTGGCCCCTCTGTCCTTCGACCTAGCTGTGCCCATACACACTAGTCGGGGACTGGTCAGTATGCCACACTGCCGGCATCCCTGTAGCGCTTTCTTCTCTCTTATAGAAGAGGGTGCCAGCTTCACTCCATGTTTATACATCCTGGTTGTGATGCGTCCAATTTTGACTGATTCCACACATTATTTCAGAGCGTAGACAACACAGTCATGTTCCCGAAGCGTTGTGACACAGCGTCTCGCTCTCTCAGGGAACTAGGGTTACATACTTAACCTAGAGACATTCACAATAATTATATGTTTATATGTACGTATATAGAGGCAAGATTGACATGGTTTGGTGCAGAGGAGGGACATGGGTTATCTCAGTAGGAGAATTCTGAGGATGGAGCCACCAGGAAGGAGAAAAAGAGGAAGACCAAGGAGGATTATGGATGTGGTGAGGGAAGAAATGCAGGTAGTTGGTTTGAAAGAGGCAGATGTAGAGGACAGGGGGTATGGAGACGGATGATCGACATTGGGTAAAGCCGAAAGAAAAAGAAGATTCACTTTAATACTTAAATTCTGTAAAGCTGCTTTGAGACAATGCACATCCTGAAAAGTGCTATAGAAATAAACTTCACTAGACTTGAATGCGGTGCTCAAAAAGCACATACTGTACTTATTACCAGGTGTCCACAAACCTTTGGCAATTTCAAATGTATGTAAAGTATATATATGGACATGCCCACTGTCATAAAATGGTTATGGATATTAGCTATGAAGCTGCCTCTAGAACATACTCTTATTCAGAATAAACAGAAAAATTTAGTACTTATGGTTATGTCGAGATCATGTGAAAATGAAGTTGTAGGTCCCCTGGTGGTCTAGTGGTTAAGATGCAGCGCTCCCACCGCTGCGACCCGGGTTCGATTCCCGGTCAGGGAACCATCCCCAGCCACTCTTAGTGCCGGTCCCAAGCCCGGATAAATTGGGGAGGGTTGCGTTAGGAAGGGCATCCAGCGTAAAACATGTGCCAAATCAAACGTGCGGAGGATCCGCTGTGGCGACCCCTAACGGGAGAAGCCGAAAAGAAAGTTATGTGAAAATGAAGTTGTGTTCACAAGAAAAAAAGCTATAATGCATGGCCTCTTAAGACTTCTGTACTATAAAGATATAAAATATTTCATTACAGTTAAACAAGACGGAAACAGGAAGTTCAATTCCTCAATGCTGCTCATTGTGACAAAGTGTAATATAGATTAAACCCTTGCACATATGTATATGTTCTAAATGTACTTAAAATTAATTCTTAGTTTTTAATACTCTAAGCAACATGGTCATGGACAAATATTGATGCTTTATGGAAATGTATGTTTAGTATTAGTGAATCCAAACTCAACATAGGGACACCAAACGTAACTTTTGCTATGTTTCCACACAGATGGTATTGACTGCCGGATGTGTGCGTCATGGCGGATTTTGGTGCCAGTAAAACAGATGTTTAGTGTTTAAAAAAGATTTTTCAGTGAAATTTTATATATATATATATATATATATGTATATATATATATATATATATATATATATATATATATATATATATATATATATATATATATATATATTGCAAAGAAAGATAATGCTCCCAGCATTAATGAAAAACAGGTGTCTCTTGTTACAGATCTCCCATATAAGCTCTCGTTCCCATCTCACTCGTCTCGGACCTACTTCATGGCTACAGACACCAACCTTGTTCGAGACTGACAGCATTCTCCGTTGGTTCCATGGATTACACTCCTGCAATGGATTACATTCCTTCCATGGATTACTTTCCCTTCTGTACATTCTACTCACGTTACGGTTCGTAACTCTGCATTACTTGTGTGTGTGTGTGTGTGTGTGTAGGTACTGAATAAAACATGATAGAGTTACTTCCGCTTCGGATTAGTGGTCCGTACCCTAACAGAAGGTCCGACCAAAAACTGAAAATGGGATCGCCTTCCCGCGATCCCTACCGCGATGCATTGGTAGTCAAACTCCTCTTCGGATCTTACCCGGAAGCTCGCTGCCGCTCCTCGTGGACCATGCTCACCAGGGCCGGATTATGCAAGCGGGGCTGTGCCACGCCCCCCCCGTCGGCAGGTACGGGGAGGTGCAGTCATCCCCACTGAGAGGGCCAAGATCGCCTTTTGCATCTCCCTCCTGTCTGGAGATGCACTCTCCAGAGCCAGCAGGCTGTGGAGCGCCAAGGGAGGCGATTTTGGTTCTTACGTGGATTTCATCAGACAACTCCTGGGGATGTTTGGGATGACAACGGCAGATGGTAGAGAGGTACCGCCTCGGCGTTTGTACGAGCGCGCCGTGCCGTCTTAGACTTCCGACGAGCGCGCCGCGCTGTCTCAGCGTTCCTATGAGTGCGCCGTGTTGTCTCAGAGTTCCGCTGAGGGTGCCGCTTCGCTCCAGTGTTCCGCCGAGGATGCCAATCCACTCCAGTGTTCAGACGGTTGGCGGGACCTTCCTTGGAGTGCCCTGGCCCGCCTGGTGTGGGTGGTTTTAGGGCGTCAGGTGCCGCCCCTGGAGGGGGGGTAGTGTCAGGAATCCACCTGCCATGCCCCCCTCAGCAGCTGTCACACTGCCTCGTTCTGACAGGTGTCTCTCGTTACCAATCTCCCATATAAGCTCTCGTTCCCATCTCACTCATGTCAGACCTACATTATGGCTATGGACACCGACCTTGTTCGAGACTGCCAGCATTCTCTGCTGGTTCCGTGGATTACACTCCTTCCATGGATTACACTCCTACCGTGGATTACACTCCTTCAATGGATTACACTCCGTCACTCCGTCCGAGGATTACTTTCCCTTTAGTGGCTTCTACTCGCGTTAAAGTTCGTAACTCTACATGACTCGTGTGTGTGTGTAGGTACTGAATAAAACATGATAGATTTACTTCCGCTTCGGATTCGTGGTCTGTACCCTAACATTTATATAATAAATGTGGAAAAGGTAAAGTGCTGTAAATACTTTTTGAATGCACTGTAAATATATATACACAAAAAAAAATTACAAATGTAACACTTTAATTTTTGCCCCCATTTTTTATGAGCTGAACTCAAAGATATAAGACTTTTTCTATGTACACAAAATGCCTATTTCCATTAAATATTGTTCACAAATCTGTCTAAATCTGTGTTAGTGAGCACTTCTCCTTTGCTGAGATAATCCATCCACCTCACAGGTGTGGCATGTCAAGATGCTGATTAGACAGCATGATTATGGCACAGGTGTGCTTTAGGCTGGATTATATATGTATATATGTGTATTTATTTATATTGTAACAGACTTTATTAAATGCTGTTTTGCTGCTATACTATTTCTGTATGTACTGGAGCTTGTTGTATGTGTGTAATGCATTTTCCCCCTCACGGTTTGTTATAAATAGACACGAATCACGCGGAATGGGGTAGAGAGTGTCGTCAGGTTTCTGAATTTTTCCATGTCATGTGTTGAGGATGTGTAATAAAGTTCGGTAGAGATTGGATGCTCTTGTTTATTTCTTACTAGTTACTATGTTTGGGTACCCAGAACAATTTTAATAAAATAAAATTAATTTGTGTTACGCATTTATTTTGATATACTTTGATGTGCATAATAATGGATAAAATTATCATTTTATATAATTTTAATGTGTGTATATATATATATATATATATATATATATATATATATATATATATATATATATATATAGAGAGAGAGAGAGAGAGAGAGAGAGAGAGAGTGTACAGATCAAAAGTTTGGACACACATTCTCATTCAAAGAGTTTTCTTTATTTTCATGACTATGAAAATTGTAGAGTCACACTGAAGGCATCAAGGGCTATTCGACCAAGAAGGAGAGTGATGGGGTGCTGCGCCAGATGACCTGGCCTCCACAGTCACCGGACCTGAACCCAATCGAGATGGTTTAGGGGTGAGCTGGACCGCAGAGTGAAGGCAAAAGGGCCAACAAGTGCCAAGCATCTCTTGGGGAACTCCTTCAAGACTGTTGGAAGACCATTTCAGGTGACTACCTCTTGAAGCTCATCAAGAGAATGCCAAGAGTGTGCAAAGCAGTAATCAAAGCAAAAGGTGGCTACTTTGAAGAACCTAGAATATGAAATTTTTCAGTTGTTTCACATTTTTTTGTTATGTATATAATTCCATATATAATTCCACGTGTTAATTCATAGTTTTTATGCCTTCAGTGTGAATGTACAATTTTCATAGTCATGAAAATAAAGAAAACTCTTTGAATGAGAAGGTGTGTCCAAACTTTTGGTCTGTACTGTATATATGCCATTGTTATTCTTCTTCTTCTTTCGGAGGCTCCCACTAGTGATCACCACAGCGGATCATCCATCTAGGGTTAGGGTTAGGGTCAGGCTCTTCTCAACCTGTTCCCTACTCTCACCACAAATAACAATAACATCCACAAACATCATGGTCTACAGAGACTCCTGTCTGACCTCCTGCATCAACCTGTCCATCACCACTGCAAACAGGAAAGGGCTCAGAGCCGATTCCTGATGCAGTCCAACCTTCATCTTGAACCAGTCTGTCGTTCCTACTGCACACTTCACTGCTGTCACACAGTCCTCATACATGTCATGCACCACCCTCACATACATCTTTGACACACCTGACTTCCTCATACAATACCACAACTCCCCTAACCACCCTGTCATACGCTTTCTCTAAATCCACAAACACACAATGCAACTCCTTCTGACCTTCTCTATACTTCTCCATCAACATACTCAAAGCAAATATTGCATCTGTGGTGCTCTTCCTCAGCATGAAACCATACTGTTGCTCACAGATGGTCACGTCTTCTCTTAGCCTGGCTTCCACTATTCTTTCCCATAAACCTTGAAGGTTGTGAAGAATTTGAAAACCTTATGAAGAAAATAAAAACACTTTGAACACTTTACCAGAGAAAACTACAAAATCTGCCAAAACATGGAGAGATGCCTGGCAGAGAGTGACAAATGAAATGCATAAGTGTTCCCATTGTTATCATTTTTATATCTTAAAGTCAGAGACACCACAGGACCAACTAGAACAAGAAACATGAACAAGTAAACATGAAGTATTCAGTTACAATTCATTTGTATTATGCATTAACATAGACATATTAAACAGATTCAAAAGATAGGATTAGATTTGATAAACAGGTCAGATTATCATTGGGGCTGAATTTGTGCCTCCATCATTAAAACAGAGTCTGAAGTATGGATAAAGTTTCTTAGTGAAGGTCTGAGCAGTGAAAGAGTAGATATGAGATTTTGCATCAACATCATAGAAGGAGACCAGACCCTCCTCATAATCCACAAACACTCCAACCTTCTGAGGAGACTGTTTCAAGGAGAGGGAGACTGAGGGAGAATCACAAACCTTATATTCAGTTTTATTCCTCAGAACCACACACCAGTATCCATCTTCAGGTCTGACTATAATTTTCCCTTTCCTGTTAATGGATTCTATGGCGACTCCTAAATCCCACTGAGTCATCCCTTTGACCTGCACCTCGTAGTAAAATCTCCCTGAGGAGAATCCCTCCTTTCCCAGAACAATGCAATAGTTATTAAACCTCTCTGGATTATCAGGGAGATTCTGACTTGTATCTCCACATGTAAAATGTTTTCCATCGTCAGACAGGACGAGATAAGGATGAGTTGTATCAGGATCCAGAGTCACGTCCACTGAGAGACAGAAACACAGCGTACATCAGTTTTATCATCACACAGTGTGTAACAGTGAAGAGATATAGATATAGTCATGTGATCAGTAAGAGCTCACAAACCTGCATATTGTTGAATTCTCTTTAGTTCTGTTTAAAAACAGTTTTGGAAAATGTTACATTGAGATTAAATACTTCATTATTATAAATAACTTCAAAATATCTTTATACGTTTCAGCTGAATGTAAATATTTATTAGAATGAATCTTCTCAGAATAAACCCACAGTAAATACTGACCAGTTTCATCAATCTTCTCCAGTTCCTGACTGAGAGTCTCCTGAAGCTGAGCCAGAGCTCTCCTCAGAGTCTCCACACTCAGATGAGAGGTCATTGTGATGGAAGTCCAGTCCTGGGTGTGTGGAGAGCTGCACAGTGACGGGTAAATCTACAGTACAGCAGGAGAGAGGAGAAATCCCTCAGCATGGGGACCAACGTCGTGTCATGTGCTGCATTGCTATTGAGAATTAGAGAAACTTTGACCTGTATGAGGTGGAGGTGATCCTCCTTGTTTAAGAGCTGCTCCAGATCAATGTTTCTCTTTTTTAGCTCACTGAGTTCCTGCTCCAGATTTTTAATGAACTCTTCAGCCTGCCTCTCTGCTGCTTTCTGCTTCTCCTCCATCACCTTAAAAAGCTCAGCCTGACTTCTTTCAGTGCAGCGCATCAGAGCACTGAACATCTTCACAACATCTGCTTTCTCCTTCTCTGTGTTTATCTAACAGGAGACAAATCGAGATCACACATTTTACATTAATGTATCATGATTCTCCTAATGTGTTGTATAAAGGAGTTCTTCTGGAGGTTAGTTACTGTAAGAGACTCACTTTATTGACTTCTACAGAGTGTTTGATCTCCTCAATCATCTTCAGTCGCTCCTGGATCTTCTGCTGAACTTCTGCTTGAGTCTTCACCAGTTCACTCTGAGAAAAATATGCATCATGTGTTAACTCATAAGTCAGAGGTCATATTTCTGATCTACAAACATTATCCATCATAAATGTTCAGTCTCTCACCTTCTTCTCAACACTCTCCTCCTCTATAGGAACTGTCTTATGGGTTTTGTGGTCTGTCTCAGAACAGAACTGACACACACACGTCTGGTCGTCTCTACAGAACAGCTCCAGGGGTCTCTCATGTTTCTGGCAGATGTAGTCTTCCAGGTTCTCCACAGGCTCCATCAGTTTGTGCTTCATGAGTTTAGCTGTAGTTTTATGAGGGATCAGATGAGTGTTACAGAAAGAAAGCCCACAGTGAAGACAGGACTTTAGGGCCTTCAGCTTGTCCTCAGTGCAGGAGTCACACAGAACCTTCTTACTCTTAAATGGAAGCTGATCTGCAGCTCTGCCGGATTTCACCTGAACTGACTTCTTAAATGTAGCAGCAAGTGCAGAGATGAACGTATTCACACGTAGATCAGGACGATTGGAGAATTCCTCCTTACACACTGGACACTGGCAGTGTGAACTGCTGTCCCAATACTCTTTTAGACAAATCATACAGAAGTTGTGTCCACATGGAGTAGAGACTGGATCAGTGAACACATCCAGACAGAGGGAGCACTGGAGCTGATCTTCACACAGAGCACTGCTGGAGAAAGCCATGGCTGATACAGGAGATACAATGAGAGTGAAATTAGATGGCAGAACATGTTACACATTACAATCCAAAATGACACAAACTCTATCAGTTATTATTGATTCAAGCAATGAATAAAAAGTGTAGTGCTGTTAGAGGAAAACAATCAAGACTATTGTATGTGATAAAAAGCAGAGTAACTGTTACCATCCCAAAGTTTTCCTGTAAGTGTATGTTCTGTAGGCTTCATTCCTGGAACACTCCATGTATAAAATAAGCTCTGAGATCCACGTCGAGTAAGAACAATAGAACTGCATGGTTTGTCACATGTTCTCATCTTTCTGCCTCCAAAAAAAGTTTTTTCCTCCACTTGAAAGGTCTGACCAGACCCTGCTTCCACTGACACCTGCTGCCTGTTGTCTTAAAGAAGTCTTTCAAATCTGGAAGATTTTCAGATCTGATCCAGCAGTGAAAAACACTGGCATCAACAACATGACTGATTGCATAACAGACAACATCAACTTCTGCAGAGACACTACAGTTCCAGTCAGAAGGGTGAATTCAGGCTAGAGATTGAACTGAATTTGATCTTTAACAAGCTCTGCACATTCCTCACTATCTCCTTCAACTCCCATCGTTCCACACCCTTCTTCTTTATAAGACCAAAAGTAATCACATTTACCACCCCCACATACTGTACTCCTGGCCATGTTAAGAAACAGTTGGAGAAGCTGAAGCATGGAAAAGATTCATTGGTCTGACAGAAACAGTCTCACTGTACTGAAAGCCTGCACTAAGCAGCTGTGTGGAAACCTTCAGCATAGATGATATTCATATTTGACATAAAAAAATAGATTGAACTGAATTTCAGCTCCAACTGGAAATTGGTAGCTCAGTGGTTAAGGTGGTGGGCTACTGCTTGGAAGGTTTGGGGTTCAAGTCCCTGTATCACCAAGCTGCCACTCTTGGGCTTTGAGCAAGGCCCTTAACCCACTGTATACACCAGGGATCCTGGGAAACATGTGTGAAAGGGACAATACACAATAAAAAACCCTAATATTGTCAAAACTGTTCGCCGCAAAATTGGTCTTCCTTCCCCTGAACCATTTGATCTACTACAATACTAAAAAGACAAAAGTATTGGCACACCTGACTTTTCCAGAGATATGTGGTTCTTTCCCAAACCAAACTGTTATTGTAAAGCTGAAGGCACACAGTTGTAAAGGGTCTCTTTGGATGTGGTAGCATGACATTTTCTCTTGACTTGAACCAGGGCCTGCTCTAGATATTTGGAGGACCTAGAAAAAGAGCCGCCAGGCCTCTTTCCTTCCACCTTTCAGAAGAAATAAAAAATCACTTGAAACTAATAAAATCTCTGAATATTAATTAAACTTTAACTGAGGTCAACATTAAAAAAGAATAAAGGTATAAAAGATCATCTGGACCAGCTCTTCTTCTTCTTTGGTCGACATGTCATTAGCTATGCTACACTCTTAAATAATTATTTGTTTTTATAATGTTTTTCTCAGTATTTTTATAAATGCTTTCTTTAGTAAGCTTAAGATTATAATTTTATTAGAAATTACTAACATACACACACTGACTAAATCACCCACGACTTTTAGTTATTTGTTCAGTAGTTTATTTACAGTAAAACACTGACCCACTATTTGGGATAATTAACATTTTTGTCTCCTCTATACAGTAAAATGGAAGTAAAATGAGAAGCCTGTACAAAGCAAGTGCCAGCTTTGATGAACTAAAAGACCCAAACCTGTTCCAGCATGACAATGCCCTTGTGCACAATGCAAACTCCATTAAGATCTGATTTGCATAGGTTGGAGTGAAAGATCTCCTGCTATAGGGCTCTGCCCTAAAACCTATTGAACACCTCTGGGATGAATGTAAACACTGACTGAACCCCAGACTTCCTCACGTCATCAGTTCCTGACTTTACTAACACCCTTGTGTCTGAATGATGCTGTATGTACTGGTGCTTGTTGTATGTGTGTACTGCATTTTCCCCCTCAAGGTTTGCTATAAATAGACACGGGTCACGCGCACTGGGGTACAGAGTGTCGTCGGGTTTCTGGAGTTTCCCATGTCATAAAGTTTGGAAGAGTTTGGATTTCCTCGTTTATTTGTTCATTTCTTATAAGCAAGTGTTTGTGAATTCTGCACGACACTCGGTCACAATATTTCTAATAAAATTAATCAAACAAAAATACGTTAATAAATTATGCGTTAATTGATATATATATATATATATATACACATCAAAATTAACTGACAGTAATATCTGTTAATATATATATATATATATATATATATATATATATATATATATATATATATATATATATACTTTATTATCCACAGGAACATCATGTAGTTAGTATTTGACCTTTTCCTGCTCTCTCCTGCTTTCCTCCTGATCACTGACAGTTTACCTTCTGTGGCATCAGTTCCTTGAAGAAAGACTGTAAAAGCTTCAAACTGAAGATTGTGTCCTGCTGCAACCTGCTGAATCCTGATCTTCAAACGCATACACGCTTTACTTTCGCATCTGCTGAGTGACATCATTAGACCACGCCCCCTTTCTCATGCCTTGACACGCTACAGTACATATTTCAGCCACAAGAGGGCAGAAAATCGCCGAATTAAGTGCACAGATTTATTAATCCGGAGGCGCCCAAACGATTTCCCACCAAGGACCAAAAATCCAACCTGCCTAAGGGGCCGTAGATCGGAAGTAACGGTTGCATTATACTTATATTATATTACAATTATTTTTGCCAATTTATTGACGAGGCTCACACACCGAGTACTGTTATCAAAACGATTTTATTCTGCTGTTTAACACAGTCCTGGTCGTTTCATACCGTAGCATTATGCTTCCATCTAGTGGCCATCTTATCATGGAAAACATGTATCAGTACATCTACACCTATTTTCAATTTTAACGGTTAATTCTTTATATCTTTATATCGTGAATAAGCGCATTGCATTCACAAAGGAAAAATAAATAAATAAAAAAACACATAAAGCGCATTGCATTCACAAAGAAAGAGAAAAATAATAATAAAAAAACAAGTTGGGGTAAGAGGATCGTGAGGACAGCTGAGAAGATAATTTGAGTCTCTCTCCCCTCCATCACAGACATTTACACCACACGCTGCATCTGCAAAGTCAACAGCATTGTGAACTATCACACACATTCTTCACCCACTTGCCATCAGGACAGCTATGAGAATCTCCTGATTTATAGAAAATCTCTTAGTGCTGCTAGATCAGCATATTTCTCCACCCTCATAGAAAATAACAAGCGTAATCCTAGATTTCTATTCAGCACGGTAGTTAAATTAGCAGGAAATAACTTTAAATAATAAAGTTGAAAACATCAGGCAAAATTAATATGAATCCAAAGTATTTAATAAAAAACCCTGTAGACAGCAGTGTAATTATAACAGACAATTAATTACAAAGTTTTACTCTTGTTCAAGAGAATGACTTAATTTCATTCATTTCCTCATCAAAATCATCAACCTGCATTCTCGATCCTTCGCCTACAAGTTTCTTCAAACAGATAATTCCAGAGGGAATTAAACCTGTTTTAAAATTAATAAACTCTTCCACTAGCATTGGTTTTGTACCTAAATCCTTCAAACTGCTGTTATCAACCGTCTAATTAAGAAAACTGACCTTGAACCTTGTCAGCTCTGCAAGTATAGGCCAATATTAAATCTCCCCTTTATATCCAAAATTTTAGAAAAGGTTGTGGCACAGCAGTTCTGCTCACATCTACTTAGGAATAACATTTTTTAAATGTATCAGTCAGGATTTAGGCCTCATCATAACACAGCGACAGTGCTAGTTAAAGTGGTGAATGACTTCTGATCAGGGTTTTGTCTCTTTAGTTGTTTTGCTCGAGATTAGTGCAGCTTTTGACACTAATGAACATAATATCCTGCTTGCTAGAATTAAGAATGTTGTTGGAATAAAAGGAACAGCTCGAACCTGGCTCAGGTCTTATTTAACTGATCGCTATCAGTTTGTTGATGTAAATGGTGAGTTCTCCACACTCTCTAACAGTACAGTGGTCCTTGGTGTTCCACAAGGATCTGTCTTAGGCCCACTACCTTTCTCTTTATATATGCTGCCTCTGGGTGAAATTATAGACAAACATGGTATTTGCTTCCATTGCTATGCTGATGATACACAGTAAAGGACATTAGACAGTGGATGCTTGAACTTTTTTCTGCTTAATTCATAAAAGATGGAAGTACTTTTACTAGGACCACATGCAGCTAGAAGTAATCTTTTCGATTACGTAGCATTTCTGGATAGTGTTTCTATCTCAGTGTGTACAGAAGTCAAAGACCTTGGTGTTATTATTAAGTCTTTCCTTTGAGGCTCACGTGAATAATATTACCAGGATCGCGTTCTTTCACCTTAAAAATATAAAAAATATGATGTCATTGCAGGATGCAAAGAATTTCGTTCATGGTTTTGTAACATCTTTATTAGGCTACTGTAACGCTTTACTGTCTGGGTGTTCGAGTAAGTGCATAAATAAACTTCAGTTAGTTCAGAATGCAGCAGCAAGGGTCCTCACTAGATCTAGAAAATATGAACACATCACCCCTGTTTTAATCAGTCCACACTGCTCCCAATTAAATCTCACATTAATTATAAAATACTACTACTGACATATAAAGCACTTAACACTCTCACGCCGCAGTATCCGAGTGAACTTTTGTACCAATATGTTCCTCCAAGCCTACTTAGATCAAAAGGTGCAGGCTATTTGCTGGTACCTCAAATAATGAAGACTAGCAGGGGACAGATATTTCTCTTATAAAGCCCCACAGTTATGGAACAGCCTTCCAATCAGTGTTCGGGACTCAGACACAGTCTCAGTGTTTAAGTCGAGGCTGAAAACATTTTTTTTTTTGTCAAGTCTTTTACCAGTAGATTTTCTTCTGAGGTAAGAGAACAGATCTGGAGGGATCATGGATATCGAGTGTTCGATGAACTGGGATATTTGGAAGCTGTCGTCCACTCACTCTTACATGCTCACTCATGTTTGTTGACGGTGGTGTGGTGGGTCGTCTCTTATCCCAGAGATCCTTTATGTCTGTGTTACCTTCTGGTTCTCCCGTTTAATTATGCTGCCATAGTAAGTCTTGTCGGAGTCCCAAATGCACAGTGACATTAACTTTCATACAACAACAAGGACACAATAATCCATATTCTTCTCTTTACCCCTCTTCTCTCTTTTGCTTTCTCTCTCTCTCTCTCTCTCTCTCTCTCTCTCTCTCTCTCTCTCTCTCTCTCTCTCTCTCTCTCTTTCTCACGGTCGAGTTAAACATGCTCCTGAGGTTCCAGTGACCACTGTTTCTGACACTTTTCCCTCCTCGGATTTTACCACTTCGTCCAGGTCTGCCTCTGGATAGTGTTCTCTTCGATTGTAGGCCACTCTGTGCAGCTGGGGATGGTTTCTCATCAAAGTCATGGGGTTACATGAATTTAATGAGTAAGAACAGGAGCTTTAAGGATGGATTTAAACTGTAGTTAATGTCAACAGTCTGCAACACTGACTCAGGACTACAGTTTGCTTCTGATCACATCACTGTACCCAGCAAATTTGTTTATCTGTAATAAATAGACATTTGGTGCAACCCAGATGAGGATGGGTTCCCTCTTGAGTCTGGTTCCTCTCAAGGTTTCTTCCTTATGCCATCTCAGGGAGATTTTCCTTGCCACAGTCGCCAACGGCTTGCTCATCAGGGACAAACTTACACTTATAAAAAACATCTTTTTTCATTTTATCCATCCTCATTACTCCCAATGAAAACCTTCTGTCTTTTGGTCAATGCCACTGTCTCTTAACCATACAACATCGCAGGTCTCACCACAGTCCCATAAACTTTCCATTTTACTTTTGCAAATATCCTTCTATAACCAATCCCTCTTACCACTCTTCTCCACCTACTTCACCCTGTCTGCACTCTTTTGTTCACTTTCACTCTCCATTACTTTGGACTGTTGACCCCAGGTACCTGAACTCCTTCACTTTTTCCACCTCTTCTCCCTGCAACCGCACCCCTCCACTGTCCTTCCTCTCATTCACACACATGTACTCTGTCTTACTCATACGGACTGTTTCTTATTCTCTCCAGCGTGTACCTCCAGCTCTCCAGGCTCTTCTTAACTTGCTCCCTAATCTCACCACAAATCACAATATCATTTGCAAACATCATAGTTCATGAAGACTCCTGTCTGACCTCATCCGTCAACCTGTCCATCACCACTGCAAACAGGAAGGGCTCAGAGCTGATCCTTGATGCAGTCCAACCTCCACCTGTCGTTCCTGCTGTCACACTGTCCTTATACATGTACCTGCACCACCCTCCCATACTTATTTGACACACCTGACTTCCTCATACAATACCACAATTCCTCTCTCGGCACCCTGTCTTATGCTTTCTCTAAATCCACAAATACACAATGCAAATCCTTCTAAAACTTTTCTATACTTCTCCATCAACATTCTCAAAGCAAACATTGCATCTGTTGTGCTTTTCTTTGGCATGAAACCATATTGTTGCTTACAGATGATCACCTCGTCTCTCAGCCTGGCTTCCACTACTCTTTCCCATAACTTCATGGCGTGACAGATCAGCTTTATTCCCCCGTAGTTACTGCAGGTCTGCACATCTCCGTTACTTTTGAAGATCAGTACTAGAACACTCCTTCTCCATTCCTCAAGCATCCTCTCATCTTCCAAAATCTTGTTGAACAATCTGGATAAAAACTCCACTGCTATCTCTATTATCTGTTGTAGACTTAAATGGAGAGCTATCCAGCTTAATTCAAGTAAATTATGATGTGCCACAAGGTTCAGTTCTAGGACCCCTGCTTTTCACAATATACATACTTCCCTTGGGAAATATTATTAGAAGGCATGGGATTAGCTTTC
This sequence comes from Silurus aristotelis, assembly GCF_946808225.1. Taxonomy (NCBI): domain Eukaryota; kingdom Metazoa; phylum Chordata; class Actinopteri; order Siluriformes; family Siluridae; genus Silurus; species Silurus aristotelis. Next base: position 31,627,961 of record NC_139578.1, read on the forward strand.
ACTGTTACGCTGAAGATACCCAGCTATATATCTCATGAAAACCAGATGATACAGCTCAATTTGTTTGGTTAACTGAGTGTGTCAAAGAATTTAAAGATTGGATGATGCATAACTTTCTATAATTATATTCTGATAAGACAGAGATTTTGCAAAAACCAGTACACAGAAGCTCCAGCATTTTGACCAGCATATAGAAGGATGTACAGTAACTACTAGTTTAAAGGTAAAAGACCTGGGTGTTATTTTGGACAGTGCATGGTAGTGCAAATGACAGTATTGCGTGTCAGTTATGATAAAGAGTTTACTAGAGGTCCTAGAGCTAAGCACACTCAAAACTGTGGAGATGATAGTGGATTTTAGAAAACACCCTTCAACACTACTCTCTCTCACAGTATCCAAACTCAAATTCAAACTCAAATTCACAGTGGGCCAAAATTAAAAACTGGGACGAAGTCGTGGGCTAAACTCAATATTTATTGAAAAAAATTCACTGCAATTGTGCATGTTTTCCCTTCTCTGCAGATGTGTAATGTTGAACCTTTTCATATGGAAACAAACTTTAGTTTTGCATAAACATTGAATCTGGAACAACCAAAGTTTAATATTATAAACACATGAAAAATTTAATTTGAAATAAAACACAAATCAGTGGAATTAATTTCTTATTATGTCTCTCTTTCTTTATCCATAGACTTTCAAATTCCTTTTTAATGTAAAACTTTTTTTTACAGGCCAACAACAAAACAACCAAAATATTAATAATTTCCTTTAAAAAAACTTTCAACCAGACATTGATGCACTTGCATCTAAGAAGAAAACCAAGGCACGGACAGTTCATGCCTTGGAGTAGAAAAAGTGCATAAAGACAACATTGATTCAAGCTCAGTTTACTACACTCTGATTTACTCTGATGCACATTGGTTCAAGCCAGATTCCTGCATCGCTTCTAAGATACAAGTGCATCATGTCTGGGGTTTAGGCTCTGAGCTGAGGAAACCCTTAGGAATGAGTGAAGGTGTTCATTAGTGAGACTCCTGAGTGGTGTTTTGTTCATCTTCATCAAAGGGAACGGTTGTTCACATAGATATGTGCTGCTGAACATAGAGAGGATTTGAGCAGCTTGGGCACGGAGTTGGAGCAGTGTGTCGGGGAGGAAACATGGAAACTGTGCAGCAAACAAAGAGTTGTACTTTGACTTGAGCGTGTCTCTACACTGGAGATTAATCAGCTCCATTTAGAGGTTGGTTGGTACGCTTTCCATGTGAACCACAAACGGATTACTAAGCAGTTCAAATCTGCATTTCTGGGTTTCAAAGTCGGTAAATCGCCGGGTAAATTTATTGCTGAGTACGCAGAGTTTTTCAGCGGTCTCGACTGATGCGCCAACGCATTAACAAAGAATTCTGGGATTTGTAGTATTAGCAGTGTATGCAAAATATACTGGTGGGCCAGCATTAATACACATTTAATATGATCTCGCGGGCCAAATATAATTACACGGCGGGCCAGATTTGGCCAGCTGGCCTGAGTTTGACACCCCTGCTCTAGGTTGTTCTGACTGCACCATAGCACCTGCTGCTTCACCTCCAGCTCATATGCAGACTCCTCAACATCTTGGATGAGTCCAATGAGCATGGTGTCATCTGCAAATTTCAGGAGTTTAACAATTGGGTCACTTGATGTGCAGTCGTTCGTATAGAGGGAGAATAGCAGTGGGGAGAGGACACATCCCTGAGGATCATACAGAAGTTGTGTCCACATGGAGTAGAGACTGGATCAGTGAACACATCCAGACAGATTGAGCACTGGAGCTGATCTTTACACAGAGCACTGCTGGAGAAAGCCATGACTGAAACAGGAGATACAATGAGAGTGAATTTAGAACAGAGTAGACTTTACAGATTACAATTAAAAACGTTACGAGATAAGATTTAATTTTCCCATAATCCCAAATGTCCCTTAATATTGGCATGTAATCAGGTCAATTGTCACCATAAACCACTGGGTTTCTCTTTCATCTACACAGTTTATGAATTGACCTTCTAACGCTCAATATCCTGACCATACGCAAGGCTGGTAATGCCACTGATTGTGGTTCTCTTCCTCTTGTAGTCCACCACCATCTTTATGGTATTGGCCTCATTGAGGGGCAGATGGTTCCCCCCTTCACACCCCAATAAAGTTTTTGACAACATCCCTGTACTCTTCTTCCCTAATGCATCAGATCACATCAGAAAGTTCTGATGATGCCAGAGATCTGACCTGAATTGAAAACCTGTGGTGTACAAGGTGAAGATTATCTGCTATTTTCAGCATGCCTTCTCCCACTACATACTTAGCTAGTTCTGCTGGAGCTTATGAAGACCTACAAGATGGTATCCAAACGTTTTGTGAACAATTGTGTAACTGGTGCTATTTTGACCCACGGGTGTTACGACGTTTGACATGACATACGTTTGACATACAGTGACTGTGCAATGAGTTGCTCGATGTGTTTTGAGTGGCACGTGCAATTAAAATGCAAAACAACATAACTGGAAGACGAGAGATCAGGAAGACCATTCAGCAACTTGTGCCTGATGATCGTCGGAGAGCAATCTACATGATCTCACTTCCTCACCCATCCTAATCACCAGAATTGGCTCCTGCCATTTCACTTTACCCTCTTCTCGAAGATGAAGCGTAAAGGTTGCCATTTTGACACCATTGTGGGGATCCAGCACAAATCGCAGAAGGTGCCTGACACACTTATATATAAAAAAAAAAAAAACAACGTCCAGGACACATTCCAGAAGAACGCTGGGAGAACTGTATTAATGTGAAAGGGGACTATTTTGAAGGTGATTGTGTGTAAACATAGATAAATAAAGTACTTTCTGGTAAACAGAGTCTCCAAACTCTTTGATTCCTCGTAGGAAACTTCATGTGGTTTAAAAGCGTTCTATATCTGAGATATTTTGACCACATTTTCAGAGTATTACTGTATCAACACCAATTTTGGTTAAATATTATGATTAACAAAATCAAACACAAAATAAACACATCAAAATCAATATGAGCATTTAATATTTGTTTAAAATGTTTAATTTAAATATTGATTGTTCCTCCCCTTTTATCGTTTCACACACAGGAAACACAGTGCGCACGCACACACACACACACTAGTTTATAGATATTTATATAATTATGTATATTTAGAAAACGCCTTTATCAAGAGAGACGTCGAAAATATTTATTGTCTCAAAACACGTCACTAAAAATCAAAGAGACGGAAAAAGGTCAAGTTCACTTTCTCAAAGCTGCTCACTGTGACATAAAGTGAAAAAAAAAAGATTTATTTATTTATATACAGTTTACCTGCTGTAACTTCAGTTCCTTTAAGAAAAACTGCAAAAGCTTTAAACAGGAGATTGTGTCCTGCTGTCCAATCCTGATCTTTAAACGCATTACGTTTTCTTTCGTTTCTGCTGAGTGACATCATTAGACCACGCCCCCTTTCCCTCCTGCGTTGATTTATTACACAGTTACACATTTTAGCCACAAAAGGGCAGAAAATCACTAATTAAAGTGCGGTGACGCATCAGACCAGAGGCTCCGAAACGCTTTCACATAAAGGACCAAAAATCCAACCTGACTGAGGCACGTGAACCGGAAGTAATTCTTTATACTTGTAGTATATTCAAATAATTATAATTTATTAATCATAATATTTACAAATAAATAATAAAATAGAAATCATGACTCTGCCCAACTAATGTACTTCTAATGATTTCTAGTGCAAAGAGACATATAATACAATGAAAACGCAGAAAATAAAAATGAAATGATCCATTTAAATCACTTTTTTATGTCAACATGCTCCACGAAACTGGGTTCATTTTCATCTAAGCAACATTTATTTAGTTATTAAACTTTTCATTCCACAAGGTGATTTTGGTGCCCTGAAAACCCTTATAAGTTCAATGAACTCAAAATAGTGAATAAACACTGTTCCTCCATTTAATTAATGGATTTTCCAAAACTTGTATATTTAAGTTCACTTAACTTGCTGTTAATGTAGGCTGTACTCAAACTGTTAAGTTCACCTAACTTGGTGTTTTATAAATTGCACTTCAATATGTAACTATTTGAGCTTAATAGTTAAAGTTAACAAACATTAAACTGAATTGGAAATTAATTATAAATTAAATTGACTAAACTCTTACTACTTTTGACTGCTTAAGATTTATGCAATTATAAATAAAACATACTGAACAGCATATTTAATGTATTTATTGTGCAAAATAAAACAATATTAAATAAATACAAATAAATACTGTAATGAATATAGAACTAGGTCACAGCTACCCTGCACAACTCTGTACAGTCAAACAATAATTACATCATAGTACATACTGGAATCGAAAAGACCTGGGTAACAGGCACACTCTACAACACTGTAGGGGTGGTAACAACAGTAACAATGTCCCACAATAACTGCTGCACTACATCAATGCTCAAACTTTGTGCACTTAATCAATTTAACCAATCACACATTCTATTCTTTAATGGATAACAGATTAAACAAAGGGTTAGGGTTAGGGTTAGGGTTATTTATGTTAATTATGTTAATTTGTACCGAACATGTACATGTAACAATACTGACTCAAATTCAGCAACAATAAGACATTCATAAAAACAAACAATTTTCTTAACCAAAAAGCTGTTTTTACCAAAGACTGTACTTTTTTGTTCTTTCTCTCCCATTGACATCAGTATACACTGTATGAAATCAAACGTCATTCGTGTCTAATGCGTAAATGAGACCAAGAGAAGACACTTGCTTGTGGGAGGTCTGGCATTTTGTCCATCACCATTTGGGGTTCAAGTATTATACCTATCAAGGAATTCAAATGCAAGGAGTTGGGGGCTAAAGATTAGTGTCCTCGAATATGATCCTCACTGGCACATCAAGGATAGAATTGCGATTGATCAGTCACTGTCAAAGAACTACCAGCCATGCCTCCCTCCTTTACTCAACTTTCAACACTCTCCCTCAGCCTCTCCCTCCTACTAATCACCTACACCTGTCCTCCATTTACCCATCCCCTTTATAAGGTCCCTATTCCCCTTTACTCACCATCCGATCTACAGTTTATGACCGAAGATCATCTGGACTACCGTGCTTGTTCCCTGAGTTTCCATGCTCCTGGCTATGCTTCAAGAAGAGTAACATTTGCTACAGTCTCATCTCATGCTCTGTTGTGTTTGCATGTTTAGACCAAATAAATGACAATCTGTTTTACTCCTGGTTCCTGACACCTGGTCTATCCGTGAAAAAAAATTAAAACGTTAAAAACTTACCTCGATGGATCCCCAACTGGCTCACATCTCGGATCCAGTCAAGGATCTCGCCGCCACTCTCCGGGAGGCATTCACTCTGGTTCCAACCAGCGGGGCTTCACTGCCTGCCTCCGGCAGGCCAATAGCTCTTCCAGCTTCGTTTTCCTGGAAAGCGGCCGAGTGCGGCAGCTTTCTTCTACAAGTCAATTTATATATGGAAATGCAGCCTACCAAGCTTATTATTCCAGTGGCATTTCTCATCTCACTGCTAACCAGGAAGGCTCTGTCATGTGCGAGAGCGATATGGAGCGCCAATAGTGCCCTTACAACCTCACATGCGCTCTTCACCAGCCACTTCGCAGAGGTATTTTGCATAGCCACTGGGTCCCTCACCACGGCAGACCAACTCTTCTGTCTGCGCCAAGGGTAGCTGGTCAATAGTACAATGGCTAGTGAGTGTGTACAGTTTGTTACCACTGCAGAGTGAGAGATAAACCTTGAAGGTTGTGAAGAATTTGAAAACCTTATGAAGAAAATTAAAACACTTTGAACACTTCACCAGAGAAAACTTCTAAATCTGCCAAAACATGGTGAGACGTCTGGCAGAGAGTAACGAATGAAATGCATAAGTGTTCATCATGTGGAATGTGGAATCATCCTCATCGAATCAGAGGGGTATGGACCAGAGGAGCACTCATAGGTCCCAGACAAAACATCCTAGATGAGTTTCACCTCAATCACCCTAATCATCCTGCACCCTCTCTATCTCTATCCGTGACAATAACTTACTTTTAAAGTTTTTATTTACAAACACCACAAAATCCGTCTCCATCTTTGCCACTCTTCATCATGGGATGTTTGTGTACTTGCATTTAAAGCTGGATGAGATGTTTTTCTGACCTATTGTCTAATAGCACTAACCCAGCTGTTTCTAATATGAACAGGTAGGAGTGAGAGTAGAACACAATCAACTGATGCCTTGCCTTGAAGTACTCTGCGTTTTTGTAGTGTTTAATATTCTTTTCTTGTCATTTTTTAAATATATATTTTTTATTTATATCTGTGTAGATTCCTTGAGGTAATAACAATATCTGGGTAAAACTTCAAATGAATTGCTGCATTGAAACTGTGATTAATCTAAAACATGTTGATGGATTCAATACTTTGTTATTACACACTGCATATGATGAATATCTAATGTAACACCGGGACTGTAGGAATTAATTCATTTCATCAGGGACCTGTTCTATGTTTACTGGCAACTACATCTTAGATCAAATGACGCATCTAAGATAATGTAATCGTGATAATCATGTCCTACCTTCTTAGGTTCTCCAAATACATGTGGTTAGTAAAGCAGGGTGGAGTTGCTTGAGATAATTGCATGTTCATGTGTTGCTTGAAAAGGCTTCATGTATATATTGATATGAGAAATCATTACGAGGAAACACTGTGATTAGCTGGTCAATAGTACAATGGCTAGTGAGTGTGTACAGTTTGTTACCACTGCAGAGTGAGAGATAAACCTTGAAGGTTGTGAAGAATTTGAAAACCTTATGAAGAAAATTAAAACACTTTGAACACTTCACCAGAGAAAACTTCTAAATCTGCCAAAACATGGTGAGACGTCTGGCAGAGAGTAACGAATGAAATGCATAAGTGTTCCCATTGTTATCATTTATACATCTTACTTTCTTAAAGTCAAAGACACCACAGGACCCAGAAGAACTTGTGAACAAGTAAACATGAAGTATTCAGGTAAATTTTATTTGTATAAGGCATTAACAAGGACATTTTCCCAAAGCAGCTTTACAAACAAAGAAAGAACAGATTTTTTTACTGCATTGAAATTGAAAATTCATAAGTACGAAATAGAAGCAAAAGGGTTTCGATCTGAAATAGAAATGTAGGATTAGATTTGATGAACAGGGCAGATGATCAGTGGGTCTGAATTTTTACCTCCATCATTAGTGCAGGGGGTAAAGTAGGGATAAAGTTTTTCAGTGAAAGTCTGAGCAGTGAAAGAATAGATATGAGATTTTGCATCAACATCATAGAAGGAGACCAGACCCTCCTCATAATCCACAAACACTCCCACCTTCTGAGGAGACTCTTTCAAGGAGAGGGAGACACGGGGAGAATCACAAGCCATATATTCAGTCTTATTCCTCAGAACCACACACCAGTATCCATCTTTAGGTTGGGCTTTAATCTCGCCTTTCCTGTTAATGGATTCTTTGACGACTCCTAAATCACACTTAGGCTTCCCTTTGACCTGCACCTCATAGTAAAATCTCCCTGAGGAAAATCCCTTCTTTCCTAACACACAGACACAATAATCAAACCTCTCTGGATCATCAGGGAGATTTTGTCTTTTGTCTCCACATGTAACTTGTTTTCCATCATCAGACAGGACGAGATAAGGATTTGCTGTATCAGGATCCAGAGTCACGTCCACTGAGAGACAGAAACACAGCGTACATTAGTTTTATCATCACACAGTGTGTAACAGTGAAGAGATATAGATATAGTCATGTGATCAGTAAGAGCTCACAAACCTGCATATTGCTGAATTATCTTCAGTTCTGTTTGGAAAATAGTTTTGGAAAATGATAGTTTAAGATTAAATACTTAATTATTATAAATAATATAATATAATTATGAAAACTGTAACAATAAAACCAAAACACAAACATGGATTTAAAAAAAAAAATTCTGTTCTCAGTATGTTTATAAAATTCAGATAAATGTAATTATTTCTTAGAATGAATCTTCTCAGAATAAACCCACAGTAAACACTGACCAGTTTCATCAATCTTCAACATTTCCTGACTGAGAGTCTCCTGAAGCTGAGCCAGAGCTCTCCTAAGAGTCTCCACACTCAGATGAGAGGTAATTGTAATGGAAGTCCAGTCCTGGGTGTGTGGAGAGCTGCACATTAACGGGTAAATCTACAGTACAGCAGGAGAGAGGAGAAATCCCTTAGCATGGGGACCAACATCCCGTCATGTGCTGCATTACTATTGAGAAACAAAGGACCTCTGACCTGTAGGAGGTGGAGGTGATCCTCAGTGTGTAAGAGCTGCTTCAGATCAGTGTTTCTCCTCTTTAGCTCACTGAGATCCTGCTCCAGATCTTTAATGAAATCTTCAGCCTGCCTCTCTGCTGCTTTCTGCTTCTCCTCCATCACGTTAAGCAGCTCAGCCTGGCTTCTCTCAGTAAAGCACATAAGAGCATTGAGCATCTCCACAACATCTGCTTTCTCCATCTCTGTGTTTATCTAACAGGAGACAAATCGAGATCAATCATTTCACATGAATGTATCATGATTCTCCTAATGTGTTGTATAAAGGAGTTTTTCTGAAGGATAGTTGCTGTAAGAGACTCACGTTATTGACTTTTACAGAGTGTTTGATTTCCTCTATCATCTTTAGTCGCTCCTGGATCTTCTGCTGAGCTTCTGCTTGAGTCTTTACTAGTTCATTCTGAGAAAAAAATGCGTTGTGTTAGATTAAGAGGTCATATTTCTGAACTACAAACATTATCTATCATAAATGTTCAGTCTCTCACCTTCTTCTCAACACTCTCCTCCTCTATAGGAACAGTGTTGTGGGTTATGTGGTCTGTCTCAGAACATAACTGACACACACACGTCTGGTCGTCTCTACAGAACAGCTCCAGGGGTCTATCATGTTTCTGGCAGATGTAGTCCTCCAGGTTCTCCAAAGGCTTCATCAGTTTGTGCTTCATGAATTTAGGTGTAGTTTTAAGAGGCATCAGATAAGTGTTAAAGAAAGTCAGTCCACGGTGCAGATAGGACTTTAGAGCCTTCAGCTTGTCCTCAGTGTCACACAAAACCTTCTTTCTTTTGGATTGAAGCTGATCTGCAGCTCTGCTGGATTTTACCTGAACTGACTTCTTAAATGTATCAGCAAGTGCAGAAATGAGCATATTCACACGTAGATCAGGACGATTGGAGAATTCCTCCTTACACACTGGACACTGGCAGTGTGAACTGCTGTCCCAAAACTCTTTTAGACAAATCATACAGAAGTTGTGCCCACATGGAGTAGAAACTGGATCAGTGAACACATCCAGACAGATGGAGCACTGGAGCTGATCTTCACATAGAGCACTGCTGGAAAAAGCCATGGCTGATACAGGGGATACAATTAGAGTCAAATTAGATGTCAGAACACTTTACACATTACAATCCAAAATGACACAAACTGTATCAGTTATTACCTTGCAGCAATGAATCAAGCAATGAATAAAACTCCCTATAGTGCTGTTAGAGGAAAACAATCAAGACTAGTGTATGTGATAATTTATTGTTATATTCCAAAGTTTTCCTGTAAGCGCATGTTTTGGCTTCATTCATGGAACAGTCTATGTATAAAATAAGCTCTAAGATCCATATAGTGTAAGAACAATAGAACAACAACTGCAAGATCAACTTCTGCCGAGACACTACAGTTCCAGTCAGAAGGTGAATTTAGTGTAGATAATAAACTGAATTTGGTCTTTAACAAGTTCAGCACATTGCCCTCCCTCACTATCTCCTTCACTCTCTCATCATCACCATCACCCTAAGCAGCTGTGTGGAAACCTTCAGCATAGATGATATTCATATTGGACATCATAGGAAATTCTCAATTTCTGCTACACCTTGGGAGTAGTACCTTAGTGGTTGAGGTGTTGGGTTTCTGCTCGGAAGGCCAGGGGTTCAGGTCCCGGGATTGCCAAGCTGCCACTCTTGGGCCCTTAAGCAAGGCCCTTAACCTTTTGTGCACCAGGGGTGCAGTTTCATGGCTGACTTCGGGCTTTGACCCCAGCTTCCAAACAAGCTGGGATATGTGAAGAAATAATTTCACTGTGCTGTATTGTATATGTGATAAATAAAATCTGTTTGATTCTAGCTACAGTACAGGAGTAATGAGGACATCTGTCCTCCCCCCATAATGTCCCCTATTATAGTATGTAATCAGGTCAATTGTCCCTGTAAAACACAGGGTATGTTCATCAGTGTTCTCTGTTGCAGTGAGCAGGGAAAAGGATAAGAGGAGTGAGAGAAGTTTGCTTCGAGAAAGAGACCCCAAGAGACGTTTGTGTGAAAGGGAAAAAACACAATAAAAAGGCCTGATACGGTCAAAAACAGGTCGCCACTCTACTGATCTTCCTTCCCCTGAACCATCTGATCTTCTACAATACTATATGGACAAAAGTATTGGCACACCTGACCTTTCCAGCCATATGTGGTTCTTTCCCAAACCAAACTGTTATTGTAAAGCTGAAGGCACACAATAGTAAAGGGTGTCTTTGGAAGTGGTAGCATGACATTTTCTCTTGACTTGAACCAGGGCCTGCTCTAGATATTTGGAGGACCTAGACAATTTTATATTGGAGCCCCCCAGGCCTCCTTCCTTCCACCTTTCAGAAGAAATAAAAAGCACTTGAAACAAATAAAATCTTTAAATATTAATGAAACTGTAATTGACATCAACATTAAAAAAAGTAAAAAAAAAAAAAGAAAGATCTAGGGATAGATCATCTGGACCAGCTCTCCTCCTTCTTCCTTGGTCATGACATGTCATTAGCTATGCTTCACTATAAAATAATCATCTGTCTTGATAATGTTTTTCTCATTACTTTTATAAATTAAAAATTACTCACATACACACACTGACTAAATCACCCAGGACTTTTAGTAATTTGTTCAGTAGTTTATTTACAGTAACACACTGACCCACTATTTGGGATAATGAACATTTTTGTCTCCTCTATACAGTAAAATAGGGGTAAAATGAGGAGCCCATATAAAGCAAGCGCCAGCTTTGATGAACTAAAAGAACCAAACCTGTTCCAGCATGACAATACCCTTGTGCACAATGCAAACTCCATGAAGATCTGCTTTGCATGGGTTGGAGTGGAAGAGCTCCTGCTATAGAGCTCTGCCCTCAAACCTATTGAACACCGTTGGGATGAATGTGAACACTTCCTCACCTACATCAGTTCCTGACTTTACTAACACCCTTGTGTCTGAATGATGTTATGCTGTATGTACTGTTGCTTGTTGTATGTGTGTACTGCATTTTCCCCCTCAGTGTTTGGTATAAATAGACACGGGTCACGCGCACTGGAGCACAGAGTGTCGTCGGGCTTCTGGAGTGTCCCATGTCATAAAATGATCAAACAGAAATGTGCGCTGTGTTAATAAATTAGTCCTTTAAAAATGAATATGGATTTATATATATATGTATATATATATATATATATATATATATATATATATATATACATATATACATATATACATATATATATATATATATATATATATATATATATATATATATATATATATATATATATATATAATCTACATCAACATCATGCAGTTCTTTCCTCCTGATCACTGAAAGTTTACCTGCTTCAAACTGCTTCAAAAGCTTCAAACTGAAGATTGTGTCCTGCTGCAACCTGCTGAATCCTGATCTTCAAACACATTCACGCTTTACTTTCGGCTCTGCTGAGAGACATCATTACACCACGCACCCTTTCTCCTGCTTTGACTAATGACAGTTACATATTTTGGCCACCAGAGGGCAGATAATAGCCGAATTAGGTGCAGATAGACATTAAACCAGAGCCGCCACAACGATTTCCCATGAAGGACCAAAAATCCTCCCTGCCTGAGGGCCGTGGACCGGATGTAACGGTTGCATTATTCTTGTATTATATTAAAATTATTTTTGCAAATGTATTGACGAGGCTCACACACCGAGTACTGTTACTAGAAAGATTTTATTCTGCTGTTTTACACAGTCCAGAACGTTGATTACCGTAGCGTTATACTCCCATCTATTGGCCATTTTATCATGGAAAAAACGTATTAACACATCTTCCGCTTTTGAATTTAAACACTTAATTCTTTATATCTTCATACACAAACAATATTTGAATTGCTTCTCTCTACCAATCACTAAATCACAAGACAATGCAGATTGTACAGATTAAATAAGACCACAATACACAGAGTATCTGACAGAATGTAGATAAAGTATGTGAGTGTGTGGTAGTGCAGATAGCAGTATTGTGCATCACATAAGATGAAATTACTTTAGGACTTTTGTACAATATTCAGCAGCAATTGTGTAACATATGAGGATGAAGCTTACGACAAAACCACCTGTTACATCGAGATCACCAGAAAACAAGAAAGAAAAAAACATGAAGGAAAAAAGTTATAATGTAAGGCCTCTAAGGACTTCCATAGTTTTAGTCAGGGGTCCCTAAACTTTTTTTCTGTGAGGGCCAAATAATATTTCCTTTCTTTAATGGGGGTCTGTGAGAAAATGCCACTGGCCGCAGTTACTGGAAGTATTATTGTGGAGATTTTATTATGATTTAAAATGTATTGCCTCATAATGTTTACCTTTTTTATTCTTCACCATACAGACACATAAGCGTTACTTTCCAAAAGCTTATGAAAAGATTATTTTTACTATCATAATTAAATTTGTTCATATTTGTTGCTATTGAAATCAAAACATTTAATTATTTATGAATATTTATGTATTTGATGGGTGAAAGTGACAAATAATTAGGCTATGGAAGAGAAATTTTAGGTTGGAAGCTGACCTTGATTATTAAATACAGATATGATATAAATAAAACAATTTAAAATGACATTTTCAAAATGTGTCTATGGCATTGTCCAGAGGGACTTTCCAAATGTTGAGGTGTTTTATTTCCTATCCATGAAAGGAGTCTCCAGCGACAGAGCTCTGTAACAGTCAGAACAATAACCTCATAACAGATGAAGCAATGCATGTAGGGACGTGTGATACGATTTGTTTTTTTTTTTTCAAACCCAAACCAAACGATTTTTAATATTGATACTGATATGAATAGCAGTTTTTGAATAAATTTTTTTTTTTTTGGTTGAAAAAATGAATACAGAAGGAGAAATATTTATACTAAATACTAAATCCCTTTAGCCAATGACTTAGCAATAAATGTATTATTTAATGAATAAAAGCGGAAGATCAGATAGACAGGAACATAAAGAACTCCGAAGAGAATCAGGAATCACATCTAACTCACACACGATGGGTCAAAATGAAGTGAGAGGGCGCCCTCTAATGGGCAGTCGAAACAATGGAAGGAAAGTTACAAAATTTTAGATTTCTACACTTCCTTAGTTTTGATGAACAGGGCAAAAGATCAGTGGGACTGAATTTTTACCTTTATACCTGAGACTGGGGCTGAAGTATGGATAAAGTTTCTCAGTAAAAGTGTGGGCAGTGAACAGTAGATATGAGACTTTGCATCATAGAAGGAGACCAGACCCTCATCATAAGCCACAAACACTGTATAGCTAAATATTCAGTCTTATTCCTCAGACATACACACCAGTATCCATCTTTAGGACTGAGTATAATTTCTCCTTTCCTGGTAATAGATTCTCTGGTGACTCGTAAATCCCACTCAGTCTTCCATTTGACCTGAACCTCATAGTAAAATATCTGTGTGGAAAATCCAATTTTTCCCAAAATACAAACACAATAATGAACCCTTTCTGGATTATTAGGGAGATTCTGTCTTTTGTCTCCACATGTAATGTGTTTTCCATTATCAGACAGGATGAGAGATGGATTTGCTGTATCAAGATCCAGAGTCACGTCCACTGAGAGACAGAAAAACAGTGTACATCAGTTTTATCATCACACAGTGTGTAACAGTGAAGAGATATAGATATAGTCATGTAGTCTGTTGGAAAAATGTTACATTAAGATTAAAAACTAAACTTGCTTTCTGCTTCTTCCATTGGGGGTCACCACAGCAGATCATTGATATTCATGAACCGCATTTTCGATTTGGCACGTTTTTTTACGCTGGATGCCCTTCCCATTTATACGGGCTTAGGACCGGCATGAAGAGTGCACTGGCTTGTGCAACTCTAATGGCTGGGGTTGGTTCCCTGAGCGGGAATCGAACCCGGGTGCATGCGGTTCATGCTCCGCATCCTAACCACTAGACCACTGGGGAACCTGTTACACTGAGATTAACTACTTAATTATTATAAAAAGCTTCAAAATACTATAACAATAAACCAAAACACAACCATGGATTTATACAAAACACATTTCTGTTCTCAGGATCTTTATAAAAATTAAAAAAAAACTGACTTCTTAAATGGAGCAGCAAGTGCAGAGATGAACGCATTCACATGTAGATCAGGACAATTGGAGATTTCCTCCTTACACACTGGACACTGGCAGTGTGGACTGCTGTCCCAATACTCTTTTAGACAATTTATACAGAAGTTGTGTCCACATGGAGTAGAGACTGGATCAGTAAACACATCCAGATAGATGCAGCACTGGAGCTGATCTTCACACAGAGCACTGCTGGAAGAAGCCATGGCTGATACAGGAGATACAATTAGAGTGAATTTAGATCACAGTAGACTTTATACATTACAATATAAAACAATAACCACAAAACATTTTTATTTTTATTTGTTCCCCTCACAATCTCCTTCACTCCCTCACCATCAACACTGATTTCCAAGTCCCCCACAACAGTTCAACTCCCCTAATTCCACAACCTTCTTCTACATAAGACCAAAAGTAATCACAGTAACTTCCACAGTTGGAGATGCTGAAGCAGGGGAAAGATCCAGGACATCTGACAGAATTAGTCTCTACTGAAAGCCTGCATTAAGCAGCTGTGTGGAAACCTTCAGCAGCTCTTCTACATGAGCTTTTAAGAAGAAAATGTATCAGAGTTTTGAAAAACATCCTGCCTGGTTCATGTACCAGAAAAAAATCCCAACTCCCTCATTACTGAACAATTACAGACCCTTAGCCCCTACAGCTCATGTAATGAAGGTCCTAGAGAGACTTGTGCTGCTCCATCTGAGACCTCAGCTCAGCTCTTTAATGGACACCGTGCAGTTTGCCTATGGACTAAAGGTAGGTGTGGGTGATAATAATATTAGACATCATAAAAAAATGTGAAATTCTACTCCTCTAGTCCAAATAAATGCTGCTACAGTACAGGAGTTATGAGGACACCTGTCATGTTCCTATAATCCCAAATGTCCCCTTAATATTGGCATGTTATCAGGTCAATTGTCACCATAAACCACAGGGTGTCTCTTTCACAATTTATTAATTGACCTTTTAATGCTCAACGTCCTGAACATTCGCCAGGCTGGTAATGCCACTGATTGTGGTCCTCTTCCTTTTGTAGCCCACCACCATCTTTATGGTATTGGCCACATTGAGGGGCAGATGGTACCCCCTTCACCCCTCAATAAAGTGTTTGACAACACTTCTGTACTCTTCTTCCCTAATGCATCAGATCACATCAGAAAGTTCTGATGATTCCAGAGATCTGACCAAAATTAAAAAACCTGTGGTGTACAAGGTGAAGATTATCTGCTATTTCCAGCACGCCAACTCCCAGCACATACATATCTAGAGTTTGCTGGATCACATGAACACCTACAAGATGGTATCCAAACGTTTTGTGAATAATGGTGTAACTGGTGCTATTCTGACCCACATGTGTTACCACGTCTGTGATTTCATCATGTACAGCAAATTAGAACAAAGAACAAACTTGAATTATTCTGTATGAACTGTATTAATGTGGAAGGGGACTATTTTGAAGGTGATCGTGTGTAAGGGTAGATAAATAAAGTACTTTCTGGTAAACAGAGTCTCCAAACTCTTTCATACCTCATAGGAAACTTCATGTGGTTTAAAAGCCTTCTGTATCTGAGATGTTTTGACTATATATATATATATATATATATATATATATATATATATATATATATATATATATAGAGAGAGAGAGAGAGAGAGAGAGAGAGAGAGAGAGAGAGAGAGAGAGAGAGAGAGAGAGTAAATAGTAAATCAGTTTGTCCTGTATAATTTACATGCTACGGTGGCGGAGGAATGCAAAACACATTAACAAATTAGAAAACAAAATAACAAATGCAAAACAAATGAAAAAATCCGCAAACACATTAACAAATCTAAAAAACAACAAGTCACCAAACTGCACACTGCAGTGGACATCAGTACGAAGCTGCACATAGACTGTCTCCCTCAACCAGACACGCAGATCCCAATAGGTATGTAACCAGCAGTCATTCTGATCCTCTGAGTCTGGAATCCGACAAGAAAATCCTCTAATGTCTGTAGTCAGTATAAATCACATTCAGATTCATTCCAGAATAAATAATTGTTCCTTCATTCCTTTATGTAGTGAACAGCAAAGATGAGGCCAGAAAGACGAACAAAAAAGATACGTTGAAATGGATGTTATTTCATTTATTAACACCCACTGAACTCTTTAACTTACATTTTCAATTTTTATTTACAAACACCACAAAATCCTTCTCTATCCTTGTCTCTACCTATCATGGAATGTTTGTGTACCTGCATTTAGAGCTGGATGAGATGTTTTGTTGACCTATTAAACATGCAATAACCCAGCTGATTCTAATAAGTACAGGTAGGAGGGAGAGTAGAACACAATCAGCTGATGCCTTGCCTTGGTGTACTTTGCGTTTTTGTAGTGTTTAATACTCTTTTCTTGTGTAGATTCTTTGAGTTAATAAAAATATGCAGTTAAAATGTCATATGAACTGCTGCATTAAAACTGTGTTTAATCTTAAACATGTTGATGGATTGAATACTTTGTTATTCCCACAATGAAAGTCTAATGTAACAATTGGAGTGTGAGAATTACTTCATTTCATCAGGGACCTGTTCTATGTTTACTTAAAACTACATCGAGACAAATGACGTATCCAAGATAATGTACCTTCTTAGGTTCTCCAAACACATGTGGTGAGTAAAGCAGGATGGAGTTGCTTGAGATAACTGCATGTTCATGTGTTCCTTGAAAAGGCTGCATGTATATATTGATATGAGAAATCATGATGGGAAAAGCTGCGATTAGCTGGTCAATGGTACAAGCGCTAGTGAGTGTGTACAGTTTGTTAACGCTGCAGAGTGAGAGATAAAGCTTAAATGTTGTGAAGTAAATGAAAACGCTTCGTACACTTCACCCGAGAAAACTTTAAAAGCTGCCAAAACATGGTGAGACGTCTGGCAGGAAGTGACGAATGAAATGCATAAGTGTTCCCATTGTTATCATTTTTACATTTTACTTTCTTAAAGTCAGAGACACCACAAGACCCACTAGAACTTGGGAACAAGTAAACATGAAGTATTTAGTAACATTTTATTTGTATTATGCATAAACATGGACATTTAAAAAAACTGATTATAAATTAACAGTGCAGATGATCAGTGGGGCTGAATTCTTACCTCCATCATTAAAACAGGGGCTGAAGTATGGATAAAGTTTCCCAATGAAAGTCTGAGCAGTGAAAGAATAGATATGAGATTTTGCATTAACATCATAGAAGGAGACCAGACACTCCTTATAATCCACAAACACTCCAACCTTCTGAGGAGTCTGTTTCAAGGAGAGGGAGACAGAGGGAGAATCAAGAGCCTTATATTCAGTCTTATTCCTCAGAACCACACACCAGTATCCATCTTTGGGACTGTATGTAATCTCTCCTTTCCTGTTAATGGATTCTCTGGCAACTCCTAAATCCCACTTAGTCTTTCCTTTGACCTGCACCTCATAGTAAAATCTCCCTGAGGAGAATCCCTTCTTTCCCAGAACTATGCAATAGTTATTAAACCTCTCTGGATTATCAGGGAGATTCTGTCGTTTATCTCCACATGTAATTTGTTTTCCATCATCAGACAGGACGAGATAAGGATGAGCTGTATCAGGATCCAGAGTCACGTCCACTGAGAGACAGAAACACAGCGTACATCAGTTTTATCATCACACAGTGTGTAACAGTGAAGAGATATAGATATAGTCATGTGATCAGTAAGAGCTCACAAACCTGCATATTGTTGAATTCTCTTCAGTTCTGTTTGGAACATAGTTTTGGAAAATGTTACATTGAAAATAAATACTTCATTATTATAAAGAACATCAAAATAACTATAAATTTCAGCTGAATGTAAATATCTCTTAGAATGAATCTTCTCAGAATAAACCCACAGTAAACACTGACCAGTTTCATCAATCTTCTCCATTTCCTGACTGAGAGTCTCCTGAAGCTGAGCCAGAGCTCTCCTCAGAGTCTCCACACTCAGATGAGAGGTAATTGTGATGGAAGTCCAGTCCTGGGTGTGTGGAGAGCTGCACAGTGATGGGCAAATCTACAGTACAGAAGGAGAGAGGAGAAATCCCTTAGCATGGGGACCAACCTGTCATGTGCTGCATTGCTATTGAGAAACAGAGGAACTCTGACCTGTAGGAGGTGGAGGTGATCCTCAGTGTGTAAGTGCTGCTCCAGATCAGTGTTTTTCCTCTTTAGCTTACAGAGTTCCTGCTCCAGATCTTTAATGAACTCTTGAGCCTGTCTTTCTGCTGCTTTCTGCTTCTCCTCCATCACCTTAAGCAGCTCATCCTGACATCTTTCAGTGCAGCGCATCAGAGCACTGAACATCTTCACAACATCCGATTTCTCCTTCTCTGAGTTTATCTAACAGGAGACAAATCGAGATCAATCATTTCACATGAATGTATCATGATTCTCCTAATGTGTAGAATAAATGAGGTCTTCTGGAGGTTAGTTACTGTAGGAGACTCACTTTATCGACTTCTACAGAGTGTTTGATCTCCTCAATCTTCTTCAGTCGCTCCTGTATCTTCTGCTGAACTTCTGCTTGAGTCTTCACCAGTTCATTCTGAGAAAAATATGCATCATGTGTTAACTCATAAGTCAGAGGTCATATTTCTGATCTACAAACATTATCCATCATAAATGTTTAGTCTCTCACCTTCTTCTCAACACTCTCCTCCTCTATAGGAACAGTGATGTGGGTTTTGTGGTCTCTTTCAGAACAAAACTGACATACACACGTCTGGTCATCTCTACAGAACAGCTCCAGGGGTCTCTCATGTTTCTGGCAGATGTAGTCCTCCAGGTTCTCCACAGGCTCCATCAGTTTGTGCTTCATGAGCTTAGCTGTAGTTTTATGAGGCATCAGATGAGTGTTACAGTAAGAAAGTCCACAGTGAAGACAGGATTTCAGAGCCTTAAGCCTGTCCTCAGTGCAGGAGTCACACAGAACCTTCTTACACTTGGATGGAAGCTGATCTGCAGCTCTGCTGGATTTCACCTGAATTGACTTTTTAAATGTATCAGCAAGTGCAGAGATGAACGTATTCACACGTAGATCAGGACGATTGGAGAATTTCTCCTTACACACTGGACACTGGCAGTGTGAACTGCTGTCCCAGAACTCTTTTAGACAGATCATACAGAAGTTGTGTCCACATGGAGTAGAGACTGGATCAGTGAACACATCCAGACAGATGAAGCACTGGAGCTGATCTTCACACAGAGCACTGCTGGAGGAAGCCATAGCTGATACAGAAGATACAATGAGAGTGAATTTAGATGGCAGAACACTTTACACATTACAATCCAAAGTGACACAAACTCTATCAGTTATTACTGAATTAAGCAATGAATAAAACTCAGTGTAGTGCTGTTAGAGGAAAACAATCAAGACTAGTGTATGTGATAAAAAAGCAGAGTAACTGTTACCATCCCAAAGATTTCCTGTAAATGCATGTTCTGTAGGCTTCATTCCTGGAACACTCCATTTATAAAATGAGCTCTGAGATCCAAGTAGTTTAAGAACAATAGAAATGCAACATCAACTTCTGCAGAGACACTACAGTTCAATTCATCCTAAAGAATAAACTGAATCTGGTCTTTATTAAGTTCAGCACATTGCCCTCCCTCACTATCTCCTTTCCTCTCTCATCATCATCATCACCATCACCACTGCTCTCAAAGTCCCCCACAACAGTTCAACTCCCCACATTCCACAAGATTCACAATTACCACCCCCACATACTGTATCTGTCACTCCTGGCCAGTTTTGTGGTAGTTACTAAGAAATAGTAACTAGTTACAGTTAAAGTCAAAGTCAAATTACTCAATTACTTTGTTGATTACTTTCACCAAAAATTCATTACTGTTAAAAGTAACTTTTTAGTTACTTTTTTAAAGAACGTTCTTTAATGTTCCCATTAATGCCCTTTTATGCGTTATGGTTTATACAAACACAAAACTGATTTAAACACAAAGTAATTTTTAAACACTATATTATTTAAGTCAGACCAGCACAAACTGAATATATCACAAGGATTTCTGAAATAAATAACAAAACAAGCTAAATAATATTTTCAGAATCAAAAACTAAAGTGGCTTCTGCATCATAAAAGCTGTTGTGTTGAGCTCTTAAAAATGTTCCTTTCACAGCTAAAGTATAAAAACTATCAACAATGTAGAACAGAACACAAAACATTTTGAAATAAATAAATGAAAGCAATCTGAATTATTCAGAATCAATTTGGAGAAAGTCAGCACCAAAAAAACTGCTATCATTGACGCATGCGCGAACCGAAATCATCATCTTATTTTCTTCAATGGCGGTTTGGGAACCAACTAGCAGGATGATCTAAACAGCGTTGGTGTAGGAGACCAGGAGAACCCGTGCAAGGAATCCAAAAAGTGTTTTGTTGGTTGGCACTAGTGATGTTTTTAAGTGCAGGTTGTTTTTTTATTTGATGATTTTTTTAAAGAAGCAAATTATTTTGAGTTCTTTACTATTTAAAAATGTTAACATGTGAGTTTTTTTCAGTAAAAAAATATAAAAAAATGGGAACTTTCCATACTGAACCAATGCCTTATTTTTAATAATAAAAAAAAAAATAATAATAATTTTAACAATATTTTTATTAGATTTGATTAGATTTTTGTATATTGTAGGAATTGTTACTGAAAACATATAAAACACAAAAACCTAAATAAATACCTTTTTGTTTACTGGGACATGGTCAAATCCCACATTTTAATTTATAATAATTTAGGGTGAAAAACAGACATATCATGTCTTTATGAATAATATATGTAGTTAGGACCTATAGGAAAAAAAATATAATGCCAAATAATTGTTAATAGGAGCATTTATTTGCAAGACAAGCTTAAAAGAGTAGTAAAGAAACAATGCATAATTTTACTGTATGTAAAAATACTATTATTTGACAATAACTTCGCTTTAACCTTCATATGATTAACTGTCTTCAGTGGTAATAAAAACACTCACAATGATTACAAGAATAATCTGTAAATATTAGATATCATTCTATGTAAAAATACAAATTACTCTGTTAAATTACAGCTAATTTCTTTAAAAAAAAAAAGAACATTTCTATAATATCAAAATACAATGAATTTTTGATAAATTTAAGGACGGAACGATAAAATACAGAAAATATATGTAAAACAACAGGAATTTTGTTGTAAATTGAAAAAAGGGCAAATTTCTATAAACAAAAATACAGACATTTAACTATAAAAAAAACTTTTTTTTTTTTTTTTAACAGTGTGTATGTATTGGTGCTTGTTGTATGTGTGTACTGCATTCCCCCCCTCAGGGTTTCCTATAAATAGACACGGGTCACGCGCACTGGGGTACAGAGTGTCGTCGGGCTTCTGGAGTTTTCCATGTCATAAAATTCGGTGTTTGTGAATCCTGCATGAACGCTCGTTTACAATATTTCTAATAAAAATGATCAAACAGAAATGCACACTGCGTTAATAAATTAGTGCTGTTAAAATTAAAAAGCGTTAATATATTATCTACTCAAACATGATGTAGTTAGTATTTGACCTTTTCCTGCTCTCTCCCTGCTTTCCTCCTGATCACTGACGGTTTACCTGCTGTGACTTGAAGAAAGACTGTTAAAGCTGAAGATTGTGTCCTGCTGCAACCTGCTGAATCCTGATCTTCAAACGCATTCACGCTTAACTTTCGCATCTGCTGAGTGACATCATTAGATCACGCACCCTTTCTCTTGCTTTGACTTATAGTTACATATTTTAGCCACAAGAGGGCAGAAAATCGCCGAATTAAATGCACAGACGCATTAAACCAGAGCCGCCACAACGATTTTCTATGAAGGACCAAAAATCCAACCTGCCTGAGCGCTTATACTTGTATTATATTCAAATAGTTTTTTGTCATTGTATTAACGAGGCTCACACACCGAGTTTTGTTATCAGAACCATTTTATTCTGCTGTTTAACACAATCCTGACCGTTGCATACTGTAGCATTATACTGCCATCTAGTGGCCATCTTATCATGGAAAACATCAGTACATCTTCCCCTTTTTTAATTTTAACAGTTAATAGTTTATATCTTCATAAAATTTTTTATCTTCCTTTAAAAGTAATAAAAGATAACTCTATGTTTTACCATTTAACAAATCTTAGTTATCTCCACATAATCTTGAGATAAAAAAACTTCTCCACTTAATCGTTGCTTACCCCATTTAAAAAAAACAAAAAAAAAACATATCTTATCTGAACATATCTTCACATTTCTTCTATCAAACTTTATGTTCTTTTTATTTTTCTCTTTGGACGTTCTTTATCAGTCCCTGCTACCTTACCTCTTCCTTGCAATTCTGATTGTTCACTTAGGTTTAAATTTGCTAGGTCATGTGTGTCACTTTCCTTGATTCTTATGAATCTCCAAGGTACATTCAGCAGGTGTCTTCTGTTCTGCCTCATTAACATTCGGTAACGTGCTGTCTCTGTTTTTTCTTCCGGGTCGACAGCAATCTTACCTAAAGACCATTTTCAACATACCCTTTTAACAACTGCATTTGGGTCCTTCTTTCAGTCATCATCCCTGACGCTCATAGAGATTGAGGGGTCAACTGATAACATCTCTTTACACTTTACTTCTCCAGGAATCTGGATTAAACATCAGGCAAACAGCACTATGAGGGTCAAGTTCTTTGATGTTTCCAGTATATTCCATAAAATTCAGCCCTTTTCATATCACACAAAACACTGAGGCAGTCTACGTGAAAGAAAAGAGTACAGACCCTGAAGACCAGACTTCTTGAATTTTAGATCTTTTAATGTATGCTTTTAATATCTGTCAGCCGTGTCCAGCACCATTTTACTGTTTTTGTGTAATGCTGAAATGGCATTAAAACAGGAGATACCTGAAACTGATTAAATAGTTCTTTGCTGACATCACGTCCAAGAAGCTATAACAGCACATGCTGTGGAGATGACGTTAGATCCGAAAGTGAAGGAAGTGCTTGCAAGGATGCAGAGAGTCTTGTTCCCTTAGGGAAACAGGGTTACACAGCGGCCTCTCCGGAACCAGAAATAGTGCTTTTACCGTATATAGCCCAACTTTTCATAATACATGGACACCAGAGACAGCTGTGTTCATGTATACGACCACCAGACTCTGTTACGGTACAGGAAACATGCAACCACTAACCTGCATAATGATGTAATTAATAACCCTTGCGACCTCAGCCACAAAGACCGGGCCCATAGCATCGCAATTGGGCGGGTGTCTGTGCTAGGCTAAAGGGTAACCCTAGCGAGCTGGCTCTCCCGTCTATTTTTCTTTCAAACTTCTGCTCCCTGGACAATAAATTGGATTCAATCCGACTCCTGCAGACCATGTGGCAAGAGTTCAGAGACTGCTGCGTCTTTGTTTTACTCAATTCAGTTAATTTTTGTTTAATTCAACAGCATCTTAATCTTTCTCCTCTGCTGCTCACTTTTTACCTGCTGAAGGTTCAGTTCCTTAAAGAAAGGCTCCTCTTCCTCTTCTCTTCCTGTTCACCTGAAGTGGCTTTTATCTCTCGCTTCCTACTGGAGATTGGGTTCTGCTTAATGGATTTGATTTTGGTTATGCCCACAGCTTTAGGTTTGAGTTTCGGTTCATCATAATGCCGTCATAACAGGCCCCCATACACGCCCTTTTCTCATGCTGTCATTACAGGCTTTAGCCACTAAATGGAAACAAATTACCAGGTGAACATCATCATTTTACACGTTCTCCATCTCTGTAATAATCTGCACTGGGTAAGTTTTTCGTATTGTTTTAATTATCTTTACATAATTATATATATATATATATATATATATATATATATATATATATATATATATGTTTTTTTTTAATAGTATTATGCTGGAGAATTGTGGTGTAAATGAAATAATACAATAATAATACACTAGAAGAAAGACACATTTAAATGATTTTAAGCCTTTTATTTTGCTTTAATACATTGTTTTCTCTCAGGGATAAAAATGCTTCAGATCCTTACACACCCAATAGAGCAAACTATACTTACAAAACACTAAATGGTTTGGCTCCCATGTATCTATCCAGTCTTCTAAGATGCTGAATGACCTAGTCAAAACTTTTATCGATGGCCCCCAGTTGAAACAAATATAATCTCTGTATATTAATTAAACTGTAACTGAAGTCAACATTAAAAAACATTTCTCCCCCCATGTTTCTCCATCATAACATGTCAGGAACTGTTAATGTTATGATGTATAATGTTAATGCCTGGGACATTTTTCACTTTACCACCATTCTGACCTGGTAAGCATCTTTTCCACACCTCCAGCCTTGCAAATATATTACACAGTTGGAAAAAGAGTCAGGATTCCTTCCAGGAAAAACAAAAATATACGTTGAAATGTATTTTATTTCATTAATTATCACCCACTGAACTCTGTATACTCACTGTATAACTTACTTTTTAAGTTTTTATTTACATTTACATTACATTTGCAGCATTTAGTAGACGCAAATGAAGGAGGTACCAGTCAAGCAGCGCTGGAGGATCTCAGACAGCATGGTGCAGTGCGAGATGTGATGAGGTCACTGAGGTAAGATGGCGCTAGTCCATTTTTGGTCTTGTAGGCAAGCATCAGTGTTTTGAATCTGATACGTGCAGCTACTGGAAGCCAGTGAAGTGAGCGCAGCTGTGGGGTAATGTGGGAAAACTTGGGCTGATTGAACACAAGCCGTTGCGTTTTGGATCATTTGCAGTAGACGAATAGTGTTTAGGGACAGACCTGCCAGCCGAGAGTTGCAGTAGTCAAGTCTTGAAATGACAAGAGACTGAACAAGCACCTGGGCAGCCTGTGTGGACAGAAATGGTCAAATCTTTCGGATGTTGTAGAGAAGAAATCGACAAGAACGAGCCACATAAGCGACATATGGGAAGAAGGACAGTTCATTGTCCATAGTTACCCCAAGGTTACGAGCAGTGGCTGAAGGGGAGAGCAAAGAGTCATGAAGTGTTATTTGGATATTTTGACCTGGAGATGAATAACCTGGGATGACCAGCAGTTCTGTTTTGCTGGGGTTGAGTTTTATTTGGGGAGCACTCATTAATGAAGATATGTCTGTCAAGCATGCTGAGATCCAAGTGGAAGCTGTGGTATCTGATGAAGGGAAAGAAAAGATTAGTTGAGTGTCATCTGCATAGCAGTGATAAGAAAACCCTTTATTTACCCTGTATTTACAAACACCACAAAATACTTCTCCATCATGGAATGTTTGTGTACTTGCATTCAGAGCTGGATGAGATGTTTTTCTGACTTATCAAACATGCACTAACCCAGCTGATTCTAATAAGTACAGGTAGGAGGGAGAGTAAAACACAATCAGCTGATGCCTTGCCTTGGTGTACTTTGCGTTTTTGTAGTGTTTAATTCTCTTTTCTTGTGTAATTTCTTAAATATTACTTTTTTTTAATAGATATTTGTGTAGATTCCTTGAGTTAGAAAAAAAATCTGGTTTAAACTTTATATGAATTGCTGCATTAAAACTGGGAGAGCTCGCTAACTCCAGTTACAACAGAAATCATATAAGCACAGACAGGTTTCCAAAACTCGTGCTTTTTTATTTTTCTTGGCAACAGCGTTACGGGTTAGTCAAAGAAACTTAGAAATGAGCATCAGAAAATAATAAGCACATAATCCTCAGTCTCACACGCACACACACGCAGTAATACCGGAAGAATGCAGTGACGTGCTGTTCCCAAAATTCCGCTCTGCTCTTAAAGGAGCCACAACATATTTCACCCGTTACACCGTGTAACAGACACTCTTTTTCGGTAAAGCCTGTTTGAAGTTCATTAGTTTCAGTGTAGATACACCGAACAGCGGCTTATACACAAGGTGCAGCTTATTTATGTTAAAAATAAAAATATTTGTGAAATTCATTGCGGCTTATACAAGGGTGCACTTTATAGTCCGGAAATTACGGTACTTAGGTTCTCCAAGCACATGTGGTAAGTAAAGCAGGAGTTGCTTGAGATATTTGCATGTTCTAGTGTTGCTTGAAAAGGCAACACAATATATTGATATGAG
Organism: Silurus aristotelis; assembly: GCF_946808225.1. Classification (NCBI taxonomy): domain Eukaryota; kingdom Metazoa; phylum Chordata; class Actinopteri; order Siluriformes; family Siluridae; genus Silurus; species Silurus aristotelis. The sequence goes on from NC_139578.1 coordinate 31,654,634, forward strand.
AAATAATGACAGAGAAAGGCTGTGATGAGCTGGTCAATGGTACAATGACTAGTGAGTGTGTACAGTTTGTTTTCACTGCAGAGTAAGAGATAAACTTTAAAGATTTTGAAAACCTTGAGAAGAAAATAAAAACACATATTGTGATAATTTTTACAACTTACTTTCTTAAAGTCAGAGACACCACATGACTCACTAGAACTTTTAAAATAAAATTTTGATGAAATATTCAAATACATTTTGTTTGTATTATGCATTAACATGGACATTCTAAAAAGCAGTTTTACAAATAAGACAAGAACAAATTTATTTACTGTATTTACATGGAAAATTCATTAGTATGAAATGGAAGCAAGAGGGTTTAGTTTGAATTAGAAATGTAGGATAAGATTTGATGAAAAGGGCAGATAATCAGTGGGGCTGAATTTTTACCACTTTCATTAGTGCAGGGGCAGAAGTATGGATAAAGTTTCTCAGTGAAAGTCTGAGCAGTGAAAGAGTAGATATGAGACTTTGCATCAACATCATAGAAGGAGACCAGACCCTCCTCATAATCCACGAACACACCAACCTTCTGAGGAGTCTGTTTCAAGAAGAGGTAGACAGAGGGAGAATCACAGGCTAAATATTTAGTCTTATTCCTCAGAACCACACACCAGTATCCATCTTTAGGTCTGACTATAATCTGCCCTTTCCTGTTAATGGATTCTCTGGTGACTCCTAAATCCCACTTAGTTTTCCCTTTGACCTGCACCTCATAGTAAAATCTCCCTGAGGAGAATCCCTTCTTTCCCAACACACAGACACAAGTATCAAACCTCTCTGGATTATCAGGAAGATTCAGTTTGGTATCTCCATCATATACTTGTTTTCCATCATCAGACAGGACGAGATAAGGATTTGCTGTATCAGGATTGAGAATCACCTCCACTGAGAGACAGAAACACAGCGTACATCAGTTTTATCATCACACAGTGTGTAACAGTGAAGAGATATAGATATAGTCAAGTGATCAATAAGAGCTCACAAACCTGCATATTGTTGAATTTTCTTCAGTTCTGTTTGGAAAATAGTTTTGAAAAATGTTACATTGAGATTAAATACTTCATTACTATAAATAACATCAAAATACTGTAACAATAAACCAAAACACAAACATGGATTAAAAAAAAACAAAAAAAAAACACATTTCTGTTCTCAGGATCTTTATAAATTTCAGCTAAATGTAAATATTTCTTAGAATGAATCTTCTCAGAATAAACCCACAGTAAATACTGACCAATTTCATAAATCTTTTCCATTTCCTGATGGAGAGTCTCCCGAAGCTGAGCCAGAGCTCTCCTCAGAGACTCCACACTCAGATGAGAAGTCATTGTGATGGAAGTCCAGTCCTTGGTGTGTGGAAAGCTGCACAGTGACGGGTAAATCTACAGTACAGCAGGAGAGAGGAGAAATCCCTCAGCATGGGGACCAACATCCTGTCATGTGCTGCATTGCTTTTGAGAAACAGAGGATCTCTGACCTGTAAGAGGTGGAGGTGATCCTCAGTGTGTAAGAGCTTCTCCAGATCAGTGTTTCTCCTCTTTAGCTCACTGAGTTCCTGCTCCAGATCTTTAAAGAACTCTTCAGCCTGCCTCTCTGCTGCTTTCTGCTTCTCCTCCATCACCTTAAGCAGCTCAGCCTGGCTTCTTTCAGTGCAGCACATCAGAGCACAGAGCATCTCCTTAACATCTGCTTTCTCCTTCTCTGTGTTTATCTAACAGGAGACAAATCGAGATCAATCATTTTACATGAATGTATCTTGATTCTTCTAATGTGTTGTATAAAGGAGTTCTTCTGGAGGTTAGTTACTGTAGGAGACTCACTTTATTGACTTCTACAGAGTGTTTGATTCCCTCAATCTTCTTCAGTCGCTCCTGGACCTTCTGCCAAACATCTGCTTGAGTCTTCACCAGTTCATTATGAGAAAAATATGCATCATGTATTAACTCATAAGTCAGAGGTCATATTTCTGATCTACAAACCCAATTCCAAAAAAGTTGGAACACTGTACAAATTGTGAATAAAAAAGGAATGCAATAATTTACAAATCTCATAAATGTATATTTTATTCACAATAGAATATAGATAACATATCAAATGTTGAAAGTGAGAAATTTTGTAATGTCATGCTAAATATTTGCCAACATGTGCTCAGGAATACTTGCAGAAAACATTGTCGGTGAACACAATCCACCGTGCCATTCGCCGTTGCCGGCTCAAACTCTATAGGTCAAAAAAGAAGCCTTATCTAAACATGATCCAGAAGCACAGGCATTTTCTCTGAGCCAAGGCTCATTTAAAATGAACTGTGGCAAAGCAGAAAACTGTTCTGTGGTCAGATAAATTAAAATTTGAAATTCTTTTTGGAAAACTGGGACGCCATGTCATCCGGACTGAAGAGGACAAGGACAACCCAAGTTGTTATCAACGCTCAATTCAGAAGCCTGCATCTCTGATGGTATGGGGTTGCATGAGTGCGTGGGGCATGGGCAGCTTACACATCTGGAAAGGCACCATCAATGCTAAAAGGTATATCCAAGTTCTAGAACAACATATGCTCCCATGCAGACATCGTCTCTTTTAAGGAAGACCTTGCATTTTCCAACATGACAATGCCAGACCACATACTGCATCAGTTACAACATCATGGCTGTGTAGAAGAAGGATCTGGGTACTGAAATGGCCAGCATCCAGTCTAGATCTTTCACCCATATAAAACATATATGGCATCATAAAGAGGAAGATGTGACAAAGAAGACCTTAGTCAGTTGAGCAACTAGAAGCCTGTATTAGACAAGAATGGGACAATATTCCTATTCCTAAACTTTTGCAACTTGTCTCCTCAGTCCCCAGACATTTGCAGACTGTTATAATATGAAGAGGGGACACCACACAGTGGTAAACATGGCCTTGTCCCAACTTTTTAGAGATGAGAAGTTACTTTTTTTTTTCTTAAAATAATAAATTTTCTCACTTTAAACATTTAATGTGTCATCTATGTTGTATTCTAAATAAAATATTAAAATTTGAAACTTCCACATCATAGCATTCTATTTTTATTCACAATTTGTACAGTGTCCCAAATTTTTTATTTTGTAATCAGGTTTGTACAAACATTATCCATCATAAATGTTCAGTTTCTCACCACTATAGAAACAGTGTTGTGGGTTTTGTGGTCTGTCTCAGTACAGAACTGACACACACGCGTCTGGTCATCTCTACAGAATGGCTCCAGGGGTCTCTCATGTTTCTGGCAGATGTAGTCCTCCAGGTTCTCCACAGGCTCCATCAGTTTGTGCTTCATGAGTTTAGGTGTAGTTTTATGAGGCATCAGATGAGTGTTACAGAGAGAAAGTCCACAGTGAAGACAGGATTTTAGAGCCTTCAGCTTGTCCTCAGTGCAGGAGTCACACAGAACCTTCTTACTCTTGGATGGAAGCTGATCTGCAGCTCTGCTGGATTTTACCTGAACTGACTTTTTAAATGTAGTAGCAAGTGCAGAGATAAGCATATTCACACGTAGATCAGGACGATTGGAGAATTTCTCATTACACACTGGACACTGGCAGTGTGAACTGCTATCCCAGATCTCTTTTAAACAAATCATACAGAAGTTGTGTCCACATGGAGTAGAGACTGGATCAGTAAACACATCCAGACAGATGGAGCACAGGAGCTGATCTTCACACAAAGCACTGCTGGAGGAAGCCATGACTGATATAGGAGATACAATGAAAGTGAATTTAGATGGCAGAACACTTTACACATTACAATCCAAAATGACACAAACTCTATCAGTTATTACTGATTCAAGCAATGAATAAAACTCAGTGTAGTGCTGTTAGAGGAAAACAATCAAGACTAGTGTATGTGATAAAAAGCAGAGTAACTGTTACCATCTCAAAGTTTTCCTGTAAGCGCATGTTCTGTAGGCTTCATTCCTGGAACACTCCATGTATAAAATCAGCTCTGAGATCCACATAGAGTAAGAAAAATAGAACTGCATAGTTTGTCATATGTTCTCATTTTACTATCATCAAAATTTTTTTTTGCCTTCACTGGAAAGGTCTGACCAGACCCTGCTTCCACTGGTGCCTGCTGCCTGTTGTCTTAAGGAAGTCTATGACTAAGCAGATGTTTAAATCAACAACATGACTAATTGCATAACAGACAACATCAACTTCTGCAGAGACACAACAGTTCCAGTCAGGGTGAATTCAGTCCAGAAAATTAATTGAATTTGGTCTTTAACAAGTTCTGCACATTGCCCTCCCTCACTATCTCCCTCACTCTCTCATCATCATCATCACCATCACCACTGCTCTCTAAGTCCCCCACAACAGTTCAACGTCCCTCCTTCCACAATCTTCTTCTTCATAAGACCAAAAGAAATTACAATTACCACCCCCGCCTACTGTAACTGTCACTCCTGGCCATGTTAAGAAACAGTTGGAGAAGCTGAAGCATGGAAAAGATTAATTGGTCTGACAGAATCAGTCTCAGTGTACTGAAAGCCTGCACTAAGCAGCTGTGTGGAAACCTTCAGCCTAGATTATATTCATATTGGACATCAAAAGAAATTCTGAATTTCAGCTCAAACTGGGGAGTGGTAGCTCAGTGGTTAAGGTGCTGGGCTTCTGCTCGAAAGGTCTGGGGTTCAAGCCCTGGTATCGCCAAGCTGCCAATCTTGTGCCTTTGAGCAAGGCCCCTAACCCTCTGTGCTCCAGTGGAGCAGTTACATGGCTGACTTTGTGCTCTGACCCCAGCTTCCAAGCAAGCTGGGATATGTGAAGAAATCACTTCACTGTGCTGTATTGTATATGTGATAAATAAGGCTATTTGATTCTAGCTACAGTACAGGAGTTATGAGGACATCTGTCCTATCACCATTATGTTCACTAATATTGGTATGCAAGTAAGTAAATTGTCCCTGTAAACCACAGGGTTTGTTCATCTCTTTCCTCTACACAGTTTTGTAAATTACCTTTTAATCCAGCTTGTTTTGTGGATGGACACCAATGTAACTGTTTCTGTCAACTCAGATTAATAGTGAATGGAGGGTGAGGCCAGGGGAGGAAATCAGGAAGAATTACAAACTGGTTGGAGATGTGTCTAATCAGTGTTCTCTGTTGCAGTGAGCAGGGAAAAGAATAATAGGTGTGAGAGAATAGGGCTTCGAGAGAAAGACCCTAAGAGACGAGTGTGGTTGGGTGTGTGTGAAAGGGAAAATACACAATAAAAAGACCTGATACGGTCAAAACTGGTCGCCGCCCTACTGGTCTTCTTTTCCCTGAACCATTTGCTCTCCTACAATACTATATGGACAAAAGTGTGTGGTTCTTTCCAATACCATACTGTTACTGCAAAGCTGAAGGCACACAATTGTAAAGGGTGTCTATGTTCTGTATGTGGTAGCATGACATTTTCTCTTGATCTGAACCAGGGCCTGCTCTAGATATTTGATATTTATAAAGCAAGCGCCAGCTTTGATCAACTAAAAGACCCAAACCTGTTCTAGCATGACAAGGCCCTTGTGCACAATGCAAACTTCATGAAGATCTGCTTTGCATGAGTTGGAATGGAAGATCTCCTGCTATAGGGCTCTGCCCTTAAACCTATTGAACACTTTTAGGATGAATGTGAACACTGACTGAACCCCAGACTTCCTCACCTACATCAGTTCCTGACTTTACTAACACCCTTGTGTCTAAATGATGTTATGCTGTATGTAATGGTGCTTGTTGTATGTGTGTACTGCATTTTCCCCCTCAGGGTTTGCTATAAATAGACACGGGTCACGCGCACTGGGGCACAGAGTGTCGTCGGGCTTCTGGAGTGACCCATGTCAAAGTTTGGAAGAGTTTGGATTCTCTTATTTATTTGTTTATTTCTTATAAGTAAGTGTTACTGCACGAAAGCTCGCTCACAATATTTCTAATAAAAATTATCAAACAGAAATGCGTGCTGCGTTAATAAATTAGTGCAGTTAATATGAATATTTTATATATATATATATATATATATATATATATATATATATATATATATATATATATATATATATATATATAGTATAAATAAATATATATATATATATATATATATATATATATATATATATATATATATATATATATATATATAGAGAGAGAGAGAGAGAGAGAGAGAGAGAGAGAGAGAGAGAGAGAGATTATTTATTATCTACTTGAACATCATGTATTTAGTATTTGACCTTTTCCTGCTCTCTTCCTGCTTTCCTCCTGATCACTGACAGTTTACCTGCTGTGGCTTCAGTTCCCTGAAGAAAGACTGTAAAAGCTTCAAAGTGAAAATTGTGTCCTGCTGCAACCCGCTGAATCCTGATCTTTAAACGCATTCACTCTCAACTTTTTAACATCTGTTGAGTGACATCATTACACTACGCCCCCTTTCTCCTGCTTTGACTTATTACAGTTACATATTTTGGCCACAAGAGGACAGAGAATACCCGAAATAAATGCACAGACGCATTAAAGCAGAGGCGCCACAACGATTTCCCATGAAGGACCAAAATCAATGGGCCGTGGACCGGTAGTAACGGTTGCATTATACTTGTATTATATTAAAATTATTTTTAACATTGTATTGACGAGGCTCACACACCGAATACAGTTATCAGAACGATTTTATTCTGCTGTTTAACACAGTCCTAATATTTGTTTACTGTGGCATTATACTGCCATCTAGTGGCAATTTTACCATGGAAACACATATAAGCACATGTTCCTCTTTTTTTTATTTTAACAGGTAATAGTTTATATCTTCATACACTAACAATATTTGAACCTCCTTTAAAAGTAATACAAAAAAACCTTTATATGTCACCATTTAACAAATTTTAGTTATCTCCACGTAAACAATTTAGATTTAAACAAACATTCTGATTTTAATCTTAGCTTACCCCGTTTAAAAAAAATAAAATAAAAACTTCTCTCTCTTATTTGAACATATCTTCACATTTCTTCAATTAGTCTTTTTTATTATTTTTCTTTGTTTCTTTAAACTTTCGGTCTGTGTCTTAACATCCTTTTATTTATCAGTCCCTGCTACCTTACTTCTGCCTTGGGATTCTTATTGTTCATTTAGGTTTAAATTTGTGAGATCATGTGAGTCACTTACCTTGATTCTTCTAAATTCTTCTCTAACACACTCTCCATCACTTTGTACTGTTGATCCCAGGTACCTGAACTCCTCCACCTTCTTCACCTCTTCCCCCTGTCCCGGCACCACTCCACTGCCCTCCCTCTAATTCACACACATGTACTCTGTCTTACTCATTCATACTTTCATTCCCCTTCTCTCCAGCACATACCTCCACCTCTCCAGGCTCTTCTCAACCTGCTCGCTACTCTCACCACAAATCACAATATCACAAGACAATACATGTTGTACAGATTAATTAAGACCACAATATACTCTCAATTTCAATTCAATTCAATTCATTTTTATTTGTATAGCGCTTTTAACAATGAACATTGTCTCAAAGCAGCTTTACACAGATAATGCGGTGATTAAAAATGAATATGTTCTTTATGAGTAAGTTTGTCCCTGATGAGCAAGCCGGTGGCGACTGGCGACTGTGGCAAGGAAAAACTCCCCGAGATGGCATAAGGAAGAAACCTTGAGAGGAACCAGACTCAAGAGGGAACCCATCCTCATCTGGGTTACACCGAATGTCCATTTGTGGCGGGTATACAATGTTGCGGGGTGCAGTGATGATGATCAAAAGCGAAGTGTATTTCTGAGTCAGTGTAGGAGACTGTTGACATCAGTGTAGGAGACTGTTGACATCCAATCCAGGCAGGCCTGGATGAAGTGGGAAGATCCACGGGGGGGAGAGGGGCAGGAACAGTGGTCACTGGAGCCTCAGGAGCATGTTTAACTCGACCGAGAGAGAGAGAGAGAGAGAGAGAGAGAGAGAGAGAGAGAGAGAGAGAGAGAGAGAGAGAGAGAGAGAAGAGGGTGACAGGAAGAGAAGGATATGGATTATTAAGTGTACCTATTGTTGCATGAGAGTTAAAGTCACTGTGCAGTTTGGACTCCGGCAAGACTCGCTATGGCAGCATAACTAAAAGGGAGAACCAGAAGGCAACACAGACATGAGGGATCTCTGGGATAAGAGACGGCCCACCACACCACCATCAACAAACCTGAGTGAACACGTGAATGTGAGGGGACGACAGCGTACAAATATCCCAGTTCACCAAACACTCTATATCAATGTTCCCTCCAGATCTGAGCCTTTACCTGAGAAAAAATCTACTGATTAAAGGCTTGACTGAATAAATATGTTTTCAACCTCGACTTGAACACTGAGACTGTGTCTGAGTCCCGAACACTGATAGGAAGGCTGTTCCATAACTGCGGGGCTTTATAAGAGAAAGATCTGCCCCCTGCTGTAATCTTCATTATTGGAGGAACCAACAGATAGCCTGCACCTTTTGATCTAAGTAGGCGTGGAGGATCATACTGGTACAGAAGTTCACTCAGATACGGTGGTGCGAGACCATTAAGTGCTTTATATGTCAGTAGTAAAATTTTATAATCAATGCGAGATTTGATTGGGAGCCAGTGTAGACTGATTAATACAGGGGTGATGTGGTCATATTTCCTAGATCTAGTGAGGACTCTTGCTGCTGCATTCTGAACTAACTGAAGCTTATTTATGCACCTACTCGCACACCCAGACAGTAAAGCGTTACAGTAGTCTAATCTAGAAGTAACAAAAGCATGAACTAGTTTTTCTGCATCCTGTAACGACATCATATTTCTAATTTTAGCAATATTTCTAAGGTGAAAGAAGGCGATCCTGGTAATATTATTCACGTGAGCCTCAAAGGAAAGACTCGAGTCAATAATCACACCAAGGTCTTTGACAGCCGTACACGCTGAAACAGAAACACCATCCAGAGATGTTAGGTAATCGGAAAGTTTGCTTCTAGCTGCATGTGGTCCTAGTAAAAGTACTTCCGTCTTATCTGAGTTTAGCAGAAGAAAGTTATCGAGCATCCACTGTCTAATGTCCTTTACACATTTTTTAACATTGTTAAGCTGATCTCTCTCATCTGGCTTTGCTGAAATATATAGCTGTGTATCATCAGCATAGCAATGGAATCTAATACCATGTTTATGAATAATTTCTCCAAGAGGCAGCATATATAAAGAGAAAAGCAGAGGGCCTAAGACAGATCCTTGAGGAACACCAAACTTTACCTCAGAGAGTGTGGAGAACTCACCATTAACATCAACAAACTGATAGCGATCAGTCAAATAAGACCTGAGCCAAGAGAGAGCCGTTCCCTTTATTCCAACAACGTTCTCAAGTCTAGCAAGTAGTATAGTGTGATCAATGGTGTCAAAAGCTGCACTAAGGTCGAGCAAAACAAGTAAGGAGACAAAACCCTGATCAGAGGCCAATAACAGGTCATTTACCACCTTAACTAGCGCTGTCTCTGTGCTATGATGAGGCCGAAATCCTGACTGATACATTTCAAAAATATTATTCATAAGTAGGTGTGAGCATAACTGCTGTGCTACAACCTTTTCCAAAATTTTGGCTATGAAGGGGAGATTTGATATTGGTCTGTAGTTGGACAGCTGACATGGGTCAAGGTCAGGTTTCTTAATTAGGGGGTGGATAACTGCCAGTTTGAAGGATTTTGGTACAAAACCAGTGCTAATGGAAGAGTTTATTATTTTTAAAACAGGTTCAATTACCTCTGGAATGATCTGTTTAAAGAAACTTGTAGGCAAGGGATCGAGAATGCAGGTTGATGATTTTGATGAGGAAATTAATGAAATTAAGTCATTCTCGTGAATAGGAGTAAAACTTTGTAATTGATTGTCTGTTATAATTACACTGCTGTCTACAGGGTTACTTGTAAAATAATTTGGCTTTATATTAACCGTCTGGATTTTTTGCCTGATGTTTTCAATTTTATTATTAAAAAAGTTCATGAAATCATTAGTACCTAATGATGGTGTGCATGTGAGTGCAGTGCTTTTATTCCCTGTTAATTTTGCTACCGTGCTGAATAAAAATCTAGGATTATGCTTGTTATTTTCTATGAGGGTGGAGAAATATGCTGATCTAGCAGCACTAAGAGATTTTCTATAAATTAGGAGGCTCCCCTTCCATGCTATTTGAAATACTGTTAATTTTGTTTGACGCCATTTACGTTCTAATTTTCGAGTGGTCTGTTTTAAGGTGCGTGTATGATCATTATACCACTGTGCTAATTTTTTCTCCCTGATCATTTTGGTCTTAAGGGGAGCTACATCATCTAGGGTATAACGTAATGTTGATTCTAGGTGTTCAGTGGCCCAGTCGAGCTCTGCAGGGTCTGACGGAGATCTATCTAATATCGTAATTTCTGGAAGATTGTTAATAAAACGCGCTGTTGTAGCTGACGTGAAAGTACGCTTAACACGATAACGTGGTGAAGTAGTAATGCAATGACTGAGGCAAATTTTAAAAGAGATGAGATAATGGTCTGAAATAGCTTCAGACTGTGGAATTATGACTACGTTTTTTATTTTTAATCCAAATGTTAACAACAAATCGAGAGTGTGTCCACCACTATGAGTGGGTCCTATAACATTCTGATTAATTCCAACTGAATCTAGAATGGACACAACAGCTGCTCTTAAGGAGTCTTCCTGATGATCAAAATGAATGTTAAAATCACCAACAATTAAAGCTTTGTCTAGAGAAGTAACTAAATTTGTGATGAAATCTGCAAATTCTATGAGAAAATCAGAGTAGGGCCCTGGGGGTCTATAAATAATAATGAGTGGAATTGTCTGACTGGACCTGCTTTCAGACACTGAATATTTTATGCTGGTGTAAAGAACTTCAAATGTTTTACATTTGTGTTTAGTCTTTTGTGTGACGCTTAGATTATTATTATAAATAGCTGCGACTCCGCCTCCTCTGCCATTTAGACGGGGTTGGTGTATGTAACTATACCCAGGAGGACTCGCTTCATTTAATGCTAAATATTCATTTGGTTTAATCCATGTTTCTGTCAAACACATTATTTTAAACTCCTGGTCGGTAATAATTTCGTTTACATTAAGCGCTTTAGACGTGAGAGATCTAATATTCAGCAATCCTATCTTTAGATCAGAGGTGCTGGCTGTGCGTTTAGTCCTATTTAATTTTATGTTAATCAGGTTACTAAAACAGACTTTCTGAGAATTCCTATATGTTGGTTTCGCTCGGGGGACAGACACAGTCTCAATTTGGTGGATCCTGAGTAACGACTCTGTGCAGCTAGCAGACGGTCGGTTTAGCCTGTCTGTCTGCTCCCTGGCCTTGGCTCTAGACAGTCACTTGTTAACTAGTGCTGTTCTGAGACTATGACCTATACTACAAGAAATGAGAGCAGCACCTTCCCGAGTGGGATGGACACCGTCCCGCCCTAACAGGCCAGCCTTGCCCTCAAAAATGCTCCAATTATTAATGAAGCCCACATTATTTTTGGAGCACCACTCGGACATCCAGCAGTTCAGCGACCATAACCTGCTGTAGGCTACATCGCCACGTCGTATTGGGATGGGGCCAGAGCATATTACAGCATCGGACATTGCCTTCGCTAATTTACACACCTCTATAATATTACTCTTAGTAACCTCTGACTGTCGAAGGCGTATATCATTAGCTCCTGTGTGAAAAACTATCTTAGAGAACCTATGCTTTCCTAAGAATCTAAGCTGACCTGCTATGTCCGGCGCCCTGGCTCCCGGTATACACATGACCTGTGCTGCTGGTGCCCCTAAAGGTCTAGCTAATTTCACGTGCCTCAGAATGGAGTCTCCTAAAACCAGAGCTCTTTCAGGTTTCTCAGCGGGTGCTTCACTGAGGAGAGCAAACCTGTTGGACACGTGAAGCGGAGAGGAATGGTGCTCCCGTGGGCGAGCCTTAGCGTTAGCTTTGGCTTTGCGAATATGCTGCCGAGTCGTCACCCATTCGCCCCGCTGCAAGGGCTCTAATGCCGGAGTCGGGGGAATATTAACTTCACCTAGGGCATCCAGACTTTCCCCTGCAGAACCTGGACTGCTCTCGCACTCACTACTTCTCTCTAGACTCTGGATGCGCTCCTCTAATGCTAAGATCTTCTCCGTCAAAGAGCAAACTAGCTTGCACTTCTCACAGATAAAATTATCGCTAACAACGGAGAGAGACTGACTAAACATGTCACACTTCACACACTGAATGAACTGGATGTTCGCCATAGCAGAGAAATTACGTACCCTTAATGTGGTTAATGTACTGTGTGTTCGTAGTTCTGGTGGGAATATCCTCCACGCACTGCTTTCAAATTCTCAAACAGGAATTTACATCACTGACTCCCTCTGTCTCATCCACGTTAACCCCAAACTTCTTACTGCAATCCTCTTCTCCTTCTGAGTATACAAAGTATACTCAGTATACTTCTACAAAGTATATGGCAGAATGTAGATAAAGTGTGTGAGTGTGTGGTATTGCAGATAGCAGTATTGTGCATCACATAAGATGAAGTTACTTTAGGACTTTTGTACAATATACAGCAGCAATTGCGTAACATATGATGATAAAGCTTACAACAAACAACTCGTTATGTCGAGATCACAAGAAAACAAGAAAGAAAAATACAAGAAAGAAAAAGGTTATAATGCATGGCCTCTTAGGACTTCCATAGCTTTAACCAGGGGTCCCCAAACTTTAAAATGTGTCTATGGCATTGTTCAGAGGGCCGTTCCAAATATAGAGGTGTTTTATTTCCTATCCATGGAAGGTGTCTCCAGCGACAGAGCTCAGATGAATCAATGCAGTATCAATTGTTGATATTGATACTAATATCAATGGCAGTTCTTAAACAAAACGGACTTTTTGTTGAAAAAATGATGACTCGTAATTATAACACAATGAATAAACAGTCAGAAGGAGGAATATTTATACTAAATCCCTTTAGCCAATGATTTAACAATAAATGTATTAATTAATGGAAAAAACGCAGGACCAGACAGACAGGAACATAAAGAATTCCAAGAATCAGGAATTACATCTAACTCACACATAGTGGATTGAAATATTATTACCGAAAATGAAGTGAGAGGGCGCCCTCTGACCGGCTGTTAAAGCATTAAGGATACAGGGAGGGACAGGGAAGGAAAGTCGAACCATTTTTGATTTCTACACTTCATTATTTTTGATGAACAGGGCAGATGATCAGAATTTTTACCAGACCCTCCACATAATATATATATATATATATATATATATATATATATATATATATATATATATATATATATATATATATATATATATATATATACACACACACTTATTTGTAAGTGCACCTCATTGTAAGCGTTTTGAGCTATCACACCCAATTACACAAAAAAGTATTTTACATGCATCCCCCCTTCTAAAGTAAACGTCTACGTTTATGCTCACCCAAAAAAACATATGCTTAACATGACATATTACTGAACATGTAAATGTAATGCACAATAAACAGCAATACTAGAACATCCTTAACAGCTTTCATTCTTCCATTCACACACTTCACTCAACATCATTCTGTCCCCAAAACCACAATAATAAAGGACATTTAATACAGAACAAAGTCATCTAAATAACCAGGATGTTTCCTCACTCTACCAGCCATACTCAAACATGGCATCAAGCAATCAGCATCTGCATGCATACACAGTCTAAGTGGAGTCAGACTGCTGATTCTGTAGAGAAACACCCCTTTCTCCACCAGATAAAAATGACATAGAGGGAGTAGAACCCAGAGTTCCAATCCTAAGCATTTATCGAAGTCTCTGAACAATATCCGCTTCAAACTGTCGGCCTTGTCAGAATGTAAAGTTTCTGGAATACCTTGAGTCAACACATAGTCCTCGAATAGACAGTGAGCTACAGTCTGTGCAGATTGATTAAGAAGAGCATACAAACTAACAAACTTAGTAAAATAGTCCTCCACAACAAGCACATAACGATTGCCTTTTGAAGTCAAAGGAAGCTACAAAATGTCCATAGGTACTCTCTCAAATGCGCGTGTGGTATTCGAACCGGCCATTGGAGCACGTTGTGTTGGAATGGGACCATGATGAGTCTGACAAGCCCTGCAATACAATAATCCATCAATTATCGAAAGGCAAATGCACTCGGTCCAGAGCTTCCTCAGGAATTTAGAAACCCCTTCTAAGTGTTGTTGTGCCAGCTGCACCCAGTGTAGGACAGTCCTGAAGTCGGAGTCAGAATGCTGCTATTCCCTCAGGTTAGATGCATAATATGACAAATCATGTACACAGAGCCTACTTTGTGAAACAACGTTTAAGTCCAGTACCGACACCCGATCTACAGAAACAGAAGTTTTAAGAGGGTTGGTCGGCGTTGGCTCAGAGCCCACCATGTCATCCTGCATGCTTTCAATGCCTCGACTCATGCTATCCCAGTCAGGCACATCAGGATGTCTAGACAGAGCATCTGCATTCTGCTGGTGATGCCCGCTTTTGTGAATGATTGTCCTATCCATTGGATTCAGCTCTAAGATCCATCTCCCCATCCTACCAGTCAGATCATCATCAATGGCCATCCGTCAAATGGTCAAGAGAGGACAGTGGTCGGCGATGATGATAAATGATGAAAGTCCGATTTAGTTTTTGAATTTTCTTACTGCCCACACAATCACCCATAACTCGCGATTAAAAGTAGCCCAGCTCCTCTGTGTAGTGTTCAATACCTGGCTCGCATATGCTACCACATGTTCAAGCCCATTGTTGTCTTGTGCCAGCACTTCACTGACAGCATATTTTGAAGCATCAGTGTAGACTCTGAAAGGCAAATTAAAATCAGGCAGTGTAACAACTGAGGCAGAGGTTAACACATCCTTCAGATAATTGAATGGCAGTTCACAAAGTTGCACAAGCTGGAGGAGCTGAGCTGCATGTTTCGAAAAATATTTTACGAATCGTCTGTAGTAGGAGCAAAGTCCAACAAAAGCTCTATCTTCAGAAGGAGACTTGAGTGTTGGCCAGTTTCTCACCTTTTCTGTATTACATGGATCCGGCTGAAATCCCTTCTAGGACACAACATGGCCCAGGAAGACCACATGATCTCTAGTCAAGTGGCAAATTTTTGGACTTAATTTCAAACCTGCTGACCTAATTCTTGTAAACACTTCCTTCAAACTAGACAGATGTTACGCAAATGCTTAGCTATGAATTAAAACATTGTCAAGATACACCATACAGATGTGCTATGGAAGACCTCTCAGAACAAGCTCCATCAAGTGTAGGAGTGTCACTGGAGAGGTAGAGAGACCCATTGACATAGCCCACCAAGAGTCCATGGCCAGTTGTAAAGGCAGTTTCTCTCTGTCCTCTTCAGCAACTTCAACTTGCTAAAAGCCATTGCAAAAGTCTAATGTGATTAACCATGTTGAACCCACCAATAAGTCCAGCATGTCATCCACACAGGGCAGAGAATGAGTCTTTAACAGTTAGTGTTCAGTACAGAATTGTTCTTCAAGAGAAAGTCCCAGACCAAAAAAACAGACTGAGTGGTTTCTGGTAACACATGAAATAAATGCTGCCATGATTTAATCCCAAGTCGAATGTTAACTGCAATGGTGCCCAATGTGTCATGTATCTGACCATTTACAGCACTGGCTGCTACATAGTTCTTTTTCACAGGGCGGTTGCAAAGTGCTGGAAGAGACATGCGAAAGTCTGCACTCATGAAACTGCTATGCCTTTAATCACCCCTCTCATGTATGAAATAAGTGGCACTGTGTCAGTGGCACTAACGCAAATGTATTTCGATCTGAAAATGTGGCCATTTATAGAGTTAGTCTGTAGGCCTGTGGGCAGATCAGCTGGTGTCTGGGCCCCAACATCAGCAACAGTTCGTTTTCTGGCTGGCTCTGTTGGTCTTCCATACTAGAATATATGAAACGCACTCCACACTTCTTAGGATCATGCATGTGCCCACCCAAATTCTGAGGACTCGGACTAGGACTGCACTTCACTGGTTATAGAAAGACTTGTCCCTGCATACATGATATTGTGCATCTGGTTTATTGCTGTGCCAAAGCACTAATTTTTCAGGTGAATGGCCTCATTGCGAATCATAAGACCCTAGTGACTGGCACCCATAGCCACAGTTGCACCTGCATGTTCAACTTGACTGTGAGTAAGCTTCACTGCACTCTTCCATGCCATCAAAGGGCAGTCTACTTCGCAACTTTCGATTTTCCTCCCCACATATTTCAACAGTGGGTGTGTATTTCAAACACACACAATGTGTTTAAATAAATAATTTATTTTTGTGGATAATATCATATCAAAGCTGATGATATATCTATAGTGTTTATATATATATATATATATATATATATATATATATATATATATATATATATATATATATATATATATATATATATACAGTGGGTACGGAAAGTATTCAGACCCCCTTAAATTTTTCACTCTTTGTTATATTGCAGCCATTTGCTAAAATCATTTAAGTTCATTTCTTTTCCTCATGAATGTACACATAGCACCCCATACTGACAGAAAAACACAGAATTGTTGACATTGTTGCAGATTTATTTATATATAAAAGAAAATATATAAATTATAAAAGAAAAACTGAAATATCACATGGTCCTAAGTATTCAGACCCTTTACTGTGACACTCGTATATTTAACTCAGCTGCTATACATTTCTTCTTATCATCCTTGAGATGGTTCTACACCTTCATTTGAGTCCAGTTGTGTTTGATTAAACTGATTGGACTTGATTAGGAAAGCCACACACCGGCCTATATAAGACCTTCCAGATCACAATGCATGTCAGAGCAAATGAGAATCATGAGGACAAAGGAACTGCCTAAAGAGCTCAGAGACAGAATTGTGGCAAGGCACAGATCTGGCCAAGGTTACAAAAAAATTTCTGCTGCACCTAAGGTTCCTAAGAGCACAGTGGCCTCCATAATCCTTAAATGGAAGACGTTTGGGACGACCAGAACCCTTCCTAGAGCTGGCCGTCCGGCCAAACTGAGCTATCGGGGGAGAAGAGCCTTGGTGAGAGAGGTAAAGAACAACCCAAAGATCACTGTGGCTGAGCTCCAGAGATGCAGTCGGGAGATGTGAGAAAGTTGTAGAAAGTCAACCATCACTGCAGCCCTCCACCAGTCGGGGCTTTATGGCAGAGTGGCCTGACAGAAGCCTCTCCTCAGTGCAAGACACATGAAAGCCCGCATGGAGTTTGCTAAAAAACAGAGAAATAAGATTCTCTGGTCTGATGAGACCAAAATAGAACTTTTTGGCCTTAATTCTAAGCGGTATGTGTGGAGAAAACCAGGCACTGCTCATCACCTGTCCAATACAGTCCCAACAGTGAAGCATGGTGGTGGCAGCATCATGCTGTGGGGGTGTATTTCAGCTGCAGGCACACGACGACTGGTTGCAATCGAGGGAAAGATGAATGCGGCCAAGTACAGGGATATCCTGGACGAAAACCTTCTCCAGAGTGCTCTGGACCTCAGACTGGGCCGAAGGTTTACCTTCCAACAAGACAATGACCCTAAGCACACAGCTAAAATAACGAAGGAGTGGCTTCACAACAACTCCGTGACTGTTCTTGAATGGCCCAGCCAGAGCCCTGACTTAAACCTAATTGAGCATCTCTGGAGAGACCTAAAAATGGCTGTCCACCAACGTTTACTATCCAACCTGACAGAACTGGAGAGGATCTACAAGGAGGAATAGCAGAGGATCCCCAAATCCAGTTGTGAAAAACTTGTTGCATCTTTCCCAAAAAGACTCCTGGCTGTATTAGAGCAAAAGGGTGCTTCTACTAAATACTGAGCAAATGGTCTGAATACTTAGGACCATGTGATATTTCAGTTTTTCTTTTTTAATAAATCTGCAACAATGTCAACAATTCTGTGTTTTTCTGTCAGTATGGGGTGCTATGTGTACATTAATGAGGAAAAGAAATGAACTTGAATGATTTTAGCAAATGGCTGCAATATAACAAAGAGTGAAAAATTTAAGGGGGTCTGAATACTTTCCGTACCCACTGTATATACAGTGAGGAAAATAAGTATTTGAACACCCTGCTATTTTGCAAGTTCTCCCACTTAGAAATCATGGAGGGGTCTGAAATTGTCATCGTAGGTGCATGTCCACTGTGAGAGACATAATCTAAAAAAAAAAATTCAGAAATCACAATATATGATTTTTAAACTATTTATTTATATAATACAGCTGCAAATAAGTATTTGAACACCTGTCTATCAGCTACAATTCTGACCCTCAAAGACCTGTTAGTCTGCTTTAAAAATGTCCACCTCCACTACATTTATAATCCTAAATTAGATGCACCTGTTTGATGCACATGTCCAGGCACCTCTTAAGTTTGCCAATGACCATTTGGATGATCCAGAGGAGTCATGGGAGAAAGTCATGTGGTCAGATGAGACCAACTTTTGGGTCATAATTCCACTAAACGTGTTTGGAGGAAGAAAAATGATGAGTACCATCCCAAGAACACCATCCCTACTGTGAAGCATGGGGGTGGTAGCATCATGCTTTGGGGGTGTTTTTCTGCACATGGGACAGGGTGACTGCACTGTATTAAGGAGAGGATGACCGGGGCCATGTATTGCGAGATTTTGGGGAACAACCACCTTCCCTCAGTTAGAGCATTGAAGATGGGTCGAGGCTGGATCTTCCAACATGACAATGACCCGACGCACACAGCCAGGATAACCAAGGAGTGGCTCTGTAAGAAGCATATCAAGGTTCTGGCGTGGCCTAGCCAGTCTCCAGACCTAAACCCAATAGAGAATCTTTGGAGGGAGCTCAAACTCCGTGTTTCTCAGCAACAGGCCACAAACCTGACTGATCTAAAGAAGATTTATGTGGAGGAGTGGGCCAAAATCCCTCCTGCAGTGTGTGCAAACCTGGTGAAAAACTACAGGAAACGTTTGACCTCTGTAATTGCAAACAAAGGCTACTGTACCAAATATTAACATTGACTTTCTTAGGTGTTCAAATACTTATTTGCAGCTGTATTATACAAATAAATAGTTAAAAAATCATACATTGTGATTTCTTGATTTTTCTTTTTTAGATTATGTCTCTCACAGTGGACATGCACCTACGATGACAATTTTAGACCCCTCCATGATTTCTTAGTTTGAGAACTTGCAAAATAGCAAGTCAAGTCAAGTCAAGTCAAGAAGCTTTTATTGTCATTTCAACCATATATAGCTGATGCAGTACACAGTGAAATGAAACAACGTTCCTCCTGAACCCAGGTGCTACATAGAACAACATAAAACAAACAGTACAGAACAGAAGAACACAGGGCCGAGAACTAAGATCCTCGCCACATAAAGTGCATGTGTGCAGCTGGTGCAAACAGTGCAAAAGACAACACAAGACAGTGCAAGACAACACAGGACAGTGCAGGACAATACACAATACACAAAATATAAAATTATTGGGTGTTCAAATACTTATTTTCCTCACTGTATATATAAACTTTATTCATGAACAAGTGTGAAGGAACTAAGACAGTCTGAATGAAGAATCCTTGAAAGGAACCAGGCTTATAATGGTTCTTCTGGGTTCCACCAGCAGTAGGAATTCTGACTCTTTTCTCCAACTGTTTAATGTATATGCAGGCCTGAGGGTGTGGAAAAGATGTTCACCAGGCAAGAATGGTTGTAAAGTAAAAGTGTCCCAGCCCCATCACCCCTGGTTCCCCTTCAACCATTCCCACTTTCCCATTCCTACACAAGAGGAAGAATTTCACCCAGTGTTGAGTCTCACCATGAAGTTATGGGAAAGAGTAGTGGAAGCCAGGCTGAGAGAAGAGGTGACCATCTGTGAGCAACAGTATGGTTTTATGCAGAGGAAGATCATAACAGACACCTTATTTGCTTTAAGAATGTTGATTGAGAAGTATATAGAAGATCAGAAGGAGTTGCATTGTGTGTTTGTGGATTTAGAGAAAGCATACGACACAGTGGAGAGAGGAGTTGTGGTATTGTATGAGGAAGTCTGGTGTGTCAGAGAAGTATGTGAGGGTGGTGCAGGACATGTATGAGGACAGTGTGACCGCAGTGAAGTGTACAGTAGGAATGACAGACTGGTTCAAGGTGGAGGTTGGACTGCATCAAGGAGCCCTGAGCCCTTTCCTTTTTGCAGTGGTGATGGACAAGTGTAAAGACAGGAGTAAAGGAAAAGAAAAAAATGCAAAGTAATTGTTTACAATATTCTCTGAACAAGCATAACAAAGGGCTACATTCAGCTCTGCTCAGTATTGCTTTCACTGTCAAATAATTCCATTTCAACTCTAACTATGTATTTCACATTTATATGTGCAAAAAAATTTATATAAATGCTGAACTAAAGTAACAACATTAAAGGCAAAGCCTTTCCAAGGCACCCAAAACAAGGAAAACAGAGTGAAGAGGCTTCTTGAAGAAACACATGGAAAAAAACTGGAACTCTACGATTATTTCCTTGGTTTCCTCTAACCGAGGTGTCACATAGTCAAACTACCACAAGATTTTGCTAAGATTTTGCCTCAGATCAGTCATTCCACCCCCAAGACTCGCCAAGGGTGTCGCCACATCACTAAACCTTTGGCCAGAGGATCAAGGTACCCACCAGCAACCTGCTCTTGCAGGTCTACGTAAAGCTGCCGTATATATCATCTGACCTTTTTCCAAGCTCTAAGATGCTCTACGCTGTGGCAGTCCGCCTCAAATGCTTCTCCGCCTCAAATGCTCAAATGAGTCCTCTGCTGCCCCCCAAGCATCCACATGCCCCATCTCAAGGTCATAAAAGCCAGTCCAGGAGTTCCCTGCATTGCTCTGTATTACGTGTTTTGGTTATTGGCCTGTATTTATATATTATTATGTTTGGATCTGCCCCGCTTTCTCTGGTTATTAGATCTAAGTTATGAACTGTGCTTTTCAGACTCTGAGTCTGCATCCCTTATGTTCTCTTTTCACGGGGCTTGGATTTACACCTCCTTCATCTGACTCTGAATTTTACTGTTCAGTGTTTTATTATTGTCAAGTTATGTTGTGGCTCAGACAATTGACAGTGAACCCTGTCTTCATTTATTCATTGATTTATAACTTAAAAATGCATCTTCATTCTGAATGTTATTTTAATTAGCTGGTCAATGATACAATGGCTAGTGAGTGTGTACAGTTTGTTACCACTGAAGAGTGAGAGATAAAGCTTAAAGATTGTGAAGAATTTGAAAATGCTTTGAACACTTCACCAGAGAAAACTTGAAAATCTGCCAAAACATGGAGAGACGTCTGGCAGAGAGTGACGAATGAAATGCATAAGTGTTCCAATCGTTATAATTTTTACATCTTACATTCTTAAAGTCAGAGACACCACAGGAAACACTAAAACTTGACAAAAATGTAAACATGAAATAATCAGTTACATTTTATTTGCATTATGCATTAACATGGACATTTTACCAAGGCAGTTTTACAGACAAGAGAAGAACATAGGAGAAATGTGGGCTTAGTTTTGATGTACAGGGCAGATAATCAGTGGGGCTGAATTTTTACCTCCATCATTGAAACAGGGGCAGAAGTATAGATAAAGTTTCTCAGTGAAAGTCTGAGCAATGAAAGAGAAGATATGAGATTTTGCATCAACATCATAGAAGGAGACCAGACCCTCCTCATAATCCACAAACACTCCAACCTTCTGAGGAGCCTGATTCAAGGAGAGGGAGACAGAGGGAGATTCAAGAGCCTTATATTCAGTCTTATTCCTCAGAACCACACACCAGTGTCCATCTTTAGGTCTGGCTATAATCTTCCCTTTTCTATTAATGGATTCTCTGGCGACTCCTAAATCCCACTGAGTCTTTCCTTTGACCTGCACCTCGTAGTAAAATCTCCCTGAGGAGAATCCCTCCTTTCCCAACACACAAACACAATTATTAAACCTTTCTGGATTATCAGGGAGATTCTGTCTTGTATCTCCATCATAAACTTGTTTTCCATCATCAGACAGGACGAGATAAGGATTTGCTGTATCAGGGTCCAGAGTCACGTCCACTGAGAGACAGAAACACAGCGTACATCAGTTTTATCATCACACAGTGTGTAACAGTGAAGAGATATAGATATAGTCATGTGTTCAGTAAGAGCTCACAAACCTGCATATTGTTGAATTCTCTTCAGTTCTGTTTGGAAAATAGTTTTGAAAAATGTTAAATTGAGAGGAAATACTTCATAATTATAAATAACTTCAAAATATCTTCATAAATTTCAGCTGAATATAATTATTTCTTATAATAAATCTTCTCAGAATGAACCCACAGTAAACACTGACCAGTTTCATCAATCTTCTTCATTTCCTGACTGAGAGTCTCCTGAAGCTGAGCCAGAGCTCTCCTCAGAGTCTCCACACTCAGATGAGAGGTAATTGTGATGGAAGTCCAGTCCTGGGTGTGTGGAGAGCTGCACAGTGACGGGTAAATCTACAGTACAGCAGGAGAGAGAATAAATCCCTCAACATGGCGACCAACGTCCTGTCATGTGCTGCATTGCAATTAGAAACAGAGGAACTCTGACCTGTAGGAGGTGGAGGTGATCATCAGTGTGTAAGAGCTGCTCAAGATCAGTGTTTCTCCTGTTTAGCTTACTGAGTTCCTGCTCCAGACCTTTAATGAAATATTCAGCCTGCTTCTCTGCTGCTTTCTGCTTCTCCTCCAACACCTTAAGCAGCTCAGCCTGGCTTCTGTCAATGCAGCATATAAGAGCACTGAACATCTTCACAACATCTGCTTTCTCCTTCTCTGTGTTTATCTAAGAGGAGACAAATTATGATCAATAATTTCACATGAAGGTATCATGATTCTCCTAATGTGTTGTATAAAGGAGTTCTTCTGGATGTTAGTTAATGTAACAAACTCACTTTATTGACTTCTACAGAGTGTTTGATCTCCTCAATCTTCGTCAGTCGCTCTTGGATCTTCTGCTGAACTTCTGCTTGAGTCTTCACCAGTTTATTCTGTAAAAATTTGCATCATGGGTTAACTCATAAATCAGAGGTCATATTTCTGATCTACAAACATTATCCATCATAAATGTTCAGTCTCTCACTTTCTTCTCAACACTCTCCTTCTCTATAGAAACAGTGTTGTGAGTTTTGTGGTCTCTCTCAGAACAGAACTGACATACACATGTCTGGTCTTCTCTACAGAACAGCTCCAGGGGTCTCTCATGTTTCTGGCAGATGTAGTCCTCTAGGTTCTCCACAGGCTCCATCAGTTTGTGCTTCATGAGTTTAGCTGTAGTTTTATGAGGCATTAGATGAGTGTTACAGAAAGAAAGTCCACAGTGAAGACAGGATTTTAGAGCCTTCAGCTTGTTCTCAGTGCAGGAGTCACACAGAACCTTCCTACTCTTGGATGGAAGCAGATCTGCAGCTCTGCTGGATTTCACCTGAACTGACTTCTTAAATGTAGCAGCAAGTGCAGAGATGAACGTATTCACACGTAGATCAGGACGATTGGAGAATTCCTCCTTACACACTGGACACTGGCAGTGTGAACTGCTGTCCCAATACTCTTTTAGACAGATCATACAGAAGTTGTGTCCACATGGCGTAGAGACTGGATCAGTGAACATATCCAGACAGATGCAGCACAGGAGCTGATCTTCACACAGAGCACTGCTGGAGGAAGCCATGACTGATACAGGAGATACAATGAGAGTGAATTTAGATTGCAGAACACTTTACACATTACAATCCAAAATGACACAAACTCTATCAGTTATTACTGAATTAAGCAAATAATAAAACTCAGTGTAGTGCTGTTAGAGGAAAACAATCAAGACTATTGTTTATGATGAAAAGCAGAGTAACTGTTACCATCCCAAATGTTTCCTGTAAACGCATGTTCTGTAGGCTTCATTCATTCCTGGAACACTCCATGTATAAAATAAGCTCTGAGATCCACATACAGTAAAAACAATAGAATTGCATGGTTTGTCACATGTTGTCATCTTTCTGCCTTCAAATCCTCTTTTGTCTACACTGAAAAGGTCTGACCAGAACCTGCTTCCACTGACACTTGCTGCCTGCTCTCTTAAGGAAGTCTATGACTAAAAAGATTTTCAAATCTGATCCAGCGGTGGAAAACACTGACATCAACAACATGACTGATTGCATAACATAACTTCTGCAGAGACACTTCAGTTCCAGACAGAAGGGTAAATTTACTCTGAAGAATTGGAGAGTTGGAGAAGCTGAAGCCTGGGAAAGATTCATTCGTCTGACAGAATCAGTCCCAGAGTACTGAAAGCCTGCACTAAGCAGATGTATGGAAACCTTCAGCATAGATGATATTCATATTGGACATCAAAAGAAATTCAGAATTTTAGCTCCACCTGGGGAGTGGTAGCTCAGTGGTTAAGGTGCTGGGTTTGTGCTCGGAAGGGTGGGGTTCAAGTCCTTTTATCACCAAGCTGCCACTCTTGGGCCATTGAGCAAGGCCCTTAACCTCTCTATGCACCAGGGACCCTGAGAAACATGTGTGAGGGAAAGGGAAAATACACAATAAAAAGCCCTGATCCGGAGAAAACAGGTCGCCGCCCTACTGGTCTTCCTTCCCCTGAACCATTTGCTCTCCTACAATACTAAATTGTCAAAAGTATTGGCCAAACTGTTATTGTAAGGCTGAAGGCACACAATAGTAAAGGGTAGCATGAAATTTTCTCTTGACTTGAACTAGGGCCTGCTCTAGATATTTGGAGGACCTAGAAACATTTATATTCGAGCCCCCCAGGCCTCCTTCCTTCCACCTTTCAGAAGAAATAAAAAGCACTTGAAACAAATAAAATAATGAATAATGAATATTAATGAAACTGTAATGGACATCAACATTAAAAAAGAATAAAGGTATGAAAGATCATCTGGACCAGCTCTTCTTCTTCTTCCTTGGTCATGACATGTCATTAGCTATGCTACACTATAAAATAATCATTTGTTTTGATAATGTTTTTCCTCATTACTTTTATTAATGCTAACTTTAGTAAGCTTAAGATTTATAATTTTATTAGAAATTACTCACATACACACACTGACTAAATCACCCAGGACTATTAGTAATTTGTTCAGTAGTTTATTTACAGTAACACACTGACCCACTATTTGGGATGAATGTGAACACTGACTGAACCCCAGACTTCCTCACCTACATCAGTTCCTGACTTTACTAACACCACTGTGTCTGAATGATGTTATTCTGTATGTACTGGTGCTTGTTGTATGTGTGTACTGCATTTTCCCCCTCTGGGTTTGCTATAAATAGACACGGGTCACGCGCACTGGGGCACAGAGTGTCGTCGGGCTTCTGGAGTTTCCCAAGTCATAAAGTTTGAAAAAGTTTGGATTCCCTCCTTTATTTGTTTATTTCCTTTTAAGTGTTTTTGAATCCTGCACGAACACGCGCTCACAATAATTCTAATAAAAATTATCAAAGAAAAAATTCACACTGCGGTAATAAATTAGTGCCCGGTAATTATATATATATATATATATATATATATATATATATATATATATATATATATATATATATATATATATATATATACACACACACACACACACACACACACACACACACACACACACACACACACACATATACTTTATTATCTACTTGAACATCATGTACTTAGTATTTGACCTTTTCCTGCTCTCTCCTGCTTTCCTCCTGATCACTGACAGTTTACCTGCTGTGGCTTCAGTTCCTTGAAGAAAGACTGTAAAAGCTTCAAAATGATTTTTTCTTGAATTTTGACTGCTGCAACCTGCTGAATCCTGATCTTCAAACGCACGCGTAACTTTCGCATCTGCTGAGAAACATCATTAGACCACGCCCCCTTATTCCTGCTTTGACTTATTACAGTTACATATTTTGGCCACAAGAGGTCGAATTAAATGCACAGACCCATTAAACTAGTGGCGCCACAAAGATTTCACGTGAAGGACCAAAAATCCAATCTGCCTGAGGGCCGTGGACCGGAAGTAAGAGTTGCATAATACTTGTGTTATAATCCAATTTCCTTTTCAATTATCTTGATGAGGCTCACACACCGAGTATTGTTATCAGAACGATTTTATTCTGCTGTTTAACATAGTCCTAAACGTTGCATACCGTAGCATTATACTACCATCTAGTGGCCAAGTTATCATGGAAAACACATATCAGTACATCTTCCCTTTTTTTAATATTAACAGTTAATAGTTTATATCTTTATACACAAACAATATTTAAACCTCATTTAAAAGTAATAATCATAATTTTTAATTTCACCCCCTGTTTTTTTTCTTCCCTAAAAAATCTCTCTCTCTTATCTGGACATATCTTCACATTTCTTCTATCAGTCTTTTTGTTCTTTTTATTTGTCTTTTTAAACATTCTGTCTGTGTCTCAACTTCCTTTTCTTTATCAGTCCCTGCTACCTTACTTCTGCCATGGGATTCTGATTGTTCACTCAGGTTTGAATTTGCCAGTTCATGTGTGTCACTTTCCTTGATTCTTATAAATCTCCAAAGTACTTTTAGCTGGTGTCTTCTGTTCTGCCTCATTAACATTTCATGTGCTATTAACACTTCTTATAACCTGGGTGTTGTCTCTTTTACTGTAATGGAAATCCACCTTTTTAAATGAAATGATGCTTTGTGGGAAAATTGTATAAACTTTTTTAAAATTGCAATTTCAGGCCCTTTTGTATCTCATAAAATCTCAATGAACCACCAACCTGAAATTCCATCACCTAAGAACTTTATTATACACAATCATGCATGTTAATTTTTATTAAACAAAAGAAAGACTTGGAGAAACAAATGAACTAATCACCATATAACATCCCATTTTCTTCACCTATATATCTGGCTTTCCTGTACATCTTCATCCATCTCAGTCTTCCTCACACAGTTATTAATGTCTACCATCTGTTCTTCTGGTATTTACAGGCCAGACGATAACATGAGTTTCCATAATTATCCAGAGTTCTATAGTTCTAGAGGTATCCACACTAATCACAAATAAATTTATATACTACTGATGAGTAAACATATTACAGTCGATGATAAAATTACTCACATTAATCACCACATCAGCAAAAACTCAGATTAAACACACATAACAGCCATAATCCAATATTCCCAATTTTCCCCTCAAACACCTCTATATTAAAATAAATATTTGGTTGAGACACAATAAAATGATTGTTGCATTTGATTGTAGATGTTTGAAGCAGCACTACAAATACTAAAACACACAGTTGGTGTAAAGCTCAACTACAAACCAATGAATTTAGACATTATAAGACACTATAAGAGAAATAAACTCCCTGAGCAGAAAAAAACTCAGTCCCTCTCCATCTTAACAATAACAATAACATTGAAATTGAATCTTTTCCACAAGACCACTGAGTTCCACACAGAAACCTGTGATGTTATAGGACTATAAATGCTCCCAGAAAAAAGAAACGTTGAAATGTATTTTATTTAATTAATTATCACCCACTGAACTCTGAATACCCAACATTTATGTTCTGTAGCATGTATAATACTCTTTTCTTGTGTAATTTCCTAAATCTTACTTTATGGATTACTTTTATGGATATCTGTGTAGATTCCGTTAATAAAAATATCTGGTTAGAATTTCAGATGAATTGCTGCATTGAAACTGTGTTTAATCTAAAACATGTTAATGGATTAAATACTTTGTTATTCCCACACTGTATATGATAAAAGTCACATTTAACACTTGGACTGTAAAAATCACTTTATTTTATCAGGGTCCTGTCCTATGTTCTCTATAGCAGCTTTACAAACAATACAAGAACATTTTTTTTTACTGCACTGAAATTTTAAATTCATAAGTAATAAATACAAGTGTAACCGGGTGGGAAATGGCATTTCAGTTGTTTTGCATGTATACACCTGTAATTCCTAAAGCTGGCGATAGGGGGCCGTATTCGGGTGTGTGTATGTCTGTGTGGTGCAGATGAGGAAGTGCACATGTGCTCTTGTAAATAAACGTTTTTGACACGTGCTCAGCAAGCAGAGCGAGAGAGATGCACTCTCGGGAAAGTTGCAATGTTTGAAATGCAATCCTAAGGTATATGTGAGGCTTCTTGACAACTTTCTTTAAAATACTAAAGGGAGATGTGCATTTTATAGTTTCATTTAAAATAGGTGTTTAATTTCATTTTGTGCAATTTGTGTTAATTTCCATCTTAAGTCACACCATGCGGTGTAGGCCACTAATCAAGGATGTTATCCAAAATATGCACTAAATCTTGTTAATTAGTTCATGTGATTTGAAATGTATGTAACTGTTTGCACAGTGTACAACATAATGATGGGAATTGCAACTTTTGTGAAGTGAGTGTGGATGGTTGTCTGGAAACTCATCATCCTGTAAGTGATATACTTTTCCTACTTTCTAGTTGCATTTAGTGGGTAATATTTTATACTCATATTATTTTGTCTATTTTTTCGTATAGTATTCCCACTGCCGTGTTTTGGGTATTAAGGGTTATTGTTCTGAAGTATATGTGCATTTTTCTAAACCAGTAATCTTTATATTTTGTTTTATTTCTTTTTTGGTGCAATTTGTCCCTAGCCCACACAAGCAACAGGGTTTTGATCTGAATTAGAAATGTAGGATCATGACTGATACAGGAGATACAATGCGATTGAATTTAGATCACAATAGACTTTACACATTACAATCCAAAACATGGTCCTTCATGTGAAAGCGTTTCAGCGCCTCTGGTCTGATGCGTCCCCGCACTTCAATTAGTGATTTGCTGTAAATGTGTAACTGTGTAATAAATCAACGAGGGACGAAAGGGGGCGTGGTTTAATTATGTCATTCAGCAGAAACGAAAGTAATACGTGAAAGAGTTTGAAGATCAGGATTGAGCAGCAGGACACAATCTCCAGTTTGAATCTTTTGCAGTTTTTCTTCAAGGAACTGAAGTTACAGCAGGTAAACTGTATATAAATAAAGGGTTTAATCTTTTTTTCACTTTATGTCACAGTGAGCAGCTTTGAGGAAGTGAACTTGAGACCTTTTTCCGTCTCTTTAAATTTTAGTGACGTGTTTCAAGACTATAAATATTTTGGACGTCTCTTTCGATAAGGGCGTTTTCTGAGTGTGTGTGTGTGTGTGTGTGTTTACTTTTGCGCGTGCGTCTGTGTCTCAAGTTCCTGTGTATGATAAAGGTGGAGGAACAATAAATATTTAAATGAAACATTTTAAACAAATATTAAATGCTCATAATGATTGTATGATGTGTTCATAATTTTGTTAATCATAATATTTAATAAAACTGGTGCTGACATGTGAGAAAAACATGTGGTCAAAACATCTCAGATATAGAACTATTTTTAACCACATGAAGTTTCCTACGAGGTATCAAAGTGTTTGGAGACTCTGTTTACCAGAAAGTACTTTATTTATCTACATTTACACACGATCACCTTCAAAATAGTCCCAGTGCTTTTGGAAAGTGTCCCAGACGTCTTTTTTTTTGCCAGGCACCTTCTGCGATTCACGCTGGATCTCCACAACAGTGTTAAAATGGCAAACTTTGATCTGCATCTTTATCTTCAGTAAGAGCACCCTCTTCCTGAAGATGAAGCTGCAGATCAAAGGTCGCCATTTTAACACTGTTGTGGAGATCCAGCGTGAATCGCAGAAGGTGCCTGGCACAATCATCAGGCACAAGTTGCTGAATGGTCTTCCTGTTGTCTCATCATCATCCAGTGATGTTTTTCTGCTTTTTAATTGCACAGTCGCTGTATGTTAAACGTATGTCATTTCAAACGACTCTGTGGCAGGTTTGCCCAGTTTCATACAGAGTTTTACATTTGTTCCTTGTTCTTATTTGCTGTACATGATGAAATCACAGATGTGGTAACACACGTGGGTCAGAATAGCACCAGCAACACAATTATTCCCAAAACATTTGAATACCATCTTTTAGGTCTTCATGAGCTCCAGCAGAACAAGTTAAGTATGTACTGGGACATGGCATGCTGGTAGTAGCAGATAACCTTTACCTTCTACACCACAGGTTTTCAATTCAGGTCAGATCTCTGGTATAAGTAGAACTTTCTGATGTGATCTGGTGCATCAGGAAAGAAGAGTACAGGGATCTGGTCAAAAACTTTATTAAGGGGTGAAGGGGGTACCATCTGCCCCTCAGTGAGACCAATTCCATAGAGATGGTGATGGACTACAACAGGAAGAGGACCTCAATCAGTGGCATTACCAGCCTGGTGAATGGTCAGGACAATAAACATTAGAAGGTCAATTCATAAACGGTGTAGAGGAAAGAAAAAAAACAGTAGTTTATGGTAACAATTGACCAGATTACATGCCAATATTAAGGGACATTTGGGATTATGGAAACATAACAGGTGTCCTCATAACTCCTGTACTGTTGCAGCATTTATCTGGATGAAGGGAGCTGAAGTTCACAATTTCTCTTGATGTATAATATGAATATCACCGACTCCTACCTTTGGTTGGTAGATCAACCGCATGGTGTCCATTAAAGAGCTGATCTGAGGTCTAAGCTGGACCAGTTTCTCTATGACCTTGAATTACATGAGATGTAGGGGCTATGGGTCTGTAATTGTTCAGGAATGAGGGAGTTGGGGGTTTTCTGGTACATTAACCAGGCAGTATGTTTTTCACAACTCTGATATGTTTTCTTCTTGAAAGCTCATGTTGAAGAGCCACTGAAGGTTTTCACACAGCTGCTTAGTGCAGGCTTTCTCTACACTAATACTGATTCTGACAGATCCCTGGATCTTCCCATGCTTTAGTTTCTCCAAAGTTTCTCACCATGGCCAGTGGTAAAAGATATGTGGGGTTGGAAGATTTGATTACTTTTGGTCTTATAACAAAGAAGGTTGTGAAATGAGGGGAGTTAAACTGTTGTGGGGGACTTGGAAAGCAGTGTTGATGGTGATGATGGTGAGGGAGTGAAGGAGATTGTGAAGGGGGAAAAAATAAAATTTAAAATTGATTGTGGTTATTGTTTTGGATTGTAATGTTTAAAGTCTACTGTGATCTAATTTCACTCTCATTGTATCTCCTGTATCAGTCATGGCTTCCTCCAGAAGTGCTCTGTGTGAAGATCAGCTCCAGTGCTGCATCTGTCTGGATGTGTTTACTGATCCAGTCTCTACTCCATGTGGACACAACTTCTGTATGATCTGTCTAAAAGAGTACTGGGACAGCAGTCCCAACTGCCAGTGTCCGGTGTGTAAGGAGAAATTCTCCACTCGTCCTGATCTATGTGTGAATACATTCATCTCTGCACTTGCTGCTCCATTTAACCAGTCAGTTCAGGTGAAATCCAGCAGAGCTGCAGAAAACCCAATCCGATCTCAGGTGCTCTGTGAGGTCTGCTGTGAAAAGCAGTGTGTAGCTGTGAAGTCCTGCCTCATCTGTATGGCTTCTTACTGCAAGACTCATCTGGAACCTCATGAGAGAGTTTCTTCATTAAAGAAGCACAAACTGATGGAGCCTGTGGAGAACCTGGAGGACTACATCTGCCAGAAACATGAGAGACCCCTGGAGCTGTTCTGTAGAGACGACCAGACGTGTGTGTGTCAGTTCTGTACTGAAGGAGACCACAAATCCCACAACACTGTTTCTGTAGAGGAGGAGAGTGTTGAGAAGAAGGTGAGAGACTGAACATTTTTGATGGATAATGTTTGTAGACCAGAAATAAGACCTCTGACTTACGAGTTAATACATTACGCATATTTTTCTCAGAATGAACTGGTGAAGACTCGAGCAGAAGTTCAGCAGAAGATCCAGGAGCGACTGAAGAAGATTGAGGAGATCAAACACTCTGTAGAAGTCAATAAAGTGAGTCTCTTGCAGTAACTAACCTCCAGAAGAACTCCTTTATACAACAAATTAGGTGAATCATGATACATTCATGTGAAATAATTGATCTAAATTTGTCTCCTGTTAGAAAAACTCAGAAAAGGAAAAAGCAGATGTTGTGGAGATGTTCAGTGCTCTGATAAGCTGCATTGAGAGAAGCCAGGCTGAGCTGTTTAAGGTGATGGAGGAGAATCAGAAAGCAGCAGAGAGGCAGGCTGAAGAGTTCATTAAAGATCTGGAGCAGGAACTCAGTGAGCTAAAGAGAAGAAACACTGATCTGGAGCAGCTCTTACACACTGAGGATCACCTCCACCTTCTACAGGTCAGAGCTCCTCTGTTTCTCAATTGCAATGCAGCACATGACAGGACGGTGGTCCCCATGCTGAGGGATTTCTTCTCTCTCCTGCTGTACTGTAGATTTACCCGTCACTGTGCAGCTCTCCACACACCCAGGACTGGACTTCCATCACAATTACCTCTCATCTGATTGTGGAGACTCTGAGGAGAGCTCTGGCTCAGCTTCAGGAGACTCTCAGTCAGGAAATTAAGAAGATTGATGAAACTGGTCAGTGTTTACTGTGGGTTTATTCTGAGAAGATTCATTCTAAGAAATATTTACATTCAGCTGAAATTTATAAAGATATATTGATGTTATTTATAATAATGAAGTATTTAATCTTAATGTAACATTTTCCACAACTATTTTCCAAACAGAACTGAAGAGAATTCAACAATATGCAGGTTTGTGAGCTTTTACTGATCACATGACTATATCTATATCTCTTCAGTGTTACACATTGTGTGATGATAAAACTGATGTACGCTGTGTTTCTGTGTCTCAGTGGACGTGACTCTGGATCCTGATACAGCAAATCCTTATCTCGTCCTGTCTGATGATGGAAAACAAGTATATGATGGAGATACAATTCAGAATCTCCCTGATAATCCAGTGAGGTTTGATACTTGTGTCTGTGTCTTGGGAAAGGAGGGATTCTCCTCAGGGAGATTTTACTATGAGGTGCAGGTCAAAGGGAAGACTGAGTGGGATTTAGGATTCGCCAGATTATCTATTAACAGGAAAGGAGAGATTAAAGCCAGAAGACCTGAAGATGGATATTGGTGTGTGGTTCTGAGGAATAAGACTGAATACATGGCTCTGGAATCTCCCCGTGTCTCCATCTCCTTGAAACAGTCTCCTCAAAAGGTTGGAGTGTTTGTGGATTATGAGGGGGGTCTGGTCTCCCTCTATGATGTTGATGCACAATCTCATATCTACTCTTTCACTGCTCAGACTTTCACTGAGAAACTTTACCCATTATTCAGCCCCTGTTTTAATGATGGAGGTGAAAATTCAGCCCCACTGATCATCTGCCCTCTTCATCAAAACTAATCCTACATTTATAATTGAGATCATAACCTGTAATGTGGTTAATTTTATCATCCACTGTAATATGTTTACTCATCAGTATTATATCAATTTCATTGTGATTAGTGTGGATACGTATAGAACTATGGAACTATGGATAATTATGGAAACTCATGTTATCTTCTGGCTTGTAAATACCAGAAGAACAGATGGTAGACATTTATAACTGTGTGAGGAAGACTGAGATGGATGAAGATGTACAGAAAAGCCACATATATAAAGGTGAAGAAAATGGGATGTTATATGGTGATTAGTTCATTTGTTTTTTCCAAGTAAATTTAATTTCTTTTGTTAAATTAAAATGAATATGCATGATTGTGTCGAATAAAGTTCTTAGGTGATGGAATTTCAGGTTGGTGGTTCATTGAGATTTTTTGAGATACAAAATCCTGAAATTGAAATTTCAATCAAGTTTATTATATTTTCCCAGGATGCATCATTTCATTTTAAAAGGTGGATTTTTCGATTATAGTTGTTAGAAGTTGAACACAGATGCCGACAGAAAAGGTAATATTTTAGTGTGTGTTATGAAATTCAATATGGAGAGATAAAATCATTCTTTTTTAGTTTTAACAGCTAAAGACCTGGAAATCCATTAGATAATTGAAGGTGAACTCATCAACATCAATGCTGCACACAATACTGTGTATATATATATATATATATATATATATATATATATATATATATATATATATATATATATATATATATATATATAATACTGTGTGTATGGAAATCACATACAGAAGGGTTAAGTACGAAAAATAAGCAGAAAGAAAACACACACACAGACACACACACACACACTTTAAATAAATAATGTATTTGTTTAAATAATATATCAAAGCTGATCAGTATTATCTATAGTGTTACTGTACTATATACACATATACATATATATATAATATTTAAATTGTATTGATGAGCAGGACGGGGGTGAGGGTGTGACCATCCCCACTTTCCCATTCCTACACAAGAGGAAGAATTTCACACAGTGTTCAGTCTCTCATAGAGGAGCACATGGGCGTGTGTGTGTGTGTGTGTGTGTGTGTGTGTGTGTGTGTGTGTGTGTGTTCTATCTTACCTTCAGCTGCTTCTCCCCCAATATGGCTCAGGACACTTCAGTCTATAAGTAGAATTTAATCCACAGTCCTCCTTCTCAACTCTCTTTCTTTTCTTTCTCACGTCCTCTTTCATTTTATCTGTCTGAATCTCTCTCACTGCTTCATTCAGGGCCGTCTTTCTGCCCTCAGCTTTGCTGTTCTCTACATAAAGGAATGAAGGTGTGTGTGTGTGTGTGTGTGTGTGTGTGTGTGTGTGTGTGTGTGTGTGTGTGTGTGTTACCCGGGCAGTGTACCTCGTACACACATCTGGAGCTGGCAGATTCTCCTCCACACACCGTGCACTTTCTCTCCAACACTGTGGTGTTCTACAATAAATACATTATTCATACACACAGGGGTCAGTAATAATACCATCTCACACACACACACACACACACACACACACACACACACACACACACACACACACACACATATAACGAGAAGCAGTTACTCACATAAACAATGTCGTAGACACACTTTTCCACCGACTCGTACACCAGGGGCACAGACAGGTGATTGAAGACTTCTTTGTTCTGCTGGGATCCACAGCTGCAACACACACAACATGCATGAACATCTCATAAACAACTGCATCACCTCCAAATTCCAAACTCTCCAGGTTAGGTGTGGTACCTGGTGCACGTTAGACTGTTCCTCATGTTGAACTTGAAATTGGACTTGACTGGACATCGAGGTTCCACATCCTCTTTCCAACGTTTCCTAATGCTAAACTCCTCGATTTCACTCAAACAGAGGCAGAGAAATTCATGGGCGTCCTGCAACACACACACACACACACACACACACACACACACACACACACACACACACACACACACACACACACACACACACACACACACATATCACATCAGTCATCAGTATGTTCTCATCATGTTCTCGTGTGTGTGTGTGTGAGTGAGAGTGTGTGTGTGTTCTCCGTACTCACATTCTGTTGGTCAATGGTGAACTCAGGGTTGATCATCGTGGCTGATAAAATCAGGTCTTTGAGCAAAGAATCCTTGTCGATTTCATGTCCATCTTTCGAGCCGTTTCTCAACTCCACAAAACATCTGCAGAAGATCAGGAGGACAATTTTTATCTCCGTAAATCTATTCCTAATCTACATACTGGATATTCCCTATGATCCATTTGGTCTGGTTGGGAATCGGTGCTTTCTGCTTTCTCGAACCTGAATTTGATCCTTTAACCCTTTTAGCATGTTTTATTTTTTATGACGATCCTAAATGTGCTGCTAATGTCCCGTCTGCTAACGTGGTCTCTTTGCTAGGTTCTAACATGGATCATGATGGTTGAAAGGTCAGTGGTGTGGAGTCTGATTACCTGATCAATGTGTCGTCTACTTTGGGGAAGGAATTGTCCAGAAGGGTGGAAAGCTCTCCACAGAAAGTCTCGGCTGTAAACAGACACTGCAGACTCGCGTTAACGTAGCAGTTGAATCCGAAATTGGTCAACCTGCGAAAAAATCCAGACGTTAGACACACGTTCAGGTCTGAAGAAACCACACTGGAGCTGTGAAAACATCTCGACACCTACTACATTCCTATTCCAGTGCGTTCAGATAGAAGCCTCAAATCTTTTAACAAAACCCATCGTTCTTTTTTATTGCAAAACCCAGAAGCAAATCCACAATCCACGTACCCTTCAGTGAGCGTGTGCACTTGTGAGATGGGGGACAGACTCGGAGTCAGACTGCTCACGTGTCCCCCACGAGGAAATGCAGTCAGACTTTCCAACACTGGCGTATAGGAACTGGAAGTGAAAAGGATGGAGTTTACAGTAGACCCTCTGTAAAACACAATAAATAGAAGAGCTTCTTTGCTCTATTCTGCACGTCTGTAACTCACCTGGACTCAGATGAATCTATCTCTCTGTAGTCGTCACTGCACTCGTCATCAAAAGTCTTCAAATTCAAGTAGAACTTCGTAATTATGGACTTCGAGTCTATTTGTTTTGCTGCCATCTATCCTTCATTCAGATTTTCCTGCCCATGCACCATGGTCTCCTTCAACTCCTCCATGTTTTTGGTTTCCTCCAAAGAGTCTCTTGGTGAAGTTTCTGACCTGCAGAAGAAATCATGTGGAACGTTGTGTTCATTTCACATACAGATCTATATAGTTGGGTGTCCACATACTTATGGTCGTATAGTATAAATAAAATTAATCTGAAGTGGAGCTCACCTTCCTGTAGATGTTCCAGGCTCAGAAGGAGGAGGCGCCTTGTTCTCCTACACATCAGAAAAGGAAACACACCACATATGAGTTTATAAAAACACATTCAATGCTCTTTTTTATTTCAATCTGTGTGTTTTTTCATCCCAGTAGAAAATTCACACACACACACACACACACACACACACACACACACACACACACACACACACACACACACTCAGCTACAGGAGACCTTACCGCTCGGGCGTCGCGCTCAAAAGTGTTCGGACAGCTGTTTCAGCAGACTGATACAGTAAAAGTCGGGGCTAAAGAGCAGTGGGTCAGTACCGCGTGTTGGCCAACAGGTGAAGCTTCTTACCAACTTCAGAAACATTATTATTATTATTATTATTATTATTATTATTATTATTATTATTATTATTATTATTATTCATCTTTTTTTCATTATTATTATTATTATTATTATTATTATTATTATTAACATAATATAATATAATATAATATAATATAATATAATATAATATAATATAATATAGAATTGAACAGGATGTAAAATTCTACAATAATAATAGATGAATAATAAATTAAATGTGAAATATAAAATAATAGATTATTAACAGCAAATTGTTTATTATTATCAATAATAATAATAATAATAATAATAATAATAATAATAATAATAATAATAATCATAATCATAATCATAATAATACATTCGAATTTATTTATTTTATTTTATTTATTTTAATTTATTGTTACATGCACGGTAAAAACACGAGCTTAAACTGTCTTAGGAAATTTTTACTTTGCCCTGCTCCCTGACCACAAATAAGAAATATGAAACATACAAAAAATAATAATAATAATAATAAAATAATCTTCTTTCGGCTGCTCCCGTTAGGGGTCGCCACAGCGGATCATCATCTCCATACCCCCCTGTCCTCTTCATCTTCCTCTTTCAAACCAACTACCTGCATGTCTTCCCTCACCACATTTATTAATCTTCTCCTTGTTCTTGCTTTTTTCCTGCTTCCTGGTGTCTCCATCCTCAGCATTCTCCTACTGATATACCCCATGATCCTCCTCTGCAACTCCTTCTGACTTTTTCTATACTTCTCCATCAACACTCTCAAAGTACAAAACATCCATCAGCTTGATGATTATATAATATCTATCAGCCGTTAATTTTATTATTATTATTATTATTATTATTATTATTATTATTATTATTATTATTATTATTATTATTATTATTATGTGTGATAGAAGGGTATCTACGAGAGTGAAAGGGAAAGTTTATAGGACTGTGGTGAGACCTGAGATGTTGGATGGATTAGAGACACTGGCATTGAGTAAAAGACAGGAGGTGGAGCTGGAGGTAGCAGAGCTGAGAATGCTGACATGTTTGTTAGGAGTGATGATGATGGACAGGATTAGAAATGAGTTTATTAGAGGGACAGCGCATGTAGGACGTTTTGGAGACAAGGTGAGGGAGGTGTGATTGAGATGGTTTGGACATGTGCAGAGGAGGGACATGGGGTATATCAGTAGTAGAATGCTGAGGATGGAGACACCAGAAAGCAGGAAGTGAGGGAGACCAAGTTTATGGAAGTGGTGAGGGAAGACATGCAGGTAGTTGGGGTAAGAGAGGCAGATGTAGAGGACAGGGGGTATGGAGACGGATGATCCGCTGTTATTATTTATTTATAAATATTATGAAATAATAAATAACATTTATTTAAATATACTACAAGTATGGAGCAATAATTACTTCCGGGTCACGTGCCTCAGTCAGGTTGGATTTTTGGTCCTTCATATGAAAGCGTTTCGGCGCCTCTGGACTGATGTGTCCCCGCACTTTATTTAGTGATTTTCTGCCCTCTTGTGGCCAAAATGTGTAACTGTGTAATACATCAACAAAAGGGGGCGTGGTCTAATGATGTAATTTAGCAGAAACGAAAGTAATACACTACGTGAAAGCGTTTGGAGATCAGGATTGAGCAGGTTGCAGCAGGACACAATCTCCAGTTTGAAGCTTTTGCAGTCTTTCTTTAAGGAACTGAAGTTACAGCAGGTAAACTGTATATAAATAAAGGGTTTAATCTTTTTTTCACTTTATGTCACAGTGAGCAGCTTTGAGGAAGTGAACTTGTGAGACCTTTTTCTGTCCCTTTGAATTTTAGTGACGTGTTTCAAGACTAAATATTTTGGACGTCTCTCTTTATAAGGGCGTTTTCTAAATATATATAATTATATAAATATCTATAAACTAGTGTGTGTGTGTGTCTGGGCCCGCACTGTGTTTCAGGTTACTGTGTGTGAAACAATAAAGGTGGAGGAACAATCAATATATAAATGAAACATTTTAAACAAATATTAAATGCTCATAATGATTGTATGATGTGTTCATAATTTTGTTAATCATAATTCATTCATTCATTTTCTCCCGCTTATCCGTAATCTGGGTCGCGGAGGCAGCAGTCTAAGCAGGCCCCCGCCTTCGACTGCTGCCCAATCCTCACAGCACCGTCCCTTACGGTCCCTCCTGCAGGTGGTGAGCCCACGGGAAGGCGGCCCCACGTCACTCCAATGTCACGGACCTTGATATTTCTCTCATAAGGGACCCCCGGAGCATAAAGGGTTAAGGGCCTTGCTCAAGGGCCCAAGAGTGGCAGCCTGGCGATACCGGGGCTTGAACCCCAGACCTTCCGATCGGCAACCCAGCGCCTTAACCGCTGGAGCCACCACTCCCCCACTGTTAATCATAATATTTAATAAAGCTGGTGCTGACACAGTGATACACTGAGATTGTGGTCAAAACATCTCAGGCTATAGGAGTCTTTTAAACCACATGAAGTTTCATACGAGGTATCAAAGAGTTTGGAGACTCTTTTTTACCAGAAAATACTTTATTTATCTACGTTTACACACGATCACCTTCAAAATAGTCCCCTTGCACAGTAATACAGTTCTCCCAGCGTTCTTCTGGAATGTGTCCTGGTCGTCTTTTTTTTTAAGTGTGTCAGGCACAAAAAAAAACTTCTGCGATTCACGCTGGATCTCCACAACGGTGTCAAAATGGCGACCTTTGATCTGCATCTTCATCTTCTCTGACGATCATCAGGCACAAGTTGCTGAATGGTCTTCCTGATCTCTTGTCGTCTTCCAGTGATGTTCTTCTGCTTTTCAATTGCGCATGCCACTCAAAACACCTCGAGCGACTCATTGTACAGTCGGCATGTCATGTCAAACGTCTCTGTTCAACTGCAATGTGTCCATTAAAGAGCTGAGCTGAGGTCTACGCTGGAGCAACACAAGTCTCTTTAGGACCTTCATTACATGAAATGTAGGGGCTAAGGGTCTGTATTTGTTTAGGAATGAGAGAGTTTTTTTTTTCCTGGTATATGAACCAGGCAGGATGTTTTTCACAATTCTGATACATTTTCTTCTTGAAAGCTCTTCTTGAAAAACTGCTGAAGGTTTCCACACAGCTGCTTAGTGCAGGTTTTCTCTACACTAAGATTGATTCTGTCAGATCCCTGGATCTTTCACATGCTTTAGTTTCTCTAACTGTTTCTTACCATGGCCAGGAGTGACAGATATGTGGGGTTGGAAGTTGTGAGTTGGTCTTATAACAAATCATCCCCACTGATCATCTGCCCTGTTCATCTCATTGCATGCTAATTAAAATTGTGTCCACTTGAGGAAGGATACAACTAAAGGAGAATGTTAAATATGATATATTAATAAGGGAATAGTGTTTGTGTTTGTGTCTACACAGGTTTCTTTTCTGTAGAGAGTGTATATAAAGAGTGTATATGAAGAAATAAATATTAATATGTTTAAACTACAGCCTGTGGTATGAATACGGTCCGCCCCCATATTTGGAACGGCTCTCTGAACAATGCCAGAGACATACTTTGAAAATGTATTTTTAAATATTTTTTATTGATATATATCTGTATTTAATAATAAAGGTTGGCTTCCAATTATATCCCAGCTAAATTATACATCAGTTTCACCCATCAAACACATGCATATTCATGAGTAAGTAAATGTTTTGATTTTAATACCAATGAATATAAAGAAATGTTATGATATTAATAATCCCTTTTAAATAAACTCGTGGAAAGTAACGCTTGTGTTTGTACGGTGCAGAAAAAAATAAACTAATCCAGCATTAGGAGGCAAAATAAATACATTTAAAATTATAATAAAATCTCTACAATAATACTGCTAGTCACTCCGGCCCGTAGCATTTTCTCTTACCGAATTAAAGAAAGAGAAAAATCATTTGGCCCTCACAAAAAAAAAAAAAAAGTTCGGGGACCCCTGGTTAAATGAATAGAAGTTCTAAGAGGCTATGAATTATTAAAAAAAAAATATTTCTTGTTTCCTCTTGATCAGTACTTAATATTTTAATATTTAATATTTATTATATTTAAACTCTATTTATAAGCAAGCCAGTGGTAATGGTGTCAATTACGAAACCTTGAAAGGGAAACGGAGAGGAACTTATCCTAACCTGGGTTCCACCAGAACTAGGAATCCTTGACACTTTTTCCAACTGTGTAATGTATATGCAGAGCTGAAGGTGTGGATAAAATTTTCATCAGGCCAAAGTGGTTGTAAAGTAAAAATGTCTCAGTCCCGTCACCCCTGCTTCCCCCTCCACCATCCCCGCTTTCCCATTCCTACACAAGAAAAAGAATTTCACACAGTGTTCAGTCTCTCATAGAGGAGCACATAAGCTTTATTTATCCTCTTCTGTAGCACCGCCTTCTCAGTGGTCTGCGTGACGAATTCGTCGTTGCGGGTCATCCACTGATGATTGTCCCAGGATCAATCTGTCACATAATGTCCTGGGAAAGAGACAACCCCGACAAATACACGAAACATCAGCAGAAAATCAGGAGGACATTTCCAAGTCTATTCCCTTTTCTACATACTGGATATTCCCTATGATCCATTCTGATTCCAGTCTGGTTAGGAATTTCCCAATAATAATAATAAAAAAAAAAAAAATAAAAAAAAATAAAAAATAAAATAAATAATAATAATAATAATAATAATAATAATAATAATAACATGAAAGGCTGATAAATAGTATATAATCATCAAGATAGTGGATGCATTATTTGCTTTGAGAATGTTGATGGAGAAGTATAGAGAAGGACTGAAGGAGTTGCGTTGTGTGTTTGTGTATTAGAGAAAGTGTACGACAGAGTGGAGAGAGGAGTTGTGGTATTGTATGAGGAAGTCAGGTGTGTCAGAGAAGTATGTGAGTGTGGTGCAGGACATGTATGAGGACAGTGTGACAGCAGTGAAGTGTGCAGTTGGAACGACAGACTGGTTCAAGGTGGAGGTTGGACTGCATCAAGGATCGGCTCTGAGCCCTTTTGTGTTTGTGGTGGTGATTGACGGGTTGACAGACGAGGTCAGACAGGAGTCTCTGCGGACTATGATGTTTGCGGATGATATTGTTATTTGTGGTGTGAGTAGGGAGCAGGTTGAGACGAGCTGGAGAGGTGGAGGTACACGCTGGAGAGATGGGGAATGAAAGTCAGTAGGAGTAAGACAGTACATGTGTGTGAATGAGAGGGAGGGCAGTGGAGTGATGCGGTTGCAGGGAGAAGAGGTGGAGAAGGTGGAGCAGTTTAGGTGCGAGAGTGTGTGAGAGTAAAAGGAAAAGTTTATAGGACTGTGGTGAGACTTGAGATGTTGTATGGTTTAGAGACAGTGGCATTGAGTAAAAGACAGGAGGTGGAGCTGGAGGTGGCAGTGCTGAAGATGTTAAGATGTTCATTGGGAGTGACGACGATGGACAGGATTAGAAATGAGTTTATTAGAGGGACATGTAGGATGTTTTTAAGACAAAGTGAGAGAGGCTCGATTGAGATGGTTTGGACATGTGCAGAGAAGGGACATGGGGTATATCGGTAGAAGAATGCTAAGGATGGAGCCACCAGGAAGAAATAAAAAAGGAAGAGTAAGCAGGAGGTTAATGGATGTGGTGAGGGAAGACATGCAGGTGGTTGGGGTGAAAGAGGCAGATGTACAGGACATCGGGGTATGGAGAAGAAGAAGAATGAAGA
Source organism: Silurus aristotelis (assembly GCF_946808225.1). Classification (NCBI taxonomy): domain Eukaryota; kingdom Metazoa; phylum Chordata; class Actinopteri; order Siluriformes; family Siluridae; genus Silurus; species Silurus aristotelis. The sequence continues at coordinate 31,697,539 of NC_139578.1, forward strand.
AGAAGATGTTGGACGTATTGTATCTGTGTGTTTTATGTCTGTGCTCTTCAGACTTGAAGTTTTTATAAAACTATATGATTTAGATGCATGGTAAACTTGTTCATACGTCATACTGAGAGAAACCAATATTTTATTTGAGCATAATAAATGGAATCAACATGTATCTATGAAAGTGGATGGTTTTACTAAATGTAAAATTATAAATTTTAATATAATTGAATTTATGTAATCTGATAGTGTTGGATTAAATTAAATTAAATTTTATTTAAATTAACTAAAGAGCACTGAAATCACCTTGTGGAATGAAATGAAGTTTACTGAACTTAATAAATGTTACTTAGATGAAAATAAACCCAGTTTCGTGGGTTTCACGAAATTTCAATTTAAATTGATAATTTCATTTTTTTTATTGTTTCTGTGTTTTCATTTTATTATACGTTTCTTTGCAATAGAAATCATTAAAAATACAAATGCATTAGTTGGGCAGAGTCATGATTTCTATTTCATTATTTATTTCCAAATATTATGAAATAATAAATAACATAACATAACAATTTTTGGTTCTTCATATGAAAGCGTTTCGGCGCCTCTGGTCTGATGCGTCCCCGAACTTTAATTAGTGATTTTCTGCCCACTTGTGGCCAAAATGTGTAACTGTGTAATAAATCAACGCGGGACGAAAGGGGGCGTGGTCTAATGATGTCACTCAGCAAAAACGAAAGTAAAAAGTGAAAGCGTTTGAAGATCAGGATTGAGCACGTTGCAACAGGACACAAACTCCAGTTTGAATCTTTCTTCAAGGAACTGAAGTTACAGCAGGTAAACTGTATATAAATAAAGGGTTTAATCTTTTTTTCACTTTATGTCACAGTGAGCAGCTTTGAGGAAGTGAACTTGTGAGACCTTTTTCCGTCTCTTTGAATTTTAGTGACGTGTTTCAAGACTATAAATATTTTGGACGTCTCTCTTAATAAAGGCGTTTTCTAGATGTATATTATTATATAAATATCTATAAACTAGTGTGTGTGTGTGTGTGTGTGTGTGTGTGTGTGTGTGTGTGTGTGTGTGTGTGTGTGTGTGTGTTAAAGTTCCTGTGTATGATAAAGGTGGAGGAACAATAAATATTTAAATTAAACATTTTAAACAAATATTAACTGCTCATAATGATTGTATGATGTGTTCATAATCTTGTTAATCATAATATTTAATAAAACTGGTGCTGACACAGTGATACACTGAGAATGTGGTCAAAACATCTCAGGCTATAGGAGTCTTTTGAACCACGTGAAGTTTCCAACGAGGTATCAAAGTTTGGGGAGACTCTGTTTACCAGAAAGTACTTTATTTAACTACGTTTACACACGATCACCTTCAAAATAGTCCCCTTGCACAGTAATACAGTTCTCCCAGTGTTCTTCTGGAACGTCTCCTGGATGTCTTATTTTTAAGTGTGTCAGGCACAAAAAAAAAACTTCTGCGATTCACGCTGGATCTCCCCAACGGTGTCAAAATGGCGACCTTTGATCTGCATCTTCATCTTCTCTGACGATCATCAGGCACAATTTGCTGAATGGTTTTCCTGATCTCTCATCGTCTTCCAGTGATGTTCTTCTGCTTTTCAATTGCGCATGCCACTCAAAACACCTCGAGCGACTCATTGTACAGTCGTTGTATGTCAAACGTTTGTCATATCACGTCTCTGTTCAACTGCAAGGTGTCTATTAAAGAGCTGATCTGAGGTCTAAGCTGGAGCAGCACAAGTCTCTCTAGGACCTTCATAACATGAGATGTAGGGGCTATGGGTCTGTATTTGTTCAGAAATGAGGGAGTTGGGTTTTTTTTTTGGTACATGAACCAGGCAGGATTGTTTTAACAATTCTGATACATTTTCTTCTTGAAAGCTCATGTTGAAGAGCTGCTGAAGGTTTCCACACAGCTGCTTAGTGCAGCTTCTCTCTACACTGAGACTGATTCTGTCAGATCCTTGGATCTTTCCCATGCTTTAGTTTTTCCAACTGTTTCTTACCATCGCCAGGAGTGACAGATATGTGGGGTTGGAAGTTGTGATTTATTTTGGTAATAGAAAGAAGGTTGTGGAATGAGGGGAGTTGAAATTTTGTGTGGGATTTGGAGAGCAGTGTTGATGGTGATGATGGTGAGGGAGTGAAGGAGATTGTGAGGGGGACAAATAAAATAAAAATGTATTGTGGTTATTGTTTTTAATTGTAATGTATAAAGTCTATTGTGATCTAATTTTACTTTCATTGTATCTCCTGTATCAGCCATGGCTTCCTCCAGCAGTGCTCTGTGTGAAGATCAGCTCCAGTGCTGCATCTGTCTGGATGTGTTCACTGATCCAGTCTCTACTCCATGTGGACACAACTTCTGTATGATCTGTCTAAAAGAGTTTTGGGACAGCAGTTCACACTGCCAGTGTCCAGTGTGTAAGGAGAAATTCTCCAATCGTCCTGATCTACGTGTGAATACGTTTATCTCTGCACTTGCTGCTCCATTTAAGAAGTCAGTTCAGGTGAAATCCAGCAGAGCTGCAGAAAACCCCACCCGATCTCAGGTGCTCTGTGAGGTCTGCTGTGAAAAGCAGTGTGTAGCCGTGAAGTCCTGCCTGATCTGTATGGCTTCTTACTGCAAGACTCATCTGGAACCTCATGAGAGAGTTTCTTCATTAAAGAAACACAAACTGATGGAGCCTGTGGAGAACCTGGAGGACTACATCTGCCAGAAACATGAGAGACCCCTGGAGCTGTTCTGTAGAGACGACCAGACGTGTGTGTGTCAGTTCTGTACTGAAGGAGACCACAAATCCCACAAGACTGTTCCTATAGAGAAGGAGAGTGTTAAGAAGAAGGTGAGAGACTGAACATTTATAATGGATAATGTTTGTAAATCAGAAATATGACCTCTGACTTATGAGTAAACACATGATGCATATTTGTTTCAGAATGAACTGGTGAACACCCAAGCAGAAGTTCAGCAGAAGATCCAGGAGCGACTGAAGAAGATTGAGGAGATCAAACACTCTGTAGAAGTCAATAAAGTAAGTCTCTTACAGTAACTAACCTCCAGAAGAACTCCTTTATACAACAAATTAGGAGATTCATGATACATCCATGTGAAATTATTAATCTCGATTTGTCTCCTGTTAGAAAAACTCAGAGAAGGAGAAAGCAGATGTTGTGGAGATGTTCAGTGCGCTGATACGCTGCACTGAAAGAAGCCAGGCTGAGCTGCTTAAGGTGATGGAGGAGAAGCAGAAAGCAGCAGAGAGGCAGGCTGAAGAGTTCATTAAAGATCTGGAGCAGGAACTCAGTGAGCTAAAGAGGAGAAACACTGATCTGGAGCAGCTCTTACACACTGAGGATCACCTCCACCTCTTACAGGTCAGAGTTCCTCTGTTTCTCAATAGCAATGCAGCACATGACAGGATGTTGGTCCCCATGCTGAGGGGTTTCTCCTCTCTCCTGCTGTACTGTAGATTTACCCGTCACTGTGCAGCTCTCCACACACCCAGGACTGGACTTCCATCACAATTACCTCTCATCTGAGTGTGGAGACTCTGAGGAGAGCTCTGGTTCAGCTTCAGAAGACTCTCAGTCAGGAAATGGAAAAGGTTCCTGACATTAGTAAGTAGTTACTGATCAGTTAGAGTTTGTTTGGGCTAAAAAGATTCATACTAAGCAGAAAATAAAATTTTCTGAATTTCATAAAGATCTTGAGACCAAAAATCCATGTTTGTGTTTTGGTTTATTGTTACAGTATTTTGATGTTATTTATAATAATGAAGTTTTTAATCTCCATGTAACATTTTCCAAAACTATTTTCCAAACAGAACTGAAGAGAATTCAACAATATGCAGGTTTGTGAGCTCTTACTGATCACATGACTATATCTATATCTCTTCACTGTTACACACTGTGTGATGATAAAACTGATGTACGCTGTGTTTCTGTCTCTCAGTGGACGTGACTCTGGATCCTGATACAGCAAATACTTATCTCGTCCTGTCTGATGATGGAAAACAAGTTACATATGGAGACAAAATTTAGAATCTCCCTGATAATCCAGAGAGGTTTAATAACTATTGCATTGTTCTGGGAAAAAAGGGATTCTCCTCAGGGAGATTTTACTATGAGGTGCAGGTCAAAGGGATGACTGAGTGGGATTTGGGAGTCGGCAGAGAATCCATTAACAGGAAAGGAGAGATTATAATCAGACCTGAAGATGGATTCTGGTGTGTGATTCTGAGGAATAAGACTGAATATAAGGCTTGTGAATCTCCCTCTGTTTCCCTCTCCTTAAAACAGTCTCCTCAGAAGGTTGGAGTGTTTGTGGATTATGAGGAGGGTCTGGTCTCCTTCTATGATGTTGATGCAAAATCTCATATTTACTCTTTCACTGCTCAGACTTTCACTGAGAAACTTTATCCATACTTCTGCCCCTGCACTGATGATGGAGGTAAAAATTCAGCCCCACTGATCATCTGCCCTGTTCATTAAAATTAATGAAGTGTAGAAATCTAAAATGGTTCGACTTTCTCTCCCTGTCCCTGTCTCTCCTTAATGTTTCGATTGTCCATCAGAGGGCGCTCTCTCACTTCATTTTTTAAATAATATTTTGTCCCACTATGTGTGTTAGATGTGATTCCTGAATCTCTTTGGAATTCTTGATGTTCATGTCTGTCTGATGCTGTGTTGTTTTTTTTTTATTAAATAATAACGTCATTGGCTAAAGTGATTTTGGATAAATATTCCTGCTTCTGACTGTTCATTTATTGCAGGGGTGGCCAACCCGCGGCTCTCGAGCTGCATGCGTCTCTTTGCCTGGTTTTATGCGGCTCTTACGTTCATATCGAAGTTTGTGTTTGTGTTTTTTTTTATGTGCGTGCTTCGCTTGAGTTAAATACGATATTTTTAAGGCCTTATTGATCTTGCCCCTACTGGGAAACTTTTTTTATCTCACGCACATGAGTGTTTTTGACGAAAATACCGTAAGGAACTCAAGCGAAGTGAACAATTAAAACACAAAGCTAATTGATTACTTAAATTTTAAGTAAACAATTTGTGTCAAGTTTGCTCTCAAAATGGCAGGAAAAAATGCACAGCAAAACGTATGCAGATAAAGTGCAGATAAACACAGGACGTTTTTAACAGAATGGGAGAGTTTATATTTTTTTGTTGAACGTAATGACAATTACATTACAATGACATTAGCGCATTTTCAAATCTTCAGTGCCACCTCAGCTCACTCCATGCTAACATCCATCAGGAATTTTCAAAAGAGACTGAACTTCACAAACACAAGTTGGTCACTTTGAAAAGTCAGGCAGAAAAGCAGATACAGTTTTAACTGGTTTGGAACATTACACAAGCTAAAAAGCCATACAATGAAAATTAAAAAAATGCCTCAGTAAAACGGCTATTGAATCACAGTTGCACTCTGACCTGGAATAGCAGAAGTCCCACTACGCAACATGCATAGTAAAAGAAAAACGCTATTGTAAATGATTATATTTTTGTTTTTGGACTTGGTTGAACTGAGAGTTTGTGTGTGAGAGACAGTGCACACAATGTTCACTGTTGAAAATGACTGGCCTTAGTACTGTAGGAGTCAATTTCTGTCATTATCATGTTGGTGTGTGACATTTACAACAAATCTGGCTAAGCAGAGGTGTGTGTGTGTGTGTGTGTGTGTGTGTGTCAAGTCAAGTTTATTTGTATAGCGCTTTTCACAACAGACATTGTCTCAAAGCAGCTTTACAGAAATCAACAGTCAAGGTGAACGGTGTGCATTTATCCCTGATGAGCAGCCGTGGCGACTGTGGCAAGGAAAAACTCCCTTAGATGTTATGAGGAAGAAACCTTGAGAGGAACCAGACTCAAAAGGGGAACCCATCCTCATTTGAGTGATCATAAATATTTCACAATACAGAACACTGGAGAGTGAGAACTAACATGAGTACTGGAGTATAAGATTAGAAGTAATGTTCTTTCTCCATGCCAGAGCCTTTAAACACTCCAGGAGATCCAATGTCAAAACTCCACACATGTAGTGGGATCCAGTTGGCACTGGTACGTCTCTAGATGGTTCGGGATGTTTGCGAGTTTGGCATCTACTTCTTCAAAGGTCCATAATCTTCATGAGGTGGGACGTGACTGGAGCTGGAGCAACCTCAGGATGCCTCAGGATGGGGAGAGAAAGAGAAGCAGTGGAGAGGAATTAGCGTAGCTGCTGTTCATGATATTAACAGCACAAGTTGATAATGTGCATGTGATCAGATGTTCTGGAGCACAAGGTTATGATATGTGATGTATGTTATGTGTAGGCTTAGCTAAAAAGATATGTTTTTAATCTGCACTTAAACTGGGAGAGTGTGTCTGCGCCCTGAACACTGTCAGAAAGGCTATTCCAAAGTTTAGGAGCTAAATGTGAAAATGATCTACCGCCTTTAGTGGACTTTGCTATTCTAGGAACTACTAGAAGCCCAGAGTTTTGAGATTGCAGGAAGCGTGGCGGATTGTAGCGTGTTAAAAGACTGGAGAGATACATGGGAGCCAAACCATTTAGGGCTTTATAATTAAGAAGTAGTAGTTTGAAGTCTATTCGAAACTTAACAGGTAGCCAGTGTAGTAATGATAAGATTGGGGTAATATGGTCATATTTTCTTGACCTTGTGAGAACTCTTGCTGCCGCATTCTGAACTAACTGAAGCTTGTTTATTGATGATGCAGGACATCCACCTAGTAAGGCATTACAATAGTCTATTCTGGAGGTCATGAACGCATGGACGAGCTTCTCTGCATCGGATATAGATAACATGTTTCTAGTGACTAGGCGCCGCCCAAGTGGCAGTCTGTTGCAGCAGCTCCCGTAAAGTTTGGGCTTTTTTTATTTATTTTATAGTGTTCCGGCACTTTGTGTTTTTTTCTTTTTTAAGTGTATGCGTGTTAATTTGGAAACTACACAATGGACATGAACAAAGCCATCGATTTTGCCCTACTTTTCCTGCTTCTTTGGACTTTGTTCACAGTCGCGTCTGGAAACTCTGTTCACAGCCACGGTCCTATTGTTTACACCAGGGATCAGCTGTTAGCATTCCGCAACATGCCGATGCTACTAGAAGAAAAAACGGATATTCCCCGCGAGCTAAGTAGGAGAAGACGGGGGAACCGTGCTGGAGCTATGTGTCGGAATAAAAGGTCACGTTACAGACCAACTCTCCCGTCCATCATTATGGGAAATGTAAGATCTTTACCCAAGAAGATGGACGAGCTAGCGGCTCTTACCCGGCATCAGAGGGAATTCCGGGAGTGTAGCATCATGCTGTTCACGGAGTCATGGCTAACCAAGCTAACTCCGGATACGACCGTGGCTCGGGATTTGAGTTACTGCGCGCGGACAGAACGATGGAGAGCGGTAAGAGAAAGGGAGGAAGACTGGCAGTGTTTGTGAATAATAGATGGTGTAAAACTTGACACATCACTATTAAAGAGCAGATCTGCTGTAAGGACATTGAGCTGTTAGCCGCTAGCATGAGGCCATACTATCTGCCGAGAGAATTCTCGCATGTTATCGTGATAGCTGCGTATATTCCCCACTCTGCTGACGGTGAATCGGCATGCGATGTCCTGCATTCTGTTGTTAACAGACTGTTAACACAGAGCCCAAATGCACTTCTCATTATCTCTGGAGATTTTAATCGTGCCCCTCCATCCTCCACTCTGCCCACATTTACTCAGTATGTTTCATGCCACACCAACCACAATAAAACACTGGATTTATTCTATGCCAACTCAAAGGAGGCTTATACATCAGCAGCCCTCCCCCTCTTGGGAAGATCGGATTACAACCTGATTCATCTACTACCTGTGTACAAACCCCTTGTATGCAGACAACCAGCTACCTCCCGCACAGTGACGACATGGTCTGATGAGACCGATGAGGCTCTGAAAGACTGTTTTGAAACAACTATGTGGGAGGAATTGTGCAGTCCACATGGGGAGGATATTGACAGTCTAACAGAATGTATTATGGACTACATTAACTTCTGTGTGGAGAATACTGTACCCACCAGGACTGTACGGTGTTTTCCCAACAACAAACCGTGGATTAACCCTGATATAAAGACTCTCCTTAAAGAGAAGAAGAGGGTGTTTAAATCAGGAAACAAGGAAGAGCTGAAAACTGTCCAGAGAGAACTGAGAAAGAAGATCAGGGAAGGAAAAGCATGCTACAAGAGGAAGATGGAGGATCAGCTGCAGCAGATCAATGTCAGCGGTGTGTGAAAGGGGCTCAAAACCATCACTGGTCATAAGGAGCCCAGCTTTCAGGCTGGGGGTGACCAGAAGTGGGTGAATGATCTCAATCTATTCTTTAACAGATTCGATCAGCTACCCCCTTCCCTGCCCCCATCCAATCCCCCCTCTCTGCTTCCACAGCAAGCAGATCCAGCCCCACCTGTCTCTGCACTGCTATCAGCTCACAGACAATACACAACACACCTAACTTCCCCCCCCTGCCGATTCCCTCCAGTCTACAATCCATCCAATACACACTGCCACTTACAGAAGCCCAGGTGAGAATAGAGCTCAGGAAGATCAAAGCGAGGAAGGCTGCAGGCCCGGACGGCATCAGCTCCAGGCTACTTAAGACCTGTGCAGACCAGCTGTGTGGCATATTGCTGTACATGTTTGACCTGAGCCTGAAGCTGGGAAAGGTGCCACAGATATGGAAAACATCCTGCGTGGTGCCTGTTCCAAAGACGCCACGCCCAAAAGACTTCGGAGACGTGTCCAAAAGACTTCGGAGACTTGATGGGCTCTGGTGAGCCCATCAATGGATCCACTTCAGTTTGCCTACCAACCTGGCATTGGAGTGGAAGACGCAGTCATCTTCCTCCTAAATCAGGCTATTTCACACCTGGAAAAGGCTGGGAGCACTGTGAGAGTCATGTTTTTTGACTTCTCTAGTGCTTTTAACACCATCCAACCTGTGCTTCTGAGGGATAAGATAGTGTACATGGGAGTGGACCATCATCTGTCTGCCTGGATACTGGACTACCTCACAGACCGACCACAGTATGTGAGGACTCGTGACTGTGAGTTTGACATGATTGTCTGCAACACTGGAGCCCCGCAGGGAATGGTTCTAGCCCCGTTTCTCTTCACCATCTACACTGCAGACTTCATGTTCAGCTCAGCAACCTGTGACCTACAGAAGTTCTCTGATGACTCTGCCATCGTCGGTCTGACCACGAATGATGATGACAGAGAGTACAGAGGACTTATACAGAACTTTGTGGATTGGTGCCAACGGAGCTGCCTCCAGATAAATGTGGGGAAAACAAAAGAACTGGTGGTGGATTTCCATAGGCACAAACAAACTCTATCACCAGTGAACATTCAGGGAAGGGTCATTGTGAGAGTGGACTCTTACGAATAGCTGGGTGTTCACCTAAACAACAAACTGGACTGGACAAACAACACTGGGGCAATTTACAAGAAAGGGCAGAGCAGACTCTTTCTGCTGAGGAGACTAAGGTCTTTTGGAGTGCAGGGAGAGCTACTGAAGACCTTTTTTGACTCTGTGGTGGCCTCAGCCATATTCTATGGGGTGGTCTGCTGGGGCAACAGCATATCTACTGCAGACAGGAAGAGACTAGACAATCTGATAAGGAAGGCCAGCTCAGTCCTGGGGATTCCCCTGAACACTGTACAGGAGGTGGGAGAAAGGAGGATGGTAGCAAAACTATCATCATTGCTGCAGAACGCCTCTCACCCCCTGTATGAAACCGTTACATCGCTGAGCAGCTCTTTTAGTGACAGACTGATACATCCTAAGTGTCTGAAGGAGCGTTACAGAAGGTCTTTTCTCCCTGCTGCTATTAGACTTTACAACCAAAGCTGTTCCCAGTAAAAAGAGGGATCGTTGTGCGAACTTCCCACGCCACCCGGTAGAAGAGAGAGGAGGATCAGTCGGTGGATTTTAGTTTGAGATTGGACTTATTTTAACTAAATAAAATACAAGTTTTTGATATTAATTACCTTGTCTGGTCTGTTGGTGTCGCTGGGTAACTCCTCGAGGTGGTACGTTGTGAAGGGGAGGGAAGGCCACCCCGGCCTATGTGTCACAGGGGCCTTCCCTCCCCTTCACAACTTCCCTCCCCTTCACAACTTCACAAAGATGAGTGATGGAGCAGACACAGGTAAGGAGCCGCACAGCGGCTCCTCTTCAACCGAAGATAGGGGTTGCGGCAGGCACTGGTAGGAAATTGACAACAAGGGAAAGGGTTGCTCTTCTCACAGGACAGCATCAATCATTCGAGTGTCACCTCTTGAGGAGTTACCGATTGGACAGGCAGGATTTAAACCAGCTTAATGCCTGTCCCTGAATGCCGATGTAATTCTGTAAGCGATCTAGGAGGAGATCATGGTCTATAGTGTCGAATGCAGCACTAAGATCTAGTAAAACCAACAGCAAGATGAAGCCTTGGTATGAAAACAGGTTTTCAGATTTTTCAGGTTTTCAGAGATTTTAACTAGGGGCAGTTTCTGTGCTATGATGGGGCCTAAAACCTGACTGAAACTCTTGAAATATATTGTTCTCTTGCAAGTGGGAACATAACTGGGCAGCGACAATCTTTTCTAAAATCTTAGACATAAATGGGAGATTTGAAATTGGTCTGTAATTCGATAGCTTGTTTGGATCCAGATTAGGTTTTTTTAATGAGGGGCTTAATAACTGCTAACTTGAGGGATTTAGGGACGTGACCTAACGAAAGTGAGGAGTTAATAATATTGAGAAGAGGCTCACCAGCTGTATATAACACTTCCTTTAATAGATTAGTTGGAATGGGATCTAACTGACATGTTGTTGTTTTAGCTTTGGTAATAACATTATACAGCTCTTCCTGTCCTATACATGTAAAACAGTGTAGATGTGGAGTTGTAGGCAAGATAATGTCAGGAGATGTCAGAGGTTTGACCGCCACAACTGTTTTTCTAATGTTATCTATTTTTTCAGTGAAGAAATTCATAAATTCCTCACTACTAAACTGTAATGGAACACATTTCTCAGATACCTGATTTGTAGTTAGTTTAGCTACTGTACTGAAAAGGACCTGGGATTGTTTTTGTTGTTTTCTATGAGTTTGCTCAGGTGTTCAGCTCTAGCAGCTTTTAGCGCCTGTCTGTAGCTGAGCATACTGTCTTTATACGCAATTCTAAATACCTCCAATTTAGTGTTCCTCCATTTTCTTTCCAGATTATGGACTGTTCTCTTGAGGGCATGCGTATGACTATTATACCAAGGTGCAGGTGCTTGTTCTCTAACCTTTTTTAACCGGATGGGGGCAACAGTGCTAGTGAGGATAAGGTCTATGTTGTTAACCATTTCATCAAGATTATTAGCAGTTATGGGTTAAGTGAGAAATTTAGATAAATCGGGCAGGTTATTTATGAATCTGTCCTTAGTGGTCTGAACAATAGTCTTACCAGGTCGATAACGTGGTGAAACACGGCTAATCTGCTCTACCGGTAGTGTGTTCAGTATGAGATAATGGTCTGTGATGTCATCACTCTGAGGTAAAATATTTATATCAGTGACGTCTGCTCCATGGGATATTATTAAGTCTAATGTGTGGTTAAAGCGATGAGTTGGTCCGGTGACGTTTTGTTTAACCCCAAAAGAGTTTAATAAGTCGACAAATGATAATCCTAGAGCATCGTTTACATCATCTACATGAATATTAAAATCTCCTACAAGCAGCACTTTATCAAAATTGATCAAGATGTCTGATAGAAAACAAGCAAACTCTTGAAGAAAATCAGCGTAGGGCCCTGGGGGTCTGAACACGGTGACCAGAGCGAGTTTTCTATGTATGTCTGAAAGTACAATTTGAAGAACGAGCACTTCAAATGACTGTAACCATTCATTTAGTGAAAGAAGTCTACTAAACTTCTCAGCCCCTCGCTGGTAAGTGGGAAGAGGTCCTGACACTATGATCCTCGTTGTGGGCGATGTGCTGCATACTGTCTCCACCAGAATCTTGAAATCCCTCTTTAAGATTCACGCTGGATCTCCACAACAGTGTCAAAATGGCGACCTTTGATCTGCATCTTTATCTTCAGGAAGAGCACCCTCTTCCTGACAAGTTGCTGAAATGGTCTTCCTGTTGTCTCATTGTCTTCCAGTGATGTTTTTCTGCTTTTTAATTGCATGTGCCACTCAAAACACCTCAAGCGACTTATTGCACAGTCGCTGTATGTCAAACGTATGTCATGTCAAACGTCTCTGTGGCCGATTTGCCCAGTTTCATACAGAGTTTCAAGTTTGTTCTTTGTTCTAATTTGCTGTACATGATGAAATCAAAGACGTGGTAACACACATCGGTCAGAATAGCACCAGTAACACCATTATTCACAAACATTTAGATACCATCTAGAAGGACTTCATGAGCTCCAGTAGAACTAGTTACGTATGTACTGGGAGATGGCGTGCTGGAAATAGCAGAAAATCTTCACCTTGTACACCACAGGTTTTCAATTCAGGTCAGATCTCTGGTATCATCAGAACTTTCTGATGTGATCTGGTGCATCAGGGAAGAAGAGTACAGGGATCTGTTCAAACACTTTATTGAGGGATGAAGAGGGTACCATCTGCCACTCAATGAGACCAATACCATAGAGATAGTGGTGGACTACAAGAGGAAGAGGACCACAATCAGTGGCATTACCAGCCTGGCGAATGGTCAGGACATTATGCATTAAAAGGTCAATTCATAAACTGTGTGGAGGACAGAGACACCCAGTGGTTTATGGTGACAATTTGCCTTATTATATGCTAATATTAAAGGACATTTGGGATAATGGGAACATGACAGGTGTCCTCATAGCTCCTGTACTCTAGCAGCATTTATCTGGACTAGAGGAGCTAAAGTTCACAATTTGTCTTGATGTATAATATGAATATGAACATAATATGATATAATATGAACATGCTGAGGGAGTTCTTCTCTCTTCTGCTGTACTGTAGATTTACCCATCACTGTGCAGGTCTCCACACACCCAGGACTGGACTTCCATCACAATGACCTCTCATCTGAGTGTGGAGACTCTGAGGAGAGCCCTGGCTCAGCTTCAGAAGACTTGATTGATGAAACTGGTCAGTATTTACTGTGGGTTTATTCTGAGAAGATTCATTCTATACTAAATCAATATTCAATATTTACATTCAGCTGAAATGTATAAAGATCTTGAGAACAGAAATTTTTTTTTAATTTTTTTATTTTTTTATAAATCCATGTTTGTGTTTTATTTTTTTTTTCAGTATTTTGATGTTATTTATAATAATGAAGTATTTAATCTCAATGTAACATTTTCCAAAACTCTTTTCCAAACAGAACTGAAGAGAATTCAACAATATGCAGGTTTGTGAGCTCTTACTGATTACATGACTATATCTATATCTCTTCACTGTTACACACTGTGTGATGATAAAACTGATGTATGCTGTGTTTCTGTCTCTCAGTGGACATGACTCTGGATCCTGATACAGCAAATCCTGATATAGTCCTGTCTGATGATGGAAAACAACCATATGATGGAGATACAAAACTGAATCTCCCTGATAATCCAGAGAGGTTAACCAACTATTGCATTGTTCTGGGAAAGAAGGGATTCTCCTCAGGGAGATTTTACTATGAGGTGCAGGTTAAAGGGAAGACTAAGTGGGATTTAGGAGTCCCCAGAGAATCCATTAACAGGAAAGGAGAGATTATAGCCAGTCCTGAAGATGGATACTGGTGTGTGGTTCTGAGGAATCTCCCTCTGTCTCCCTCTCCTTGAATCAGGCTCCTCAGAAGGTTGGATTGATTGTGGATTATGAGGAGGGTCTGGTCTCCTTTTATGATGTTGATGCAAAATCTCATATCTGCTCTACAGCCGACTACACCTCCTGAGAGGCGGCGGATCACCCACACCCCCAACATGACCCATGGCAGGGCTAGCAGACAGTCCTCCTGAACCCGAACGGCAGGAGCAGCGTACTGCGGCCGTTGAAGCCTCCAGAGAGGCAGCGAATGACCCCCATCCGCAACGATATTTCGGGTGGAATAAGGGAGTTAACCGCTGGAGGGAGGCAGCGTCCTGAACACCCTGTGGCAGGGCCGACAGACTGCCCTCCAAGATGCAAGCCATCAGGTTTACGCACCACTGTCCGTACACTAGAGGCGAGGACGAACCTCAGGTCATTCAGCCCCTCCTCAGGCTTAGAGTGTTGGCAGGGGCCCCTAGGACCTCCCTACGGGAATCGGGTGGCAACGCTCTCTCACCGGGCTATTTCGCTGTGCCTGGACATACCAGGGCGAGGCTGCCGCCGAGCAGCCCCATCGGAGCAGCAAAGAACTACCAATGAAATGCCACCGCGGTCTCCTGAACCCACCAGCAATCGCCCTCACCTACAGCGTCACCAGGTCAGGCCAGGAGGGCTCACCTTGGCGCACAGAAGGAAGCTCACATCGTCCCCCATAGCAGGCCAGCCTGGTATGCCTGCAACACACATCGTGTGGAAGCAACCCGCAGCCTAACCCGCCGCGTAGCCCTACCTACCAGAGCCAAGCGGCTCTTCGTAGGCAAACCAATAGCCCCTGAGATGCTGCACTCAGGGAGAGACAGCTAGCTAGCATCTCCACCACAAGCGACATCGTCCCGTAGCCGCGCTACTTAGCTCCAATAACATTCACGCACAGCGAGAAACATCGGAAAAGCACGCGCGCACACGGGCCTCCCAGGACCCCGACACCTCGTTGCGCAGATCAGGGAAGGCGCTGAGGCAGTGACAAATGGCACAGGAAACGCTCATCCAGCTTACTGGGTGCGCGCTGCATCTGCTACACGACCGACTAGATCCAGCTCGGACCCGGCCCGTGCCACGACCTCAAGGAGCTCCACGTACAGCACAGGCTGTGAGGAGTCCGCAGGCTCGCCTGCATCCATCATCTCATCCTCCTTGGAGAGAGAGACATGCAACGCTGCACCGCCCGCACCGGGAGAAGAAGCAGCCGCCAGGCATGCTTCCCCGAATTTCCCGAAATTTCTTTCACCTCGGAGGAACAAATATGGAGCACCACGTCACACACACCGGGAAAAGGACCATTTCCAAACAAGTGCTCTCCCCGGGGAATGGGAGCTCGGTTAGCAGCCGATACCTAAAATGCTAACAGCCGATACCTTTGAGAGCCGAAGCCGCTAGGGAGAGCGCTCTCCGAAAATTCTCCCACCTCAGAGGAAGAAATACGGAGCACCGCGTCACACGCATCGGAGAAGGAACCGCCAAACGAGCGCAATCCCCGGGGAACAGAAGCTCGCCTCGCAGCCGGGATTGCATAGCCACACGGCTAAAATGCTAACAACCGATACCCTCGAGAGCCGACTAAGCACGCTCCTAAGCTAAGCAAACAACACATCGGCTGCGTGTCACCCCTCCCGAGGGGTGCGGTTGCAGGGAGAAGAGGTGGAGAAGTTCAGGTACCTGGGATTAACAGTGCAAAGTAATGGAGAGTGTGTTAGAGAAGTGAAGAAAAGAGTGCAGTCAGGGTGGAGTGGGTGGAGAAGAGTGATAGCAGGAGTGATTTGTGAAAGAAGAGTATCTGTGAGAGTGAAAGGGAATGTTTATAGGACGGTGGTGAGACCTGTGATGTTGTATGGTTTAGAGACAGATGCATTGAGTAAAAGACAGGAGCTGGACCTGGAGGTAGCAGAGCTGAAGATTCTGAGGTTTTCATTGGGAGTGACAGGATGGACAGGATTAGAAACGAGATTATTAGAGGGACAGCGCATGTGGGACGTTTTGGAGACAAGGTAAGGGAGGCGAGATTGAGATGGTTTGGACATGTTCAGAGGAGGGATAGGGGGTATATCAATAGAAGAATGCTGAGGATGAAGACACCAGAAACACTGTAAACCCGGATAAGTTGAATTTACTTAAAATAATTGAGTAAACCGGTTGCCTTAAAAAAATAAGTAACGTGTAATGAAAACCTAAGTACATTTAACTTAAAATGTTAAGTACATTACACTCAATTCAAAATTGATTTAACTCGACATGTTTTGCCAAGTTAACTCCTTTTCACAATTAATACACTTAATATCTTAAGTATAATGTACCTAGTTGTAGCTTACTTATCTTTCTTCCCCTAGTTCAGTTATCATCATTAAATTATTATTTCAGTTTTTAATCTGGTGCATTATAAATACTTATTCAGATCAAGAAATCAGATGAAACATTTGTTGAAAACACCCCGGTTATGGGGTAAAATGCTTTATTGTGAACATACACATAACAGGTTGTTTTTCTAAAAGCACAACATAAAACTAGGCACTTGGTATCAGAAGCAGTAGTGCAACGATTCAGAACACCACTTAACCCTGCAAACTGATTTTCCTCAGTTTTTGGTTTGTTAATCTGAATGAAACCAGACATATCAGTGCTAATCCAATAACATAAAATAGAAAAAGTGCATAACAGTGCAAACACAACATTTTCCTAAAAGAACAACAACAACAAAAAAAAAATAGGCACCTGGTATCTGGAGCAGTAGTGCAATAAGTTAGAACAGCACTTTACACTGCAAACTGGCTTTTTCGCAGTTTTGAGTTTGTTAATCTGAATGAAACTAGATATATCAGTGCCAATCCAATAACATAAAATATAAAAAGGGCATAACAATGCTAACAAGTTGCTTTTCTAAAAGAACAAACAATATTTCTCATATCTGGAGAAATAGTGTAACAACACCTCTTTACATTGTAAGTTGGTTTTTCAGAGTCTGAATTTTGGGTGCCAGCTCACTTTTACCCAGGTCCTACATCACCTGCTGAACAAAGCAAAAAGTGTTTTTCATGTATTTGGGATAGTCCAGGTGCAGGGCATATATCAGTCCAAAAAGGACACAGAAGGCCTGAGGAAGGTTGGCCAGGTCATCCATTACCACATTCCCTTCCAAGATGATTCCCACTTTGGACGGGTTCAGCTTAAGGTTCTCTTCACCGATGAAAAGCAATCCCACTGGAGTTTGCCTGTACAAGTCATTGTAAGCTGTATCTTTACAGAGACACAAATGTACAATCGTGTGTTAGTTAGCAAATACATTTTCGAAATGTTAACAATAAAAATACCCTAAGAAGAAACACTGTACACTGACATATAGTAAAAGACACTCTCTTCATACAAGATATGAGGCCTGGCTTGTTCAGCATCCTTTTCAATGTACAATCACAGCAAAATATTTAATATAAAAATATTTAATGTAAACTGAACCCATATTGAACCCGTATTTATAAAACAATTAATTTGCTTACAAAGCAGGTCTTGAAGAAAGCAGAAGGATTATCGCCCAAGATGACCGGAAGTCCCCAAAGACAAAGGCATCTGACGTCTGTTGGCTCAGTTGTCTAGACGATAGTGGACATTGAATAAAACACTTTATAAGAATACTGACTGTAATTTACAAAAAATGAAAAGAAGAGATTAGGAAAAATTAACTAGAAATAGGAGATCAAATTATGAGAATAGAGAATGCAGAGGTAAAAAAAAAATCATAAAAAGGAAAAGCTTCATTGGAAAACAGGACTCATGTAGATATGTTAACTTACCTTTGTCTGGCATAAAAGTTCAGCCAAAAGCTGACCAGTAAGGCCTTTCTTCTTTTTAAAGAGGTCCATGAGGCTTGGAGACAAATGGTCAAGTGTCATAGTGTTCATAGCCAAAATTTTGGAAAAGGTTGTAGCACAGCAGTTATGCTCACACCTACTTATGAATAATATTTTTGAAATGTATCAGTCAGGATTTCGGCCTCATCATAGCACAGAGACGGCGCTAGTTGAGGTGGTAAATGACCTGTTATTGGCCTCTGATCAGGGTTTTGTCTCCTTACTTGTTTTGCTCGACCTTAGTGCAGCTTTTGACACCATTGATCACACTATACTACTTGCTAGACTTGAGAACGTTGTTGGAATAAAGGGAACGGCTCTCTCTTGGCTCAGGTCTTATTTGACTGATCGCTATCAGTTTGTTGATGTTAATGGTGAGTTCTCCACACTCTCTGAGGTAAAGTTTGGTGTTCCTCAAGGATCTGTCTTAGGCCCTCTGCTTTTCTCTTTATATATGCTGCCTCTTGGAGAAATTATTCATAAACATGGTATTAGATTCCATTGCTATGCTGATGATACACAGCTATATATTTCAGCAAAGCCAGATGAGAGAGATCAGCTTAACAATGTTAAAAAATGTGTGAAGGACATTAGACAGTGGATGCTCGATAACTTTCTTCTGCTAAACTCAGATAAGACGGAAGTACTTTTACTAGGACCACATGCAGCTAGAAGCAAACTTTCCGATTACCTAACATCTCTGGATGGTGTTTCTGTTTCAGCGTGTACGGCTGTCAAAGACCTTGGTGTGATTATTGACTCGAGTCTTTCCTTTGAGGCTCACGTGAATAATATTACCAGGATCGCCTTCTTTCACCTTAGAAATATTGCTAAAATTAGAAATATGATGTCGTTACAGGATGCAGAAAAACTAGTTCATGCTTTTGTTACTTCTAGATTAGACTACTGTAACGCTTTACTGTCTGGGTGTGCGAGTAGGTGCATAAATAAGCTTCAGTTAGTTCAGAATGCAGCAGCAAGAGTCCTCACTAGATCTAGGAAATATGACCACATCACCCCTGTATTAATCAGTCTACACTGGCTCCCAATCAAATCTCGCATTGATTATAAAATTTTACTACTGACATATAAAGCACTTAATGGTCTCGCACCACCGTATCTGAGTGAACTTCTGTACCAGTATGATCCTCCACGCCTACTTAGATCAAAAGGTGCAGGCTATCTGTTGGTTCCTCCAATAATGAAGATTACAGCAGGGGGCAGATCTTTCTCTTATAAAGCCCCGCAGTTATGGAACAGCCTTCCTATCAGTGTTCGGGACTCAGACACAGTTTTAGTGTTCAAGTCGAGGTTGAAAACATATTTATTCAGTCAAGCCTTTAATCAGTAGATTTTTTCTCAGGTAAAGGCTCAGATCTGGAGGGAACATTGATATAGAGTGTTTGGTGAACTGGGATATTTGTACGCTGTCGTCCCCTCACATTCACGTGTTCACTCAGGTTTGTTGATGGTGGTGTGGTGGGCCGTCTCTTATCCCAGAGATCCCTCATGTCTGTGTTGCCTTCTGGTTCTCCCTTTTAGTTATGCTGCTATAGTGAGTGTAGTGTCTTAAACGTATAGTATCTTAAATGTGTAATATCTAAAAGCCTTAACTCATACAATTCTACAAATGGTGAAAGTCCTGAAACGGCCAAAGTTAATTACTGAACCATCTGGCCAGATGTTTTCCTTTAAGCCAAATGTATGAAAGGCCCATAGTGCTTATCTTATGAGCCGTGACTGAGAAAATGAAACGGATGGTCGTCCTTAAATCAGTATAAGCCGAAGTATAGAATATGATCCAGGATGCACATCCTCTTGGGAAAAGACCTCTGACCCGTTCTCACTGTATGTTAAGATGAATGGTCTGGGAAAGTTAGCGCTGGTACATTTGAGATATATTAAATCTGGACAAAGACAGGTTTCTCTTTAAGATAAACATTATTGCACAGTAGGCTCATATACATCTGTTATGCATTAAGAGGCGGACCCAGAGAATGATCAGTATATAATGAGTGTGCAGCCATGGATCGGGAGTCAGACTTTGAATCAGAGCGTGCTGACTCCAGGCTTGACCGGAAGGCCTGTAAAGATGCTATATTTCTGTGCTGAATAAAAATCATTATTTACACGAAATAACTGCGTCTACGGAGATTCCTTCCAACCGACAGCTACACTCCATCAAGACGACGAAATACACAACATGAGTCTTGCCGGAGTCCAAACTGCACAGTGACTTTAACTCTCATGCAACAATAGGTACACTTAATAATCCATATCCTTCTCTTCCTGTCACCCTCTTCTCTCTCTCTCTCTCTCTCTCTCTCTCTCTCTCTCTCTCTCTCGGTCGAGTTAAACATGCTCCTGAGGCTCCAGTGACCACTGTTCCTGCCCCTCTCCCCCCCGTGGATCTTCCCACTTCATCCAGGCCTGCCTGGATTGGACTGTAGTTGATGTCAACAGTCTCCTACACTGACTCAGAAATACACTTCGCTTTTGATCATCATCACTGCACCCCGCAACATTGTATACCCGCCACAAATGGACATTCGGTGTAACCCAGATGAGGATGGGTTCCCTCTTGAGTCTGGTTCCTCTCAAGGTTTCTTCCTTATGCCATCTCGGGGAGTTTTTCCTTGCCACAGTCGCCAGTCGCCACCGGCTCGCTCATCAGGGACAAACTTACTCATAAAGAACATATTCATTTTTAATCACCGCATTATCTGTGTAAAGCTGCTTTGAGACAATGTTCATTGTTAAAAGCGCTATACAAATAAAAATGAATTGAATTGAATTGAAGTGCATCCAAGAAGTTTTCTCTGAGATTTTTCCCTACCACTCTGCCAAATTCATAAGAAACCTGAAACATGGCAAACAATGCATCAGTCAATGTTCACACTATTTTAATCTGACACACTCAACACTACATGATATGTAGACACTTAACACAAATTTGATTTTCTGTAAAAAGAGCTGGCCAACAATGCACCAGCTGGCTGATGGCAGGCTTCTTTTTGACAAACTCCTTTCTGCGCAAAGCAAACGTCACATCCACCTCACAAGCTACTTTCATGTTCTGGTCATTCATCCCCTCTGGAAAATCAGGCAGGAAATTTATTTACCCTTTCTTTGGCTTCTTGATCTGTGTGTTGGGAGGATCGCCATTTGTAGTGTCACTTCCTCGCTTGCCACCATTGACAGTAACATCAAGTCGACCCAGCTGCCGCATTTTGGTTCTATTATTACCCATTTTGAACTTAAGGCTATTCTTACAAACGTTCCAGCCAGAGGGTGACCCGGTTTCTTTAGGGCATTGGTGTGTTTGCACAAAGACCTTAGCAACAGTCTCAAAATCTTCTTTCGTTGGGTATGCTTTAAATGCATACATGGTCTCAGCCAATTTCTCGAGTATGTCATGCTTTAGTTCTTTTGTGACTTTAAGAAAGGTTGCATCCCTGAGATACTGCAGGTTACCTTGGCGTAGTCTATACTCTATATCAACTTGAAATTTGGGAATTTCAAATACCTCTGGCCACTGAGAACTTCTATCCAAAGAGATGGACAGGATCTCGGTGTCTGCCTGGCTGCCTGTGTCACTACATAATTCAGAACCTCCAGGGACTGGTACAAGCTCAACGATAGGGATGATTTTGACCGTTGGTTTATCTGGGAGCTCAGACAAGTCTGTGAGGTTGCATAATTCATTATTAAATTCAGGATCTTGGTACTGTAAGGTAAAATTGTAGTTTGTTTGGAGAGTGCCTTTGAGCCAGCTAATCAAATCTTCAAGTATGTATGGTCGAGGGTTCATTGTCATCTTTCCTATATCTCCCTTGGAGATTATAACTCGCATTGTTAATTTCTGTTCCATGGCCATCTGGGGGAAAAAAAATGACAGACAGCTGTTTAGCAAATTACAAATCGTCTCAGTGTCACCATAAGCTCTCCTTGTACCCTGTATGCTGATAATGGGAGGACATCATTTAAATCTGACATCTTCAACACACACACATAGAAGTAACACTATCACAATGAAGTTGGTAAGATCTCAAATGCTCCCTGTACCATGCGGCCAATTTGTGGCAGACAAATAGAATATCTACATTAACTGCAACAATCTTGTGAATCTGGACGAATGCGGGGAGACCAGAGCATGACCCAGAAGACAGTATCATGCCTGGATGATACTTGATTCCATCTACACTGACAGTTGCCGCTTCAAGCACCGACTCTGGTGTTGTAAAGTTTTGAGCAATTGCTGCCTGCACACAGTGAGGGAAGGTGGCAAGCAAAACTGGAGTAACCTTTGACATCTCAACTGATGGTCTGAAAAATTAGCTACAATCGAGATGGTAACTGACTGCCTTCTGGTGTTTTGTAGCAAGTGTCATGGCAACAAGTTCTGAGCAGTGCGAATTACCCTCTTAAATAATTTATGCTTCCCCTCGAACCGCATTGTCCAAACCTCAGACAGGGGACCAAATTCTCTTACAAGCTGAGTATAATGTTCCACAAAGTGATGTTTTGGCCTTAAACGAAAATCTGGAAATGTTGACTGCAGCAAGCGCCTGTGCTCTGCTATCTTACAGTCCAGAAAGTTAAGTCTCTCTTCTGTACGCTTTGGTGCTACAGCTAGCTCAGTAATTTCTTTGAGAAGCATGAGAATTTCCCAAGTGTTGTCACCCTCAGGGACACAGTGACCAATAAGAAATGGAAGGAGCCTTATGAGACACCAGTTCTCGTGGCCATTTCCACCAATGGTCCCTTTACTGGAAAATCCCTTTCCAATAACCTGAGGTCGATCTGTTTTGTCACTAAATGAGTACTTTAAATACCTGATGGCCTGATTCAGCATATCTAGGGTGAAATAAGTCTTGCTTATCAGGTCTGTAAGGCACAGGGACAATTCAACTGGAACAATACCTTCCAAAATATCATGCAAGATGTCAGGAGGGTACCCACTGACCACATAAAAGTGCTCAAGATTCTCAGTTAAAGGACATGCTCCTTTCACACCATAAGCTCCAGTCATTCCTGGGTCCTTTCCCATCTCCTGCACCTGCCTGTCATGGGACTCTTTGTCTCGGAGTTGAAAGAAACCAGAACATACCTCTTGTTGTTGAGTGTCTCTACTGCTTGCCAAACAGAATCTGCAGAATTTGTCGACAGTAAAACTCTTCAGGAAACCTGCAAGAGAGTGGGCAGCAAGATTGTCAGCTGCAACATACAAGACTGTACCTTTCACACTGGCACCTAGTTGCTCCAGGTAAACGCCATTCTGCTCTAATAATTTTAGATCATAGATCAAAGGTTGGAAAACTTTTGCATAACCACACTCCTTGACTGTAGAGGTATTGCACAGTAGAGCAAGTTGGATAGAGCTGAGGGTTGACCGATATTTTGAAGGTATGTTTGCAATAACCCAGAATACTGCACACATCTTGTGTTTTAGCTTTGATGTTCCCAGAGGATTCAAAGTCATCAATGTAAAGTACAAGAGCAATTGTGAACTCATCTTTTGCAAGAAATGGATTTTCAGTAAAGTATTGCCCATCAGCATATGATCTGGATTCCTGAGGGACATGTACTTTTTCTGACATAGCTTTGTCTAAAACATCGGTTTTGTTAAGCAACTTCTGTAGCATAGGAACAATAGGAACATATGCAAGAGTTTTTTTGCCTTTCTCCACAACATATTCAATTGGATTTACCAGTGGAAACTCTCTACGCACATAGGCTGCTCTTTTTTTGGCAGTTCCTAAAGGTCCATCTTTAGAACAATGTGTCATCATGTTACTTTCTGACACAGCACTGATAATCTCTTTAATAACAGTCTCATCCATGTCAGCACAATATTTGTTTAATATGCCCCTGACTCTGTGTTGTACAAGTGGTTGTGAAAGCTAAGTGATTTGACGGAGCTGCTCTATCACATCTTACACTGCACTCTCTGGTATGTGCAAAACAGTGTGCATCTTTAGTAGTAAAGATGCCAAATTGTGCTCAAGCTGTTTTTCTAAATCGTGCAGATCACATTGTTACCTCATTCAACTCTTCTGTGTCCTCAATATCATTAGCATCAGACATCTGCTCTTGTGAAGCATTACTGTCATGGCTTATAATATTGTCACCAACAATTTCTGATTTAAACCTCTTTGAGATCTGTTGTTTGTGTACTTTACTCTTGTGTGCTTTGAATGTGGAGTAAACACTGCTTTCAAAATTACAGTCTTCATAAGGGCATCTGACTTTATGATTTACTTTTAGATGTGCACGATGCAGGTGAGTGAAAAAGTCACTCTCTGAACAAGACTCTGTAAATCCACATGACAGACAACTAAACTTAGTTGGTATATCTGTACTTTGTTGCTGATCTGGAGTTTTTGTGTGAATGCGGGACAGGTGAACTTTTAGTGCATTTAATGATTTAAATGTGCACAGACATTCCTGAAGTAAACAAGGAAAAGCCTCAGTTCTGGTATAACCTCCGTGTTTTAGCCTGTAATGTTTAAACAATTGTGCTCTTTTTTCACAGCTAAAAGGACAATACTTGCACTTTCAAACCATTATTTCTTTATACCAAACCGTTTCTTTAGACTTAACTCTAATAATTTTTCTTTATTTTCCTGCAAATGAGCAAACATTAACAACATTTACCTTATGGAACATAAAAGACTGGAAAAGTCTAAACACTGACATCACATTTATTATTTTCCTAGTTTACGGCGAATTAGGGTATTCATATACACATCTTAAGATACACATATTCGCTTAAGTTGTCTTAATGGAACTTACCAGATACAATAGGCCGCGGTAAACCGCGTAAAAAACAGCTGCACGTGTTCCCGCTATCTTCTTGGAAAAAATGCCGCTTGCAGCCAGCCAGGTGAAAGCCTAAAGGCAGTGAAACTGTTTAAAATCGTGTGTTTACTGCACACGATCAGCAACTCACGCGAGAAAGTGATCTAGCGTTAGATATCGATTAGTTGTGGATAAAAAGCTAACGAACCGGTAAATGGTAAAAAAAAATTTCCACCGCTGCCCCAAAACCCCTTCCCCCACATTTAGCTAAATATACATTACACAGGTAAGTTAGCCAGTGTCTAAAAATGCCCGTCAAATGGCAAAAGTTTAAATGAGGTTTTTACAACTCTCGGAGTTATACTCACATTCCAGTTCCTCGCCAGCAGTGCCTGAATCCACACAACCGCAACAAAGACAGAAAACTTCGACTCAGTACGTAGCTGAAATAAGTTTTGCACTGTTTTTGTTTTGTATTATATGTCTGTATGTATTTGTGTGTAAGAGCAAGCTGCAATAAAGACTGTTAAAATAAGGAAAACACACACACTGATACCTTGAGCAACTGCTCATTACTCTGTTAATAGACAGTTGTCACAACTGGGAAGAAGAGGTGTGGTCTGTTCAATAACTTTTCAATTTAAGCTCATTGTACTTCAAATTATTTGCACTATGCCAACAAATTAGTAGAATATACTTAAAATTATTAAGTGATGTCATCAAACGTTTTTGTTTTAGTGTATTATGCTTGAATATTTAAGTAGAAACTAACTGTCTGGGCTAACAGTGAAGGAGGAAAAGAGGAAGACCAAGGAGGTGGTTTATGGATGTGGTGAGGGAAGACATGCAGGTAGTGGGTGTGAAAGAGATGATTTAGATGCATTTTAAACTTGTTCATACGTCATACTTCGAGAAACCAATAGATTATAGGATACATTATTAAATGAATCAACATGTATCTATGAAAGTGGAAGATAATGAATGTAAAATTATACATTTTATTATAATTGAATTTTATAATAATCTAATAGTGTTGAACTACATTAAAACAGTTTACTACACTCAAAATGTGTAACTGTGTAACAAGTCAATGCGGGACGAAAAGGGGCGTGGTCTAAATATGTCATTTAGCAGAAACGAAAGTAATACGTGAAAGCGTTTGAAGATCAGGATTGAGCAGCAGGACACAATCTCCAGTTTAAATCTTTTGCAGTATTTCTTTAAGGAACTGAAGTTACAGTAGGTAAACTGTATATAAATAAAGGGTTTAATCTTTATTTCCTTTTATGTCACAGTGGGCAGCTTTGAGGAAGTGAACTTGTGAGACCTTTTTCCGTCTCTTTGATAAGGGCGTTTTCTAAATTTGTGTGTGCGTGCGTGCGCGTGTGTGTGTGCGTGTGTGGGTGTGTCTGCGCGCGCACTGTGTTTAAAGTTCATGTGTGTGAAACGATAAAGGGGGAGGAACAAACAATATTTAAATAAATTTTTTTAACAAATATTAAAAGCTCATAATGATTGTATGATGTGTTTATAATTTTGTTAATCATAATATTTAATAAAACTGGTGCTGACACAGTGATACACTGAAAATGTGGTCAAAACATCTCAGATATAGAAGTCTTTTAAACCACATGAAGTTTCCTACGAGGTATCAAAGAGTTCAGAGACTCAGTACAGAAGTACAGAAAGTACTTTATTTATCTAAGTTTACACACGATCACCTTTAGAATAGTCCCCTTCCACAGTAATACAGTTCTCCTAGCGTTCTTCTGGAACGTGTCCTGGACGTTTTTTTTTTTTTAAGTGTGTCAGGCACCTCCTGCGATTCACACTGGATCTCCACAACGGTGTCAAAATGGCAACCTTTGATCTGCATTTTCATCTTCAGGAAGAGGGTGAAGTGAAATGGCATGAGCCAATTCTGGTGAGTAGGATGGTGTGGAAGTGAGATCATGTGGATTGTTCTCGGACGATCATCAAGCACATGTTGCTGAATGGTCTTCCTGGTCTCTCGTCGTCTTCCAGTGATGTTCTTCTCACTCAAAACACCTCGAGCCACTCTCTGCACAGTCACTGTATGTCAAATTTATGTCGTGTCAAATGTCTCTGTGGCAGATTTAGCCAGTTTCATACAGAATTTCAAGTATGTTCTTTGTTCTAACTTTCTGATGTGATCTGGTGCATCAGGGAAGAAGAGTACTAGGATGTGGTCAAACACTTTATTAAGGGGTGAAGGGGGTACCATCTGCCCCTCAATGCGACCAATACCAAAGAGATAGTGGTGGACTACAAGAGGAAGAGGACCACAATCAGTGGAATTACCAGCCTGGCGAAGGGTCAGATCATTGAGCATTAAAAGGTCAATTCATAAACGGTGTAGAGGAAAGAAAAAAACAGTGGTTTATGGTGACAATTGACCTAATTACATGCCAGTATTAAGGGACATTTGGTATTATAGGAACATGACAGGTGTCCTCATAACTCCTGTTCTGTTGCAGCATTTATCTGGACTAGAGGAGCTGAAGTTCACAAATTTTCTTGATGTATATTATGAATATCACCGACTCCTACCTTTGTTTGGTAGATTAACAGCAAGGTGTCCCTTAAAGAGCTGATCTGAGGTCTAAGCTGGAGCAGTCTCTCTGTGACCTTCATTCATGAATTGTAGGGGCTATGGGTCTGTAATTGATCAGGAATGAGGGATTTGGGGTTTTTCTGGTACATGAAACAGGCAGGATGTTTTTCACAACTCTGATATGTTTTCTTCTTGAAAGCTCTGTTGAAGAGCTGCTGAAGGTTTTAACACAGCTGCTTAGTGCAGGCTTTCTCTACACTGAGCCTGATTCTGTCAAATCCCTGAATCTTTCCGATGCTTCAGTTTCTCCAACTTTCTTACCATGGCCAGGAGTGACAGATATGTTGGGTTGGAAAATGTGATTTCTTTTGGTCTTAGAAACAAAGAAGGTTGTGAAATGAGAGGAGTTGAAATTTTGTGGGGGACTTGGAGAGCAGTTTTGATTTTGATGATGGAAGTGAAGGAGATTGTGAAGGGAACAAATAAAAATAAAAATTCTTCTTCGTCTGCTTTCGTCTTCTCCCATTAGAGGTCGCCACCGCGGATCATCCGTCTCCATACCACCCTGTCCTCTACATCTGCCTCTCTCACACCAACTACCTGCATGTCTTACTTTACCACATCCATGAACTTTCTCCTTGGCCTTCCTTTTTTCCTCCATCCTGGTGGCTCCATCCTCAGCATTCTTCTACCAATATAATTCATGTCCCTCCTCTGCACATGTTCAAACCATCTCAGTCTCGCCTCCCTCACCTTGTCACCAAAACATCCTACATGCGCTGTCCCTCTAATGAACTAATTTCTTATCTTGTCTATCCTCGTCACTCCGAACGAAATCCTCAACATCTTCAGCTCTGCTACCTCCAGCTCCGCCTCCTGCCTTTTACTCAATGCCACTGTCTCTAAACCACAACATTGGAGGTCTCACCACAGTCCTATAAACTTACCCTTTCATTCTTGCAGATACCCTTTTATCACAAATCACTCCTACCACTCATCTCCACCCACTCCACCCTGCCAGCACTCTTTTCTTCACTTCTCTAACACACTCTCCATTACTTTGCACTGTTGACCCCAGATACCTGAACTCCACCACCTTCTCCACCTCTTCTCCCTGCAACCGCACTGTACCACTCCACTGCCCTCCCTCTCATTTACACACATGTACTCTGTTTTACTCCTAATGACTTTCATTCCCCTTCTCTCCAGCGCGTACCTCCACCTCTCCAGGCTCTTCTTAACCTGCTTCCTACTCTCACCACAAATCACAATATCATCTGCAAACATCATAGTCCAGGGAGACTCCTGTCTGACCTCGTCCGTCAACCTGTCCATCACCACTGCAAACAGGAAAGGGCTCAGGGCCGATCCTTGATGCAGTCCAACCTTTACCTTGAACCAGTCTGTCGTTCCTACTGCACACTTTACTGCTGTCACACTGTTCTCATACATGTCCTGCACCACCTTCACATACTTCTCTGACACACCTGACTTCCTCATACAATACCACAACTCCTCTCTTCGCACTCTGTCGTACGCTTTCTCTAAATCCACAAATACACAATGCAATTCCTTCTGTCCTTCTCAATACTTCTCCATCAACATTCTCAAAGCAAATAAGGCATCTGTGGTGCTCTTCCTTGGCATGAAACCATACTGTTGCTCACAGATGTTCACCTCTTCTTCTCTCAGCTTTGCTTCCACTACTCTTTCCCATAACTTCATGGTGTGACTGATCAACTTAATTCCACTGTAGTTTCTGCAGGTCTGCACATTTCCCTTATGCCTAAAGATCGGTACCAGTACACTCCTTCTCCATTCCTCAGGCATCCTCTCACCTTCCAGAATCTTGTTAAACAATCTGGTTAAAAACTCCACTGCCAGCTCTCCTAAACATCTCCACGCTTCTACCGGTATGTCATCTGGTCCAACCGACTTTCCATTCTTCATCCTCTTAATCGCTGCTCTCACTTCCTCCTTACTAATCCTATCCACTTACTGCTCCACCAACTCCACATCATCCAACCTTCTCTGACTCTCATTTTTCTCTTTCACCAGCTGCTCAAAATACTCCCTCCACCTTCTCAACACACTCTCCTCACTATTTATCACATTTTTATCTCCATCTTTTATTGCTCTAACTTGCAGTACATCCTTTCCAGCTCGGTCCCTCTGCCTAGCCAACCGGTACAAATCCTTTTCTCCTTCCTTAGTGTTTAACTTCTCATACAGCTCCTCATATGCCTTTTCCTTGGCTTTTGCCACATCCGTCTTTACCTGCTGCCGCATCACCTTGTACTTCTGCCTACTTTTCTCATCACCCTGTCTATCCCACTTCTTTTTTACCAACCTCTTTCCCCTAATGCTCTCCTGCACTTCCTTATTCCGCCACCATGTCTCTTTGTCTTCCTTTTTATTTCAAGATGTCACAACAAGTACTTTTCTAGCTGCCTCCCCTTTCACTCCTGCAGTAGTTTCCCAATCATCCAGCACCATTTTATCACCATGGAGCCCCTGTCTGACCTCTTCCCTGAACCTAACACTACACTCTTCCTCCCTCAGTTTCCACCATCTTATTCTTCTTTTAGTCCTCACTCTCCTCCTCTTCTTTTTGGCCTCCAAAACCATCCTACAGACCACCATCCGATGCTGTCTAGCTACACTGTCCCCTGCCAGCACCTTACAGTCTCCAATCTCCTTCAGGATGCATCTCCTACAAGAACATAGTCCACCTGTGTGCACCTTCCTCCACTCTTATAGGTCACCCTATGATCCACCTTCTTCCTAAAATACGTGTTCACCACTGCCATTTCCATCCTTTTAGCAAAATCTACCACCATCTGCCCTTCCACATTCCTCTCCTTAAGGCCATACCTACCCATAACCTCTTCATCACCTCTGTTCATTTCACCTACATGTCCATTAAAGTCTGCCCCAATCACCAATCATTCATTCTTAGGTACACCATCTACCACTTCATCTTACTTACTCCAGAATCTTTCCTTACCCTCCATCTCACAGCCGACTTGTGGAGCATAGGTACTGATGACATTTATCATCATCCCTTCAACTTCCAGCTTCACGTTCATCACCATATCAGAAACTCTCTTTACCACCACTACACACTTACTGTATTCTTTCTTCAAAATCACCCCTACACCATTTTTCTTTCCATCCACAAAAGGGTAGAACAGTTTAAACCCACCTCCAATGCTCCTGGCCTTACTCCCTATCCACTTGGTCTCCTGAACACACAACATATCTACCTTTCTCCTCCCTATCATATCAGCTACCTCTCTTCCTTTACCAGTCATAGTGCCAACATTTATAGTACCAACCCGAACCTCTACTTTCCTACAGTTCTCCTTTTCCTGCCGTCTCTGTAGACTTTTTCCTCCTCTCCTTCTCCTCCTTTGGCCAACAGTAGCCCAATTTCCACTGGTACACTGTTGGCTAACGACACCTGTGGCGGCCGTTGGTAACCCGGGCCTCGACCAATCCAGTATGAAATTCTTAATCGTGACCCGCATATTCGATTTGGCACATGTTTTACGCTGGATGTGTTCACGGCTTGGGACCGGCACTGGCTTGTGCCTCCCTAATGACTGGGTTAAATAAAAATAAAAATTAATTGTGGTTATTGTATTGAATTGTAATGTGTAAAGTCTATTGTGATCTAATTTCACTCTCATTGTATCTCCTATATCAGTCATGGCTTCCTTCAGCAGTGCTCTGTGTGAAGATCAGCTCCAGTGCTGCATCTGTCTGGATGTGTTCACTGATCCAGTCTCTACTCCATGTGGACACAACTTCTGTATGATCTGTCTAAAAGAGATCTGGGACAGCAGTCGACACTGCCAGTGTCCAGTGTGTAAGGAGGAATTCTCCAATCGTCCTGATCTACGTGTGAATACGTTCATCTCTGCACTTGCTGCTCCATTTAAGAAGTCAATTCAGGTGAAATCCAGCAGAGCTGCAGAAAAACGAACCCGATCTCAGGTCCTCTGTGAGGTCTGCTGTAAAAAACAGTGTTTAGCTGTGAAGTCCTGCCTGATCTGTATGGCTTCTTACTGCAAGACTCATCTGGAACCTCATGATAGAGTTTCTTCATTAAAGAAACATAAACTGATGGAGCCTGTGGAGAACCTGGAGGACTACATCTGCCATAAACATGAGAGACCCCTGGAGCTGTTCTGTAGAGATGACCAGACGTGTGTGTGTCAGTTCTGTACTGAAGGAGACCACAAAACCCACAACACTGTTCCTATAGAGGAGGAGAGTGTTAAGAAGAAGGTGAGAGACTGAACATTTATAATAGATAATGTTGTAAATCAGAAATAAGACCTCTGACATGAGTTAACACATGATGCATATTTTTCTCAGAATGATCTGGTGAAGACTCAAGCAGAAGTTCAGCAGAAGATCCAGGAGCGACTGAAGAAGATTGAGGAGATCATACACTCTGTAGAATTCGATAAAGTGAGTCTCTTACAGTAACTAACCTACAGAAGAACTTTTTTATACAACACATTAGGAGAATCATGATACATTCATGTGAAATGATTGATCTCGATTTGTCACCTTTCAGAAAAAGACAGAGAAGGAGAAAGCAGATGTTGTGAAGATGTTTAGTGCTCTGATGTGCTGCATTGAGAGAAGCCAGGCTGAGCTGCTTAAGGTGATGGAGGAGAAGCAGAAAGCAGCAGAGAAGCAGGCTAAAGAGTTCATTAAAGATCTGGAGCAGGAACTCAGTGAGCTAAAGAGGAGAAAGACTAATCTGGAGCAGCTCTTACACACTGAGGATCACCTTCAGCTCCTTCAGGTCAGAGTTCATCTGTTTCTCAATAGCAGTGCAGCACATGACAGGACGTTGGTCCCCATGCTGAGGGATTTCTCCTCTCTCCTGCTGTACTGTAGATTTACCCGTCATTGTGCAGCTTTCCACACACCCAGGTCTGGACTTCCATCCCAATGACCTCTCATCTGAGTGTGGAGACTCTGAGGAGAGCTCTGGCTCAGCTTCAGGAGACTCTCAGTCAGAAATTGGAAAAGATTAAAGAAACTGGTAAGTGTTTACTGTGGGTTTATTCTGAGAAGATTCATTCCAAGAAATAATTACATTTAGCTGAAATGTATAAAGATATTTTTATTTTATTAATAAGAATTAAGTATTTAATCTCTGTAATCTATGTAACATTTTCCACAACTATTTTCCAAACAGAACTGAAGAGAATTCAACAATATGCAGGTTTGTGAGCTTTTACTGATCACATGACTATATCTATATCTCTTCACTGTTACACACTGTGTGATGATAAAACTGATGTACGCTGTGTTTCTGTCTCTCAGTGGACGTGATTCTGGATCCTGATACAGCTCATCCTGATCTCATCCTGTCTGATGATGGAAAACAGGTACATGATGGAGATACAAGACAGAATCTCCCTGATAATCCAGAGAGGTTTGATACTTGTGTTTGTGTGTTAGGAAAGGAGGGATTCTCCTCAGGGAGATTTTACTATGAGGTGCAGGTCAAAGGTAAGACTGAGTGGGATTTAGGAGTCTCCAGAGAATCTATTAACAGGAAAGAAGATATTACATACAGCCCTGATGATGGATACTGGTGTGTGGTTCTGAGGAATAAGACTGAATATAAGGCTCTGGAATCTACCTCTGTCTCCCTCTCCTTGAAACAGGCTCCTCAGAGGGTTGGAGTGTTTGTGGATTATGAGGAGGGTCTGGTCTCCTTCTATGATGTTGATGCAAAATCTCATATCTACTCTTTTACTGCTCAGACTTTCACTGAGAAACTTTATCCATTCTTCAGCCCCGGCACTAATGATGGAGGTAAAAATTCAGCCCTGCTGATCATCTGCTCTGTTCATCAAAACTAATGAAGTGTAGAAATGTGAAATGGTTCGACTTTTTCTTTCTGTCCCCCTCTCTCCTTAATGCTTCGATTGTCTATCAGAGGGTGCCCTCTCACTTCATTTTCAGTAATAATATATCGTCCCACAATGTGTGAGTTAGATGTGATTCCTGATTCACTCTGGAGTTCTTTATGTTCCTGTCTGTCTGATGCTGTGTTTCTTTCATTAAAAAATTAAGTCATTGGCAAAAGGGATTGAGAATAAATATTCCTCCTTCCGACTGTTCATTTATTGTGTGATAATCAAGAGTCTTCATATTTTCAATTTACGTAATATTTCAGGAGTTGTGCACATGATCATTCCTGCAGGTATGAATTAGTGTAAGAGTTGCTTTATCAATAGTAATAGAAAGTACAGGGGAAACACCCAATTTAGAGACACAGGCAGGTTCTAGATTTCAGGTTCAGCTATTTACAATTTTATTTACAACACAAAAACATTGTGAAAGTGTTTAGGGGCCTTTTTAAGGACTTTTTTTTTTTGCCAAAATCTTTCCCCAAATAGAGGCTACTAGCTTTAATTGAGGCTTGTTTTTGTCTGAGCACCCCCACATAACCAGACCTATTAATAATGAACAATTAGCAATTTATGTTGAAAACAAAATCCCTGACATGGAGTAAATAAATATTGTAGAAAACAAAAGAAAATAATGGCAGAAAATTATTCCTTTAAAAAAGTCAGTAAGTTTTCTCTTTATTACTCTAAATTTCATAGCTGCTTCACATAGCGGCGCCAAACAAGCAGTAAATGATATCACGTGTATGGCGGTTTTTAGATGTGTGTTTGAATGACATGACAACTATTTAAATAAACATGAATGATTGTATATAATTAATTTACGAAATGTACCATATCCTAACTCCTTGAATGTAATCAAATGTGTAATTCATATATATTTTACTAAAATTATCTTAGGGACCCCTCTAAGTCTATTTTTTACTTGTCATGTGGGGTCCCAAATTCTTTATTAGGTGGTCCTGGTTCCACCAGCCCCCCTCAATATGAGCGCTGGTCGTATCGCATGTCCCTATTTGCGTTGCTTCATCTGTTATGAGGTTATTGTTCTGACTGAAACAGAGCTCTGACACTGGAGACTCCTTCCATGGATAGGAATTAAAACACCTCCCCATTTGGAACGGCCTTGTGAACAATACCATAGACACATTTTGAAAATGGAATTAAAATATTTTATTGATACATTATCTATATTTAAAAATTAAGGTCGACTTTCAACCTAAAATCTCTCTTCCATAGCTTAATTATTTGACAGATTCACCGACCAAACACATGCATATTCATATGTAAGTAAATGTTATGATTTTAATAGCAACGAATATAAAAAAAAAGTAATTACGATAGTAATATGCTCTTTTTATAAGCTCTTGGAAAGTAATGCTCAAGTGTATGTAGGGTGCAAAATAAAAAAGGTAAACCAATCTAACATTAGGAGTCAAAATAAATACATTTATAATCATAATAAAATCTCCACAATAATAGAAGAATAGAATAGAATAGCCTTTATTTGTCACATATACATTAGAGCACGGTGAAATTTGTTCTTTGCATATTCCAGCTTGCTTGGAAAATGGGGTCAGAGCGCAGGGTCAGCCATTAAACTACGCCCCTGGAGCACAGAGGATTAAGGGCCTTGCTCAAGGGCCCTTAAAACTATGAAAGTCATAAGAGATTATTTTATCTTTATTTCCTGCTTGTTTTTTTCTTTCTTGTTTTATCATGATCTTGACATTAGTTGTTTTGTCGTAAGCTTCATCCTCATATGTTACACAGTTGCTGCTGTATATTGTACAAACGTCCTAAAGAAACTTCATCTTATGTGATGCACAATACTGCTATCTGCACTACCACACACTCACACATTCTGTCATATACTTTGTATATTGTGGTCTAATTTAATCTGTACAATCTGTATTGTTTTGTGATTTTGTGATTTGTGGTAAAAGTCGGTTCAAATATTTTTTGTGTATGAAAATATAAAGAATTAACAGTTAAAATTAAAGAGGGGAATATGTACTGATATGCGTTTTTCATGATAAGATGGCCACTAGATGGCAGTATAATGCTACGGTAAGCAACATTCAGGACTGTATTAAGAAGGCAGAATGAAATCGTGTACTCTGTGTTTGAGCCTCGTCAATAAAATGGCAAAAATAATTTTAATATAATACAAGTATAATGCAACAATTACTTTCGGTCCACGGCCCTCAGGGAGATTGGATTTTTTGTCCTTCATGGGAAATCGTTTGGGCTTGTCTGGTTTAATGCGTCTGTGCATTTAATTTGGCGATTTTCTGCCCTCTTGTGGCCAAAATATGTAACTGTAATAAGTCGAAGCAGTAGATAGGGGGCGTAACCCAGCCATTATGGATGCACAAGCCAGTGCACTCTTAGTGCCGGTCCCAAGCCCGGGTAAATGGGGAGGGTTGCGTTAGGAAGGGCATCCAGCGTAAAACATGTGCCAAATCAAATATGCGGATCACAAATGAGAATTTTATACCGGATCAGTCGAGGCCCGGGTTAACAACGACCACCACAGGTATCGTTAGCCGACAGGGTACGGGTGGAAATTGGGCTACTGTTGGCCGAAGGAGGAGAAGGAGAGGAGGAAGACGTCTACAGAGACGGCAGGGAAAGGAGCAGTGCAGGAGAGTGGAGGTTCGGGTTGGTACTTTAAATGTTGGTACTATGATGGGTAAAGGGAGAGACCCTGATATGATGGAGAGGAGAAAGGTAGATATGTTGTGTGTTCAGGATACCAAGTGGAAAGGGAGTAAGGCCAGGAACATTGGGGGTGGGTTTAAACTGTTTTATCATGGTGTGGATGGAAAGAGAAATGGTGTAGGGGTGATTCTGAAGGAAGAGTACCGTAAGAGTGTAGTGGAGGTGAAGAGAGTTTCTGATAGGGTGATGATCGTGAAGGTGGAAGTTGAAGGGATGATGATGATGATAAATGTCATCAGTGCCTATGCTCCACAAGTTGGCTGTGAGATGGAGGAGAAGGAAAGATTCTGGAGCGAATTAGATGAAATGGTAGATGGTGTACCTAGGAAAGAACGATTGGTGATTGGGGCAGACTTTAATGAACATGTAGGTAAAGGGAACAGAGGTGATGGGTAGGTATGGTTTTAATGAGAGGAATGTGGAAGGGCAGATGGTGGTAGATTTTGCTAAAAGGATGGAAATGGCAGTGGTGAACACATATTTTAAGAAGAAGGAGGATCATAGGGTGATGTATAAGAGTGGAGGAAGGTGCACACAGGTGGACTATGTGCTATGCAGGAGATGCAACCTGAAGGAGATTGGAGACTGTAAGGTGTTGGCAGGGGACAGTGTAGCTAGAAAGCCAAGGAGAAGGCAAATGAGGAGCTGTATGAGAGGTTGGACACAAAGGAAGGAGAAAAGGATTTATACCGATTGGCCAGGCAGAGGGACTGAGCTGGGAAGGATGTGCTGAAAGTTAAAGCAATAAAGGATGGAGAGGGAAATGTGTTGATTAGTGAGAAGAGTGTGTTGAGAAGGTGGAGGGAGTATTTTGAACAGCTGATGAATGAGGAAAATCAGAGAGAGAGAAGGTTGGATGATGTGGAGTTGGTGAAGCAGGATGTAGATAGGATTATTAAGGAGGAAGTGAGAGCAGCGATTAAGAGGATGAAGAATGGAAAGTCGGTTGGACCAGATGACATACCGGTAGAAGCGTGGAGATGTTTAGGAGAGATAGCAGTGGAGTTTTTAACCAGATTGTTTAACAGGATTTTGAAAGGTGAGAAGATGCCTGAGGAATGGAGAAGGAGTGTGCTGGTACCGATCCTTAAGCATAAGGGTGATGTGCAGACCTGCAGTAACTACAGGGGATTTAAGTTGATCAGTCACACCATGAAGTTATGGGAAAGAGTAGTGGAAGCCAGGCTGAGAGAAGAGGTGACTATCTGTGAGCAACAGTATGGTTTCATGCCAAGGAAGAGCACCACAGACACATTATTTGCTTTGAGGATGTTGATGGAGAAGTATAGAGAAGGACAGAAGGAATTGCATTGTGTATTTGTGGATTTAGAGAAAGCGTACGACAGAGTGCCAAGAGAGGAGATGTGGTATTGTATGAGGAAGTCAGGTGTGTCAGAGAAGTATGTGAGGGTGGTGCAGGACATGTATGAAGACAGTGTGACGGCAGTGAAGTGTGCAGTAGGAAAGACAGACTGGTTCAGGGTAAAGGTTGGACTGCATCAAGGATCGGCCCTGAGCCCTTTCCTGTTTGCAGTGGTGATGGACAGGTTGACGGACGAGGTCAGACAGGAGTCTCCCTGGACTATGATGTTTGCAGATGATATTGTGAATTGTGGTGAGAGTAGGGAGCAGGTTGAGAAGAGCCTGGAGAGGTGGAGATATGCGCTGGAGAGAAGGGGAATGAAAGTCAGTAGGAGTAAGACAGAGTACATGTGTGTGAATGAAAGGGAGGGCAGTGGAGTGATGCGGTTGCAGGGAAAAGAGGTGGAGAAGGTGGAGGAGTTTAGGTACCTGGGGTCAACAGTGCAAAGTAATGGAGAGTGTGTTAGGGAAGTAAAGAAAAGAGTGCCGGCAGGGTGGAGTGGGTGAAGAAGAGTAACAGAAGTGATTTGTGATAGTAGGGTATCTGCAAGAATGAAAGGGAAAGTTTATAGGACTGTGGTGAGACTTGTGATGTTGTATGGATTAGAGACAGTGGAATTGAGTAAAAGACAGGAGGTGGAGCTGGAGATAGCAGAGCTGAAGTTGTTGAGGTTTTCGTTGGGAGTGACGAGGATGGACAAGTTTAGAAATGAGTTTATTAGTGGGACAGTGGGACATGTAGGATGTTTTGGTGACAAGGTAAGGGAGGCGAGATTGAGATGGTTTGGACACGTGCAGAGGAGGGACATGAATTATATTGGTAGAAGAATGCTGAGGATGGAGCCACCAGGTAGGAGGAAAAGAGGAAGGCCAAGGAGGAGGTTCATGGATGTGGTCAGGGAAGACATGCAGGTAGTTGGTGTGAAAGAGGCAGATGTAGAGGACAGGGTGGTATGGAGTCGGATGATCCGCTGTGGCGACCCCTAATGGTAGAAGTAGAAGAAGAAGAACAAGAAGAAGAAGAAGTAGGTAGGGGGCGTGGTCTAATGATGTCTCTCAGCAGATGCGAAAGTAAAGCGTGAATGCGTCTGAAGATCAGGATTCAGCAGGTTGCAGCAGGACACAATCCTTAGTTTGAAGCTTTTACAGTCTTTCTTCAAGGAACTGAAGCCACAGCAGGTAAACTGTAAGTGATCAGGAGTAAAGTAGGAGAGAGCAGGAAAAGCTCAAATACTAACTACATCATGTTCTAGTAGATAATAAAGAATATATATATATATACAAATACCGGGCACTAATTTAGTAACGCAGCACGCATTTCTGTTGCACACCTACTTACACAAATAAACACATAAATCCAAACTCTTCCGAACTTTATGACATGGAAAACTCCAGAAGCCCGACGACACTCTGTACCCCAGTGCGCATGACCTGTGTCTATTTATAGCAAACCCTGAGGGGGAAAATACATTACACACATACAACAAGCACCAGTACATGTCAAGTCAAGTCAAGTCGAGTTTATTTGTATAGCGCTTTTCTCAACAGACATTGTCTCAAAGCAGCTTTACAGAAATCAACAGTTAAGGTGAATGGTGTGTATTTATCCCTGATGAGCAGCCGTGGCGACTGTGGCAAGTAAAAACTCCCTTAGATGTTATGAGGAAGAAACCTTGAGAGGAACCAGACTCAAAAGGGGAACCCATCCTCATTTGGGTGACATCAAGAGTTTGATCATAAATCTTTCAACAGTACAGAACACTGGAGAGTGAGAACCAACATGATTACTGGAGTATAAGATTATAAGTGATGTTCTTTCTGCAGTCTTATACAGTCTATATGCTTAGTAGCTCCTAGTTTTATGAGCTCAGCATTTGTGATCATCAGAGATCCAGCATCAGCTTCTCCATGCCAGAGCCTTTAAACACTCCAGGAGGTCCAATGTCAAAACTCCACACATGTAGTGGGATCCAGTTGGCACTGGTACGTCTCTAGATGGTTCGGGATTTTTGCGAGTTCGGCATCTACTTCTTCAAAGGTCCGTAATCATCACGAGGTGGGAGGTGACTGGAGCTGGCCAAACCTCAGGGTGTCTCGCGATGGGGAGAGAAAGAGAAGCAGTGGAGAGAAATTAGCGTAGCTGCTGTTCATGATTTTACCAGCACAAGTTGATAAAGTGCAAGTGATCAGATGTTCTGGAGCACAAGGTTATGATGTAAGACGTGTTATGTGTAGGCTTCAACAATAAAAAGATAAAAAGATATGTTTTTAATCTGCACTTAAACTGGGAGAGTGTGTCTGAGCCCTGAACACTGTCAGGAATACTATTCCAGAGTTTAGGAGCTAAATCTGAAAATGCTCTACCTCCTTCAGTGCTATTCTAGGAACTACTAGAAGTCCAGAGACATACAGCATATCATCATTCAGACACAAGGGTGTTAGTAATGTCAGGAACTGATGTAGGTGAGGAAGTCTGGGGTTCAGTCAGTGTTCACATTCATCCCAAAGATGTTCAGTAGGTTTGAGGGCAGAGCTCTATAGCAGGAGATCTTCAACTTCAACCCATGCAAAGCAGATCTTCATGGAGTTTGCTTTGGGCACAAGGGCCATGGGTAATGCTGGAACAGGTTTGGGTCATTTAGTTCATCAAAGTCGGTGCTTGCTTTATACAGCCTTCTCATTTTACCCCCATTTGACTGTATAGAGGAGACAAAAATGTTCATTATCTTAAATAGTGGGTCAGTGTGTTACTGTAAATAAACAAATTTCTAATGAACAAATTACTAAAAGTCCTGGGTGATTTAGTGAGTGTGTGTATGTAAGTTATTTCTAATAAAATTACAATCTTGAGCTTACTAAAGTTAGCATTTATAAAAATAATGAGAAAAACACTATGAAAACAAATTATTATTTTATGGTGTAGCATAGTTAATGACATGTCATGACCAAGCAAGAAGAAGAAGAGCTGGTCCAGATGATCTTTCATACCTTTATTCTTTTTTTTTTTCTTTTTTAATGTCGACCTCAGTTACAGTTGAATTAATATTCAGAGATTTTATTTGTTTTAACTGCTTTTTATTTTTTCTGAAAGGTGGAAGGAAGGAGGCCTGGGTGCACCGATATAAATCTTTGTAGGTTCTCCAAATGTCTAGAGCAGGCCCTGGTTCAAGTGAAGAGAAATGTCATGTTACCACATCCAAATACACCTTTTAAAATTGTGTGCCTTCAGCTTTACAATAACAGTTTGGTTATAGGAGTAGGAGATCAAACGGTTCAGGGGAAGGAAGACCAGCAGGGTGGCAACCAGTTTCGACTGTTTCAGGTATTTTTCCCTTTCACACACATCTATTGGGGACTCTTTCTCTCTCGAAGCCCCCTTCACTCACTCCTCTTATCCCTTTCCCTGCTCACTGCAACAGAGAACAGTGATTAGACACATCTCCAACCAGTGTGTAATTCTTCCTGCTTTTCTCCACCAGCCTCACCATCCATTCACTATTAAGCTGAGTTGAGAGAATTGGTTAAATTGGTGTCCATCTCCAAAACAAGCTGGATTAGACATTCATTTGATAAACTATGCAGAGGAAAGAGATGAACAAACTCTGTAGTTTACAGGGACAATTGACCTAATTAGTATATATATATATATATATATATATATATATATATATATATATATATATATATATATATATATATATATATATATATATATATATATATATATATATATATATATATATATATATATATATATATATATATACAGTGAGGAAAATAAGTATTTGAACACCCTGCTCTTTTGCAAGTTCTCCCATTTAGAAATCATGGAGGGGTCTGAAATTGTCATTGTAGGTGCATGTCCACTGTGAGAGACATAATCTAAAAAAAAAAAAATCCAGAAATCACAATATATGATTTTTTAACTATTTATTTGTATGATACAGCTGCAAATAAGTATTTGAACACCTGTCTATCAGCTAGAATTCTGACCCTCAAATACCTGTTAGTCTGCCTTTAAAATGTCCACCTTCACTACATTTATTATCCTAAATTAGATGCACCTGTTTGAGGTCGTTAGCTGCATAAGGACACCTGTCCACCCCCATACAATCAGTAAGAGTCCAACTACTAACCTGGCCAAGCCTAAAGAGCTGTCCAAAGACACTAGAGACAAAATTGTACACCTCCACAAGGCCGGAAAGGGCTACGGGGAAATTGCCAAGCAGCTTGGTGAAAAAAGGTCCACTGTTGGAGCAATCATTTGAAAATAAAAGAAGCTAAACATGACTGTCAATCTCCCTCGGACTGGGGCTTCATGCAAGATCTCACCTCGTGGGGTCTTAATGATCCTAAGGAAGGTGAGAAATCAGCCCAAAACTACATGGGAGGAGCTGGTCAATGACCTGAAAAGAGCTGGGACCACCGTTTCCAAGGTTACTGTTGGTAATACACTAAGACTTCATGGTTTGAAATCATGCATGGCACAGAAGGTCCCCCTGCTTAAACCAGCACATGTCCAGGCATGTCATAAGTTTGCCAATTACCATTTGGATGATCCAGAGGAGTCATGGGAGAAAGTCATGTGGTCAGATGAGACCAAAATAGAACTTTTGGGTCATAATTCAATAAACGTGTTTGGAGGAAGAAGAATGATGAGTACCATCCCAAGAACACCATCCCTACTGTGAAGCATGGGGGTGGTAGCATCATGATTTGGGGGTGTTTCTCTGCACATGGGACAGGGCGACTGCACTGTATTAAGGAAAGGATGACCGGGGCCATGTATTGCGAGATTTTGGGGAACAACCTCCTTCCCTCAGTTAGAGCATTGAAGATGGGTCGAGGCTGGGTCTTCCAACATGACAATGACCCGAAGCACACAGCCAGGATAACCATGGAGTGGCTCTGTAAGAAGCATATCAAGGTTCTGGCGTGGCCTAGCCAGTCTTCAGACCTAAACCCAATAAAGAATCTTTGGAGGGAGCTCAAACTCTGTGTTTCTCAGCGACAGGCCAGAAACCTGACTGATCTAGAGAAGATCTGTGTGGAGGAGTGGGCCAAAATCCCTCCTGCAGTGTGTGCAAACCTGGTGAAAAACTACAGGAAACGTTTGACCTCTGTAATTGCAAACAAAGGCTACTGTACCAAATATTAACATTGACTTTCTCCGGTGTTCAAATACTTATTTGCAGCTGTATCATACAAATTAAAAGTTAAAAAATCATACATTGTGATTTCTGGATTTTTTTTTTTTTAGATTATGTCTCTCACAGTGGACATGCACCTACGATGACAATTTCATCCCCTCCATTATTTCTAAGTGGGAGAACTTGCAAAAGAGCAGGGTGTTCAAATATTTATTTTCCTCACTGTATATATGTATATATATATATATATATATATATATATATATATATATATATATATATATATATATATATATATATATATATATATATATATATTAAATGCTGTAATATGCTGTATATTTATCTGTACTACTTGCACAATTGCTATTTTTTGCACTTCTGGTAGATTTAGCATTTTGTTGCTGAGTACCTGTACTATACAATGACAATAAAGTTGTATCAATCTAGATAGCTAGCTAGCTAGACTAAATTCACCCTTCTGACTGGAACTGTAGTGTCTCTGTAGAAGTTGATGTTGTCTGTTATGCAATCGGTCATGTTGTTGATGCCAGTGTTTTCCACCGCTGGATCAGATTTGAAAATCTTCTTAGTCCAAGACTTCCTTAAGACAGCAGGCAGCAGGTGTCCGTGAAAGCAGATTCTGGTCAGACCTTTTCAGTGGAGGCAATGAAGGATTTGAAGGCAGAAAGATGAGAACATGTAACAAACCATGCAGAACATTTGACAAACCATGCAGTTCTATTGTTCTTACTCTATGTGCATCTCAGAGTTTATTTAATACATAGAGTGTTCCAGGAATGAAGCCTACAGAACGTACGTTTAGAGGAAAACTTTGGGAAAGTAACAGTTTTATTCATTGCTTGAATCAGTAATAACTGAGTTTGTGTCATTTTGGATTGTAATGTGTAAAGTGTTCTGCCATATAAATTCACTTTCATTGTATCTCCTGTA
Source organism: Silurus aristotelis (assembly GCF_946808225.1). NCBI lineage: Eukaryota > Metazoa > Chordata > Actinopteri > Siluriformes > Siluridae > Silurus > Silurus aristotelis. Next base: position 31,740,773 of record NC_139578.1, read on the forward strand.
TCAGTCATGGCTTCCTCCAGCAGTGCTCTGTGTGAAGATCAGCTCCTGTGCTGCATCTGTCTGGATGTGTTCACTGATCCAGTTTCTACTCCATGTGAACACAACTTCTGTATGATCTGTCTAAAAGAGTTCTGGGACAGCAGTTCACACTGCCAGTGTCCAGTGTGTAAGGAGGAATTCTCCAATCATCCTGATCTACGCATGAATACGTTCATCTCTGCACTTGCTGCTCCATTTAAGAAGTCAATTCAGGTGAAATCAAGCAGAGCTGCAGATTAGCTTCCATCCAAGAGTAAGAAGATTCTGTGTAACTCCTGCACTGACGACAAGTTGGAGGCTCTAAAGTCCTGTCTTCACTGTGGAGTTTCTTTCTGTAACACTCATCTGATGCCTCATAAAACTACAGCTAAACTCTTGAAGCACAAACTGATGGAGCCTGTGGAGAACCTGGAGGACTAGATCTGCCATTAACATGAGAGACCCCTGGAGCTGTTCTGTAGAGATAACCAGACGTGTGTGTGTGTCAGTTTTGTACTGAGAAAGACCACAAAATCCACAACACTGTTCCTATAGAGGAGGAGAGTGTAGAGAAGAAGGTGAGAGACTGAACATTTATGATGGATAATGTTTGTAGATCAGACATATGACCTCTGACACATGATGCATATTTTTCTCAGAATGATCTGGTGAAGACTCAAGCAGAAGTTCAGCAGAAGATCCAGGAGCGACTAAAGAAGATTGAGGAGATCAAACACTCTTTAAAAGTCAATAAAGTGAGTCTCTTACAGTAACTAACCTCCAGAAGAACTCCTTTATACAACACATTAGGAGAATCATGATACATTCATGTGAAATGATTGATCTCGATTTGTCTCCTGTTAGATAAACACAGAGAAGGAGAAAGCAGATGTTGTGGAGATGTTCAGTGCTCTGATGCGCTGCATTGAGAGAAGCCAGGCTGGGCTGCTTAAGGTGATGGAGGAGAAGCAGATAGCAGCAGAGAGGCAGGCTGAAGAGATCATTGAAGATCTGGAGCAGGAACTCAGTGAGCTAAAGAGGAGAAACACTGATCTGGAGCAGCTCTTACACACTGAGGATCACCTCCACCTTCTACAGGTCAGAGTTCATCTGTTTCCCAATAGCAATGCAGCACATGACATGACGTTGGTCCCCATGCTGAGGGATTTCTCCTCTCTCCTGCTGTACAGTAGATTTACCTGTGCAGCTCTCCACACACCCAGGACTGGACTTCCATCACAATTACCTCTCATCTGAATGTGGAGACTCTGAGGAGAACTCTGGATCAGCTTCAAGAGACTCTTAGTCAGGAACTGGAGAAGATTGATGAAACTTGTCAGTGTTTACTGTGGGTGATTCTGAGAAGATTCATTTTCAGAAATATTTACATTTACCTGAAATTTATAAAGATTTTTTATATTATTTACGATAATTAAGTGTTTACTCTCAATTTAACATTTTCCAAAACTATTTTCCAAACAGAACTGAAGATAATTCAGCAATATGCAGGTTTGTGAGCTCTTACTGATCACATGACTATATCTATATCTCTTCACTGTTACACACTGTGTGATGATAAAACTGATGTACGCTGTGTTTTTGTCTCTCAGTGGATGTGCCTCTGGATCCTGAGACAGCAAATCCTTATCTCGTCCTGTCTGATGATGGAAAACAAGTTTATGATGGAGATACAAGACAGAATCTCCCTGATACTCCAGAGAGGTTTGATACTTGTGCCTGTATGTTAGGAAAGAAGGGATTCTTCTCAGGGAGATTTTACTATGAGGTGCAGGTCAAAGGAAAGACTGAGTGGGATTTGGGAGTCGCCAGAGAATCCATTAACAGGAAAGGAGAGATTAAATCCAGACCTGAAGATGGACACTGGTGTGTGATTCTGTGGAATAAGACTGAATATTTAGCCTGTGATTCTCCCTCTGTCTCCCTCTCCTTGAAACAGGCTCCTCAGAAGGTTGGAGTGTTTGTGGATTATGATGAGGGTCTGGTTTCCTTCTATGATGTTAATGCAAAGTCTCTTATCTACTCTTTCACTGCCCAGACTTTCATTGAGAAACTTTATCCATTATTCAGCCGCAGTCTCAGTTATGGAGGTGAAAATTCAGCCCCACTGATCATCTGCCCTGTTCATCAAAACTAATTGTACATTTCTAATAAAAAAACAACAACTGTCTAAATCACAAAAAAAGCCCTGTTGATATTTTCTAACATTAAAGAGTTTAATAATTTAAAATTTAAAAGCAGATTCACATTAAATAAAAAAATCTGAATTAGTAGAGTTGTTTTATTAAAATGTAAAAAGTTTTTTTTATATGGTTTTAATGTTCATGTTTATTAAACATGATATGTTGATTATAATTATCCACTGCACACGTACATCTGAAATATGTCTGAGAAATCTAAAATCTGAGATCTGGGCATCTGGAGTATACAATTTGCTGTAATGATCTCATTTCATTATAATGGGCTCAATATTTAGTATAATGTTTAAATATAAATTCCAGTGCAGATTTTATTACAGAGTTGAAGACCGTTTAAAATCATGTAGTTTACTGGGTGATTTGCGTCCATCTAGTGGCTAAAACGTGTCAACATGAGAAAAGGACGTGTATGGGTGCGATTGTTATGACGTCATTCATCTCAAACTCAAAACTGTGGCATAACCAAAATCAGATCCATTCAGCAGAAGCTTGAAGCGAGGGTTTAAATCCTGTGCAGGTGAAAAAAGAAGGAAAAAGAAAGAAGAGGAAAAGGAGCAAAAAGAGTCGAAACAGAAGGAAAAGAGAAATAGAAATTAGTAAGTAGTGCTACACATGTGACATCTTAGAGTTTTTATTGATTTGTAAGGTGTGGAAGTTTGCTGTGTTATTGGAGATTATTTCAGTTTTGAAGAACTATTCAGGATCTGCCAGTAAACTAGAAGTGTGGTTTAATGATGTCCCGCAGCAAAAACAAAAAAAGAATGTTTAAATGTGTATCATAATCATTCATCGCCTGTTTTTGCAGTCTTTTTTTTTTTTTTTTTAAGAAACTGAAGCCACAGCTGGTAAAAGGTGAGAAGCAAAGAGAGGAGAGTGAAAGATGCTGTTCAATTAGACAAGAATTAACTTCAGAATGTGAATAAAAAAATAAGCAAACGAATGCAAATGTACAATATGATAAAATATTGTTATAAACAATTTTGTTGTATTCAGTGTAGGAAATAAAGCAATCATTCATTTTCAGCTTTAACTCACTTTAACTGTGACTTTCATCCAATATCATATTTTTCATGATCCACTATCTTGTTCTATACCAGGGTTGGCAACCCGCGGCTCCGGAGCCAAATGCGGCTTTCATCCCTCTTCTGCGGCTCCCTGTGGCTTTGGAAAATAAATAATGAGTATTTAATTAAAATATATTTTATTTTAGTTTGTTAGTTTTTTAAATTTAATTCTAAATTTGAAGATTTTGGTGATCTTGTAAAATCTAAATAAAACGTGTTAAAGTTTTTTGTCACTCTTCATATGCGTCACAACCGCTAATGTGCGACACCCACCGGCACGCCACTTCTTAAACTTTTCGACCCCAGGTAGGCCAACTATGGAGAATTCTAAGAAAAGAAAAGTGTCTGAAGAAAACAGAACGTTTAATGCTACGTGGGCAGATTCATATGCTTTGAAATAGTCCTTTTATTATTCAGGTTGACAGCTGACTGCTTGCGCCAGTAAAAGGATGACGGCACACAGAAGAGGACGGCATTTTTTGTTTGCTGCCGGTGGATAATTTATGTTCGGCGTTCTTTTCATAAATACAAGAAGGACTCAAATAGACATTGAGTATTTTACTTGAAAGTAACCTTCAACTCAGTCTTTTTTTAAGGATTTAAAAAATTTTTGTTGCATGCAGAAATGTAATTTCATTCTCTCTGCAGTTCATTGATTTCATAAATGCAACCCATTATGGTTTGATTATACATAGCATAAAGGCAAAAAAAACCCGTTACATGCAGTGTTATTTCAATTTAAATGTCAAAAGGGTTTTGTGGCTCCCAGTGTTTTCTTTTCTGTGGGAAACAGGTCCAAATGGCTCTTTGTGTGGTGAAGGTTGCCGACCCCTGTTCTATACTATACTCATAAGCACCTTCTATTCAACATTTAACGAAAAAACAATAAATGTGTTCGGTTTACAATTATTTATCTTACCTCAGGAATCTTTGACCTCAAATGTGGTTCAGTTCAGTTTTATTGTATTGCAGTTAAAACAGTGGACATTGTCCCAAAGTAGTTTTACAGCAGGAAATCATTTACAAATATACATTTATGAATCAGTCCATATAAGTTTACCTGTTTAGTCTATCTATAATGTGTGATCCTGTGATGACAGTAGCAAGAAAAAACTCCCTGAGGTAATATGAGGAAGAAACGTTGAGGGGAACCAGACTCAAACTGAAATCCATCCTCATTTGGTTGACACCACACATTTGTTCATTACATTTTCATCATTGTTGAGGTTAATAACTGTTCATGATGGAGACTTGAGAGTAAAACTCTTTCTGATGATTGAAGCCCTAAACCATTGTATCAAACTGTTTATATTAGTTACAGTCCAAATTCATCTTTAGAGTTCTTAATTATAACCCTGATCAGTAACTTCATGGATCTTTAAAGTGTTCATGTGCAACCATCTTCAGCAGCAGTGAGTGATCTCAATGAGTGGGCTGTAGATTTTCAGAAATCAACCAGGGGTTTGTGATTCACAAGTTGCAACTGCAACCTGATCTGCATCAATACATTTAATTCTGACACTCTTTTGATCAAGGCATTGTACACCTTCATTAACCTGTGAGGTGAAGGCTGGTGTTTGATAGCAAAACATGGAAGCGCCAAATTCGCTGCTGTTTGATTGCTACATTTGATTGGACATTTAGATAACTGGTTCTTCTGTTTCAGGCATCTCCTGTTTTAATACCATTCCAGCATTACACTGAAACCGTAAAATGGTGCTGGACACAGCTGACTGATAGAACACTATGCAGCATACATAAAATAACCTAAAGTTCTTCAAGAAATCTGCTCTTCGGGGTCTGTGCTCTTTCCCGTTCTCTTGACTGCCTCAGTGTTATTTGTGATATGGAAAACTTATCCCTCTTATTGCTGTTTGCCATGTCCTATGTGAATTGTCTCCATGCAGATGCTGATGTTTGGTCCAGATTCCCAGAGGAGTAAAGTGTAGAGGAATGGTTATCAGTTGACCCCTTTCTAGTTACCCAAATTCCTTTTCTAATCTCTCTGAGTGTCAGGGAAAATGACTGGAAGAAAGACCCAGATACTACACAGACAAGAATGTCCTTGAGCTGGGGCACAAGGAAGGTTGGGTGCCAGCGGCAGGCACAGCGGAACTTGAGGCGAAATTCCTTGAAGGTCGGGAAAGCTTTCTAGTGGCTGCTTCCAGGGTCAGGTCTCAGGTTGGCACCCAGGCTTTCTGGCCGACATGATGAGGCGGGTCTCTGGGACAGAGAAACAACGTTGGAAGTGAAGCGGCATCCTCAGCACGGCTCGGAAGTGGAGCTGCATTCTCAGCATGAAGGGCGGATTCTGAGACATTTTCTGTCATGCAACAGGTTAGGACCATGGCTGACGGGCTGGGGTGGGGGTTTCTCGGCAGGGCAGACAGGTCAAGATATCCACTCTGCAGCACGAGAGCTGGGTGAAACCCCCAGCCAGACAGGAAGGCTGAGCAATGCTCTTGGCTGAAATTTCAGGCTGGGTGACTTCCCCTGTGAGGCCTTTAGCATGCAGAGGGACAGCTGTCTCAAATTCTCATCCAGGGTCTACTGGCATGCCATAGATAAAGAATGATATGCCCTAAAGTACTCCTTTCTCGGCTGGGGGCTGAGCTTCCAGAGATCGATAACCCTGGGTGTGTCTATTACTTGCCAGTTTAAGGCATGGCAATCCTAACGCTTTAGTGCATCCGCGGGATCCATGTTTAGCCAGATTATTTTTTGTCAGGAACACGGGCGCAGGGTCGAGGCCAGATTATACTCTCAGGAAAGTGGGCACAGAGGCAGGGTTAGATTACACTGTCAGGGATGATGACTGGAAGAAGGACCCAAATGCAGGACAGTCCTGGGGTATGGTAACAATGGTCTTTAATAAATGTAATAGGCAGGTGAAAAACAAAGAAAGTAACGCTGCAAAACTGTAGACCAAAACCGAGTCTAAAAAAAAAATCCTAAAGTCTAAGAACTGGCAGACAGAGCAATGCAGGAAAGGAAATTTGAGAATTCAAACACAGTCTGAAATCGAAATATCGGCAAACAGATCGATAAAGGGCAGAACAGAAGCACAAACTAAAAAACAGATCAAAGTCCAGACCAGAAACAGGGCAGAATCAGGTCAGGGTCAGGAACAGGAACCAGAGCAAGCAGGGTGGCAAGAATAATCCCAGGGCCATTAAGAGATAGTAAGATAATTTGGCCACGCGTAAATGTCTTTTGTGTCCTTTTGTGAAACCAGAAGTCAGTGCCACAAGGCCGGAAGACCCTGACAATGAGATTTGACTCCAAATATCTCGACATTTTGCTGTCAATTTGTTCAAGGGAGCCTAAACCTTTAATTGAGAATCTCGATGGGCAGGTGGCAACAGCTGGACTGAGAGTGGAGTCCGCATGGTGGGAAGTTTTGGGGATTCCAGAAGCGATCCAGAAATAAAGGAAGAAGCAGCAGGAATTGACAACAAAGGGAGAGGAGATAATGAGTGGAATATAGTTAAAAACAGGTAAAGAAAGAAAAACTGGTCAGTTTACAGATTTTGATAATGAAAAAGAAGTCACCAAAAGCAATAACTGACGAGATAGGACAGATTCACTGTGCGAAAACGTTTAGAGACTGAAAACTGTTATTGTTCTGCAAAAAAAACGGGCAGCAGAAAAAAGCACTTGGGATAAAGACGGTATTAGGAAAAAAGGTTCAATTGTAGAAAAGAAGAATTGGGTAAGAGGAGTGATGTCTGGAATTCCAACTGATGTATCAACAGAAAGAATCAAAGAGAGCAACTCCTGAGCAGTAGTCAAGGAGGTGAGAAGACAATATATATATATATATATATATATATATATATATATATATATATATATATATATATATATATATATATATATATATATATATATATATATATATATAAAAGACTAAGAGAGAAAGGAAAGCATTTCAGTGATGATTTTTTTGATGAGGAAAAAATACCTGTAAAGATTTTATTGGGCTATGTGAGTTATGCGGTCCATCTATTTATACCGTTTCTGTTAAGATGTTATAAATGTTAAATATATTTTTATGTAGCAGCAGTTTGTAGAGGGAAGCAAATTTGCGCAAGGTGCGGCAAGGTTTATGATTATGGCAAATGCGAACAAGCAGTAAACCCCAAATGGTGTAACTGTGGGGAGAGAGCACATTGCAGGGTACGGAGGATGCCGGGTGAAACAGAAAATAATGAAAGTCATTACAAAATGTCAGAATAGAAGAAGGAATATCAGAGGCCCTGACAAAAGTTTAAAATGAAACGAGTCAAAGATAATGAAAAAGCTGCAACTAAATGTAAGGAAAATAGCATAGAAGAAACTGAGAAGGATCCACTGAGGGTAGATAAAATCTCATTTGTAGCAATCATAGCTGAAGTAGTAAATTGTTCAGCTCAAACATAAAAAGAAGGATGGAGAGAATCATACTTATTGTGAAAGCAGCTGAAAAAAGTATTTGAAGTTAGAAGAAATCAGTATGGAAATAATAAATAATATAATTTAGGCACAAACAGGAAACTCACATACAGTATGTTGTGGCTCTTAATGGTATTAACAATATTGCAACTGAATGCGAGAAGTCTTGCTAATAGGCAGGAATTTCAGAAATTCATCCTATTTTAAGATAAATGTCCAGATATAATATGTATTCAAGAATCTTGGCTTAAATGGTTACATTTTACACTACAGGTTTATATTGCAATTCATCGAGACAGACAAAGTGGAAATCATTGGGGAATAGTCACTTTTACTTAACAAGACATATGGCACAATGTCGTAGAGAGAAATCAGGTTTAATATAGTTACTGTGTTGGTAAGAAAACAAAGTTCCCTTTCAGGAACTCGAGCTGCATCGAAATGCTTTGGGAATGAGGCTGCATTGTCCATGCACTGAATGATGTGTGTAATCAGTCAAAATTGTTGGCAAGCTGTCACTGGCAGGGTGACGTCACGACCGCGAAATATAAATTGCATATGGAGTGAAGCCGGCATCAGCTTCTGTTTGTTTACAAAGTGCTCTGTGTAAATATAATGTTGTTTTGTCTGTCTATCAAAAAAAAGGCATTGAAGAAAACCAAGCACACTTTTTGGCCGTGTGTCTCTTCCTGCCCCCGTGGTATCAGGGGGGGATACACACAGCCTTTGTGTGGCTTGTTTCGGAGCAGAGCACACTATATTGCCAGCATTGTGCTCACATGCCCATGCGATCGCACCGCTCCCGGCGGGCACTCTTCAAAAAGGGTGCCCCCACTCCCCACGGTTCTGGTCCCGCTCTCGCTAAGGCAGAGCAGCGTTCTGGTTCCTGAGGTTCGCTGCTGGACCTCGCAGAATGTTTGGAGACAGCACTCCCTTTCTTATACCTCCTCTGCCCGGTCCAGCTATAGTTCACAGCCTTTGGAAGCACGTCTTTCTGCAGATTTTTCCCCCTGCCATGAAAGCATGCAGCTCCGCCTCTCTTTCTTCGAGGAGGGGGGGCTTTTGCGAATACGTTAGCGAGGAGCTCCCAAAGGTTGTGACACGTGCTGTCTAGAAGTTGGATATAGCTTGGCCAGCCGATGAGAATAAAGCCCCTCTGTCCAGTAAACTTGACGAGCGCTTTTTGCTCCCATAGTCACAGCCTACATGTCAGGGTCATGACTGTTTTTTCCCTGGCCGAGGGCACCGTTGCACCCCAGAGTCTGCTCCAAACATCTGCAGAGGGAGTCACTCAGTCTCTGAACTCCACCAAAGGTGTCGCTCAGCTTCTGATCTCCACCAAGGGTGTCACCCAGCCTCTGATCTCTGCCGAGGGCGTCGCTTCACCTCAGTTCTTCACAGAGGGTATCGCTCCACCTTAGTTCTTCACAGAGGGTTTTGCTCACCCACTGTTCTCTGCCGAGGGCGTCGCTCCCCTCCAGACCTCTGCAGAGGATGTCGTTTGGCTTCTGTTCTTCTATCTGACCATGATAGAACAGTTTGAACCCACCCCCAATTTTCCTGGCTTTACTTCCCTTCCACTTGGTCTCCTGAACACACAACATATCTACCTTTCTCCTCTCCATCATATCAGCTATCTCTCTCCCTTTATCAGTCATAGTACCAACATTTAAAGTACCCACTCTAACCTCCACTTCTCCTTTCCCTGCTGTCTTTGTAGATGTCTTCCTCCTCTTTTTTTCCTCCTACCCTGTTGGCAGTCGTTGATAACCCGGGTCTCGACCAATTCAGTATGAAAGTCTGATTCGTAGCACAAGTTATTTCAATCAGTTAAAGAATGCTGTATTAAAAACTATTCACTTAGTGAGATACTAGATGGAAGTAATAATAGAAATAACAAGAAATGTTTTAGATATTTGATTGGTACAGGACTGAAGAATATGATCCAAAATGTATTTATTCCAGTGGTGGGCCTTCAGGGCCAGCAAAGCCTTCTCTGCTGGCCTAAGCACTATCAGAAGTACTGACTTACATTTACAACATAAATTCGAATATTTGCACCATGAAATTTTATTAGTTTATTCCCTACAGTTCATTTTCTTTATTTCATAGCGTTGCTCTTGGCTGCACTGCTTCCAGTAAGTGTATGTTAGATTTTTTTTGTCCAATCCGTATTCAGCCACTATGTGCTGCCATGTCAATCTAATTTGCCCAGAGCCTTTAAAGTCTGTAGTGCTGTCCTTTTATACTATAGTCTCCTTAAGAAATAGCTCTGTTTCTTTAACCAATCAGATTTCATATTTGCCTCACAGTATTCTGGTACCGCTCGTATTTACTGGTCTGGAAGTGAAGAACAAACCCTTTCCAGGGCTGAGACAAGCTAGCTAGTATTGGGGTGCAAACCTACAGTTTCCCTCTGACCAACCTGTTTGACCAAATTGTGAGAAAAATGCTGTAACAGTACTTAATACACGGGTACTCAGAAAAGCGTCAGCATTTTCTGTCCTCTGATTGGTTGGTCAGAGGAAAACTGTTACAGCCAAGTTTGACTTGCAAAACACGTGTGTAGCTCTGCACACATTAATACATCTAAATTAGACTTTTTTTTGCCTATGGAGGAAGAGAAATTGATTTGGTCACGGACATATTTAAAAATACATTTTAAAGAAAAGCTAGGAGGTCTGCACCCCCGAAGCAAGCTAGCTTGTCTCAGCCCGGGAAAGTGTTTGTTCTCCACTTCCAGATCAGTGAATACGAGCGGTACCACTGGATGGTGGACTGGTGTAAATTATGAGTCTGCATCTCTGGTGAGTAGGTTGTATTTTATTTAAATTTTTTATATTTTTGTCATGTTATTGGACTAATATTGATTCTGAACTGCTCCAGATGATGTAGGTGCACAGTTGGGGTTATAGTGTAAAGGTTTATAGTCTTATCGGGGTTTATTGCTTTAGTAAAATGGTTTTCACCTCCATATGTAAAATGTCTCTCTCTCTGTAATGCCAGGTGATGTTATATTGTGTTTTTGTATTGTATTGATGGTTTCTATAATTGCAACGTGACAGTGGTGGTATTAAGGGGTGGATTAACTCGATGAAAGTCCCCATTTGAAGGCCCATGTGCCAAATGCATGGCCCGCCACTGATTTATTCAGATATTAAAGTAAGTAAGGTGTAAAGAACCTTTTATTTTCTTTTGTGCAAACAATTTCAACTCCATATTCCAATCCAGTAGGTGGTGGAATATGCAACTTAAAGTTGGTTTGCCAACCGCTATTTAAACAACAGAAGAAGAAGTGTAATTTTTGTTTCGAAGAATTTTTGTCTAATGCTTTTACATTATTTTCAGTGAAGGACATATCACATTAAGGAGAAGCTCATTCAAGAGACTGATCATTACTGATATGTTTTTTATTAAATGATAATTTAGTAAGTAATGTTTTGTAATCTAATTTCACTCTCATTGTATCTCCTGTATCAGTCATGGCTTCCTCCAGCAGTGCTCGGTGTGAAGATCAGCTTGAGTGCTCCATATGTCTGGATGTGTTCACTGATCCAGTCTTTACTCCATGTGGACACAACTTCTGTATGAATTGTCTAAAAGAGTTCTGGGACAGCAGTTCACACTGTCCAGTGTGTAAGGGGAAATTCTCCAAACGTCCTGATCTACGTGTGAATACGTTCATCTCTGCACTTGCTGCTCCATTTAAGAAGTCAATTCAGGTGAAATCCAGCAGAGCTGCAAAAAATCCACCCAATCTAAGGTGCTCTGTGAGATCTCCTGTAAAAAAGAAATGTGTAGCCGTAAAGTCCTGCCTGATCTGTAAGGCTTCTTACTGCAACACTCATCTAGAAACTCATGATAGAGTTTCTTTATTAAAGAGGCACAAACTGATAGATCCAGTGGAGAACCTGGAGGACTACATCTGCTAGGAACATAAGAGACCCCTGAAGCTGTTCTGTAGAGACGACCAGACATGTGTGTGTCTCAGTTCTGTACTGAGACAGACCACAAACCCCACAACACTGTTCCTATAGAGGAGGAGAGTGTTGAGAAGAAGGTGAGAGACTGAACTTTTATGATGGATAATGTTTGTACATCAGAAATATGACCTCTGTTTAATGAGTTAAGACATGATGCATATTTTTCTTGCAATGCACTGGTGAGCAGAAGTTCAGCAGAAGATCCAGGAGCGACTGAAGAACATTGAGGAAATCAAACACTCTGTAGAAGTCAATAAAGTGAGTCTCTTACAGTAACTAACCTCCAGAAGAACTCCTTTTTACAACACATCAGGAGAATCATGATACATTTATGTGAAATTATTGATCTCGATTTGTCTCCTATTAGAAAACTACAAAGAAGGAGAAAGCAGATGTTGTGAAGATGTTCAGTACTCTGAAACACTGCATTGAGAGAAGCCAGGCTGAGCTGCTTAAGGTGATGGAGGAGAAGCAGAAAGCAGCAGAGAAGCAGGCTGAAGAGTTCATCAAAGATCTGTAGAAGGAACTCAGTGAGCTAAAGAGGAGAAACAGTGATCTGGAGCAGCTCTCACACACTGAGGATCACCTCCACCTCATACAGGTCAGAGTTCCTATGTTTCTCAATAGCAATGTCAAGTCACGAAGCTTTTATTGTCATTTCAACTATATATAGCTGATGCAGTACACAGTGAAATGAAACAACGTTCCTCCTGAACCCAGGTGCTACATACAACAACATAAAACAACAGTCACAGAACAGAAGAACACAGGGCCAGGAACTAAGATCCTCGCCACATAAAGTGCATGTGTGCAACTGGTGCAAACAGTGCAAAAGCAGTATATAACAGGACGTTGGTCTGCATGCTGAGGTGTTTCTCCTCTCTCCTGCTGTACTGTAGATTTACCCGTCACTGTGCAGCTCTCCACACACCCAGGACTGGACTTCCATCACAATTACCTCTCATCTGAGTGTGGAGACTCTGAGGAGAGCTCTGGCTCAGCTTCAGGAGACTCTCAGTCAGGAAATGAAGAAGATTGATGAAATTGGTCAGTATTTACTGTGGGTTTATTCTGAGAAGATTCATTCTAAGAAATAATTACATTTAGCTGAAATTTATGAAGATATTTTGATGTTATTGATAATAATGAAGAATTTAATCCAAATGTAACATTTTCCAAAACTATTTTCCAAACAGAACTGAAGAGAATTCAACAATATGCAGGATTGTGAGCTCTTACTGATCACATGACTATATCTATATCTCTTCACTGTTACACACTGTGTGATGATAAAACTGATGTACGCTGTGTTTCTGTCTCTCAGTGGACGTGACTCTGGATCCTGATACAGCAAATCCTTATCTCGTCCTGTCTGATGATGGAAAACAAGTTTATGATGGAGATACAATTCAGAATCTCCCTGATAATCCAGAGAGGTTTGATACTTGTGTCTGTGTGTTGGGAAAGAAGGGATTCTCCTCAGGGAGATTTTAATATGAGGTGCAGGTCAAAGGGAAGACTGAGTGGGATTTAGGAGTCGCCAGAGAATCCATTAACAGGAATGGAAAGATTAAAGATGGATACTGGTGTGTGGTTCTGAAGAATAAGACTGAATACGTTGCTCTGGAATTTCCACGTGTCTCCCACTCCTTGAAACAGTCTCCTCAGAAGGTTGGCGTGTTTGTGGATTATAAGGAGGGTCTGGTCTCCTTCTATGATGTTGATGCAAAATCTTATATCTACTCCTTCACTGCTCAGACCTTCACTGAGAAACTTTATCCATTATTCAGCCCCTGTTTTAATGATGGAGATGAAAATTCAGTCCCACTGATCATCTGCCCTGTTCATCTCATTGTATGCTAAGTAAAGTTGTGTCCACTTTCGGAAAGATACAAAAATAGGAGAATGTTAAACATGATATATTAATAAGGGAATAGTGTTTGTGTTTGTGTCTAAACAGGTTTATTTTCTGTACAGATTGTTTTTTAGAAATAAATATTAATATGTTTAAACTACGATCCGTGGGACGAATGCATTCCGCCCCCATATTTGGAACGGCTCTCTGAACAATGCCAGAGATATATTTTGAAAATGTGATTTTAAATGTGTTTTATTGATATATATCTGTATTTAATAATAAATGTTGGCTTCCAACCTAATTATTTGTCAGATTCACCCATCAAACACATGCATATTCATAAATAAGTAAATGTTTTGATTTCAATACCAATGAATATAAAGAAATGTCATGAAATTAATAATCCTTTTTAAATAACCTCTTCTGAAGTAACGCTCGTGTCTGTACGATGCAGAACAAAATAGCAAGCATTAAAAGGTTTTCGTTGGGAGTGACGAGGATAGACAGGATTAGAAATGAGTTTATTAGACGGACAGGGCATGTAGAACGTTTTTGAGACAAGGTGAGGGACATGGGGTATATCGGTAGAGGAATGCTGAGGATGGAGCCACCAGGAAGTAGTAAAAGAGAAAGACCAAGGAGGAGGTTTATGGCTGTGGTGATGGAAGACATGCAGTTGGTTGGGGTGAAAGAGGCAGATGTACATGACATCAGGGTATGGAGAAGGATGATCCGCTGTGTTGACCCCTAATAGGAGAAGCTGAAAGAAGAAGGAGAAGATGATGGTGGACGTATTGTATGTGTGTATTTTATGTCTGTGCTCTTCAGACTTGAAGTTTTTATAAAACTATATGATTTAGATGCATGTTAAACTTGTTCATACATCATACTGAGAGAAACCAATAGTTTATTGGAGCATAATGAATGGAATTAACATGTATCTATGAAAGTAGATGATTTTGTTAAATGTAAAATTATAAATTTTTGTATAATTGATTCTATGTAATCTAATAGTGTTGCATTAAATTAATACAGTTTACTTCACAACTAAACAGCACTAAAATCACCTGGTGGAATGAAATGAAGTTTACTGAACTAAATAAATGTTACTTAGATGAAAATAAACCCAGTTTCGTGGCACGTGTTGACTTAAAAACGTGATTTAAATGGATTATAATTTTTTTTATAATTTATTTTTATCCAAAATGTGTAACTGTGTAATAAGTCAACGCAGTACGAAAGGGGGCGTGGTCTAAAGATGTCACTCAGCAGAAACGAAAGTAAAAACTGAGAGCGTTTTGTAGCAGCCCTTGGCGTCGATAAATGAACAGAGAGTCTCTATACGGGTGTATATCATTTATTGTGACACGTCTTCAGTTCACGAGTCGTACTCTTCAACATGAACCATCATCATCATCATCATCATCACCAAAGATCACCGTGAAACTTAAATTAAAGAAAGAAAAATACACATAATCAAAATGTAAACAAATGACATACTAATGACATCCACGCTATCGCTCAGAACACATGCAGAGATAAAACCAACAGCTAACCAAAAAGACACATGCTGTGAACATGCGTATCATAGAAAAATTTCTCCAATCAATCTCATCCCGAACACAGGTTCCACCTACACACACGCAACCCTGCAACATGAACAACGGTTCAAACAAACGAAAACCCAAAGGCCACTTACACGTTTGAAGATCAGGATTGAGCAGGTTGCAGCAGGACACAATCTCCAGTTTGAAGCTTTTGAAGTCTTTCTTCAAGGAGCTGAAGTTACAGCAGGTAAACTGTATATAAATGAAGGGTTTAATCTTTATTTTTTTTTCACTTTATGTCACAGTGAGCAGCTTTGAGGAAGTGAACTTGTGAGACCTTTTTCCGTCTCTTTAAATTTTAGTGACGTGTTTCAAGACTATAAATATTTTGGACGTCTCTCTTGATAAAGGCGTTATATATATATATATATATATATATATATATATATATATATATATATATATATATATATATATATATATATATATAATATCTATAAACTAATGTGTGTGTGTGCGCGCGCGCACTGTGTTTAAAGTTCCTGTGTGTGAAACGATGAAGGTGGAGGAACAATCAATATTTATATAAACAATTTTTTTTTTTCAAAATTGTAGATTTTTAACAAATATTAAATGCTCATAATGATTGTATGATGTGTTTATACTTTTGTTAATCATAATATTTAATAAAACTGGTGCTGACACAGTGATACACTGCATGGGCGTAAATTTCATTTAACAGTAGGGGGCGACAATATACAATTTCTCATGAGCAATTTTTGAAGGGGACACAAATAATACAGTCAAATTGTACTTATAAAGACACAGTGTCCCCACAGTGTCCCCACCACGTGTCCTCACAACTTTGCTTGTATCATTAATATTGTAGCATGGAGACTGCTTCATTATGGTTATTTTAAAAGTTTTTCTCAGGTTCAATGACAAAGCAAAACAAGGAATTAAAAAAGGTTTAAAAATAATTTTTTAATGAATTAAGACACTTAAGAACAGAATAGAAATTGATTATAAAAATACAGTGGGGTCAGGTCGGACGTTGCACAGTGCTCATTTAGTAAATGCACAGATAAGCAATATGCTAATTGTGGCCGTTATTGTTAAGTTAACATTATGCCAAGTCGTCCCAAATAAAATACTGCATGGGAAACGGCTTTGGCGTGTTAGTGTCAGTGCACTATGCTATAAGCTATTGTAAACAAGCTAACGTTAACTGGATAAGTCATTATTTAATCGCTAATAGAGCAGATTCATGGAAAATTACATCGGTATTCAGCATTTTTGCCGCAACTAATTTATGAATCTGGATCAACTACATTAAAGAGAATCACTTTAATTAAAGTGAATAAAATACCCTGGTTAATGGAGTTGAACATTAATTGGGCCACAGACACACACCTGACTCGTGTGTGTAGAGAAGGTGAGATGAACTGGGAAAGCAAGCAGTGGGTCAAACCACTGTGAGGAAGGGAAGGGGGAACTCAACTGTTTTTAAATGCAGCTTTTGTGTTTGTTTGTTTTTTTCTACTTACACAATTATTTAGGTATATATACATATATTTTTCACAATAAAGAGTGAGATTTTTTAAATAATTTTTGGATGGGGGGGCATGTCCCCTCCGTCCCCACCGGGATTTATGCCCATGTTACACTGAGAATGTGGTCAAAAAATCTCAGGCTATAGAAGGCTTTTAAACCTTTTGAAGTTTCCTACGAGGTTTTAAAGAGTTTGAAGACTCTGTTTACAAGAAAGTACTTTATTTATATACGTTTACACACGATCAACTCCAAAATAGTCCCCTTGCACAGTAATACAGTTCTCCCAGCATTCTTCTGGAACATGTCCTTGACGTCTTTTTTTTTTTTTAGAGTGTCAGGCACCTTCTGCGATTCACGTTGGATCTCCACAACGGTGTCAAAATGGCGACCTTTGATCTGCATTTTTATCTTCAGGAAGATGGTGAAGTGAAAGGGCAGGAGCCAATTCTGGTGAGTAGGATGGGTGTAAGAAAGGAGTTCCATTCAGTTGTATTTCCACGCTTCACCACTAGAGGCAGACATACAGTTTACCAAGCATTACAAGTTACCTATGACATCACAGTGCACCGTTCTCCATCAAGAGAATAAAAGGCCAGAACACCAAGCAGCAGTCTTCATTAACCAATGGCCATTCACCATCGTGCAACCTTTCACTCAGCACTGACCATTCAGCAGTGATCACTCAGCAGTGGCCTTTCAGACAGCAAGAATCAACTCATATATAATCAATTCTATACCCAGTAAAGTTGAGTGTTCTGAATCCTGTACCGTGTTTTTACTGACACGCTAGGGCGAGTACAATCCCCTGATCAGTGCACGCCAGATAGTGAAAATCCTTATATTGTACTTTAAGCTACAGAGGAAAGCATTCTAACATTGGGTAAGAATCAGGCACAAGTTGCTGAATGGTCTTCCTGATCTCTCGTCGTCTTCTTCTGTTTTTTAATTGCATGTGCCACTCAAAACACCTCGAGTGACTTATTGCACAGTCGCTGTATGTCAAACGTATGTCATGTCAAACGTCTCTGTGGCAGATTTGCCCATTTTAATACAGAATTTTAAGTTTGTTCTTTGTTGTAATTTGCTGTACATGATGAAATCACAGATGTGGTAACACACGTGGGTCAGAATAGCACCAGTAACATTATTCGCAAAACGTTTGGATACCAACTTGTAGTTGTTCATGTGATCCAACAGACCTAGTTATGTATGTACTGGGAGGCCGCTTGCTGGAAATAGCAGATAATCTTCACCTTGTACACCACAGGTTTTCAATTAGGTCAGATCTCTGGTATCATCAGAACTGTCTGATGTGATCTGGTGCATCAGGGAAAAAGAGTACAGGGATGTGGTCAAAAACTTTATTGGGGGGTGAAGGGGGAACCATCTGCCTCTCAAAAAGACCAATACTATATAGATGGTGGTGGACTACAAGAGGAAGAGGATCACAATCAGTGGCATTACCAGCCTGGCGAATGTTCAGGACGTTGAGCATTAAAAGGTCAATTCAAAAACTGTGTAGAGGAAAGAGACATTCAGTGGTTTAAGGTGACAATTAATCGGATTACATGCCAATATGAAGGAGACATTTGGGATTATGAAGAGAACATGAAGGGTGTCCTCATAACTCCTGTACTGTAGCAGCATTTATCTGGACTAGAGGAGCTGAAGTTCACAATTTTTGTTGATATATAATATGAGGTCTAAGCTGGAGCAGTCTCTCTAGGACCTTCATTACATGAGATGTAGAGGCTATGGGTCTGTAATTGTTTAGGAATGAGGGAGATAGGGTTATCTGGTACATGAACCAGGCAGGATGTTTTTCACAACTCTGATACATTTTCTTCTTGAAAGCTCATGTTAAAGAACTGCTGAAGGTTTCCACACAGCTGCTTAGTGCAGGTTTTCTCTACACTGAGCCTGATTCTGTTAGATGCCTGGATGTTTTCCATGCTTCAGTTTCTCCAGCTGTTTCTTACCATGGCCAGGAGTGACAGATATGTGGGCTTGGAAGTTGTGATTTCTTTTTGTCATAGAAAGAAAGAAGGTTGTGGAATGAGGGGAGTTGAAATTTTGTGGTGGATTTGGAGAGCAGTGTTGATGGTGATGATGGTGAGGGAGTGAAGGAGATTGTGAGGGTAACAAATAAAAATTAAAATTGATTGTGGTTATTGTTTTGAATTGTAATGTGTAAAGTCTATTGTGATCTAATTTCACTCTCATTGTATCTCCTGTATCAGCCATGGCTTCCTCCAGCAGTGCTCTGTGTGAAGATCAGCTCCAGTGCTCCATCTGTCTGGATGTGTTCACTGATCCAGTCTCTACTCCATGTGGACACAACTTCTGTATGATCTGTCTAAAAGAGTATTGGGACAGGAGTTCACACTGCCAGTGTCCAGTGTGTAAGGAGAAATTCTCCAATCGTCCTAAACTACGTGTGAATACGTTCATCTCTGCACTTGCTGCTACATTTAAGAAGTCAGTTCAGTTGAAATTCAGCAGAGCTGCAGAAAAACCGACCCGATCTCAGTTGCTATGTGAGGTCTGCTGTGAAAAGCAGTGTGTAGCCGTGAAGTCCTGCCTGATCTGTATGGCTTCTTACTGCAAGACTCATCTGGAACCTCATGATAGAGTTTCTTCATTAAAGAAGCACAAACTGATGGAGCCTGTGGAGAACCTGGATGACTACATCTGCCAGAAACATGATAGACCCCTGGAGCTGTTCTGTAGAGACGACCAGACGTGTGTGTGTCAGTTCTGTACTGAGGGAGACCACAAACCCCACAACACTGTTTCTATAGAAGAGGAGAGTATTGAGAAGAAGGTGAGAGACTGAACATTTATTTGTAGATCAGAAATATAACCTCTGACTTATGAGTTAACGCATGATGCATATTTTTCTCAGAATGAACTGGTGAAGACTCAAGCAGAAGTTCAGCAGAAGATCCAGGAGCGACTGAAGAAGATTGAGGAGATCAAACACTCTGTAGAAGTCAATAAAGTGAGTCTCTTGCAGTAACTAACCTCCAGAAGAACTCCTTTATACAACACATTAGGAGAATCATGATACATCAATGTGAAATCATTGATTTAGATTTGTCTCCTGTTAGATAAACACAGAGATGGAGAAAGCAGATGTTGTGGAGATGCTCTGTGCTTTGATACGCTGCATTGAGAGAAGCCAGGCTGAGCTGCTTAAGTTGATGGAGGAGAAGCAGAAAGCAGCAGAGAGGCAAGCTGAAGAGTTCATTAAAGATCTAAAGCAGGAACTCAGTGATCTAAAGAGGAGAAACACTGATCTGGAGCAGCTCTTACACACTGAGGATCACCTCCACCTCCTACAGGTCAGAGTTCCTCTGTTTCTCAATTGCAATGCAGCACATGGCAGGACGTTTGTCCCCATGCTGAGGGGTTTCTCCTCTCTCCTGCTGTACTGTAGATTTACCCGTCACTGTGCAGCTCTCCACACACCAAGGACTGGACTTCCATCACAATGACCTCTCATCTGAGTGTGGAGACTCTGAGGAGAGCTCTGGCTCAGCTTCAGGAGACTCTCAGTCAGGAAATGGAGAAGATTCCTGACATTAGTAAGTAGATAATGATCTGTTAAAGCTTGGTTGGTCTAAAAAGATTCATTGTAAGCAGAAAATAAAATTTCCTGAATTTCATAAAGATCCTGAGAAGAGAAATCCATGTTTGTTTTTATAAATCCATGTTTGTGTTTTGGTTTATTGTTACATTATTTTGATGTTATTTATAATAATAAAGTATTTAATCTCAATGTAACATTTTCCAAAACTATTTTCCAAACAGAACTGAAGAGAATTCAACAATATGCAGGTTTGTGAGCTCTTACTGATCACATGACTATATCTATATCTCTTCACTGTTACACACTGTGTGATGATAAAACTGATGTACGCTGTGTTTCTGTCTCTCAGTGGACGTGACTCTGGATCCTGATACAGCTCATCCTGAACTCATCCTGTCTGATGATGGAAAACAAGTTACATGTGGAGACAAAAGACAACCTCTCCCTGATAATCCAGAGAGGTTTAATAACTATTGCATTGTTCTGGGAAAGGAGGGATTCTCCTCAGGGAGATTTTACTATGAGGTGCAGGTCAAAGGGATGACTGAGTGGGATTTAGGAGTCGCCACAGAATCTATTAACAGGAAAGGGAAGATTATAGCCAGACCTGAAGATGGATACTGGTGTGTATGGCTTAGGAATAAGACTGAATATGCGGCTTGTGAATCTCCCTCTGTCTCCCTCTCCTTGAAACAGTCTCCTCAGAAGGTTGGAGTGTTTGTGGATTATGAGGAGGGTCTGGTCTCCTTATATGATGTTGATGCAAAGTCTCATATCTACTCTTTCACTGCTCAGACTTTCACTGAGAAACTTTATCCATTCTTCATCCCATGCACTCATGATGGATGTAAAAATTCAGCCCCACTGATCATCTGCCCTGTTCATCAAAACTAATAAAGTGTAAAAATTTAAAATAGTTCGACTTTCCCTCCCTGTCCCTCCCTCTGTCCTTAATGCTTCGATTGTCGATCAGAGGGCGCCCTCTCACTTCATTTCAATAATAATATTTCATCCCACTATGTGTGAGTTAGATGTGATTCCTGATTCTCTTTGGAGTTTTTGATGTTCATGTCTGTCTGATACTGTGTTTTTTCATTAAATAATAAATTCATTGCTGAAAGTCATTGGCTACAGGGATTTAGTATAAATATTGATCCTTCTGTCTGTTCATTTAATCTGTGATAATCAAGAGTCTTCAATTTTTTTCAAAGTAATATTTCATGAGTTGTGCACATGATCAATCCTGCAGGTATGAATTAATAAAGGGTTGCTTCATCAATAGAAATAGAAAATCCAGTGGAAACACCTAATTTAGAGACACAGGCATGTTCTTTCTTTCAGGTTCAGCTATTTATAATGTAACACAAAACATTGTAAAAGTGTTTAAAGACCTTTTTTATTAGTTAAAATGGACATCTTTTGAGAGCAAACTCAAATATGTTCTGGATTTTGGCCAAATTCTTCCACAAATAGAGGATACTAGCTTTAATTGAGGCTTTTTTTTTTTTTTTTCGTCTGAGCCAGGCCAGGCCTATTAATAATGAAAGATTAGTAATTTATGTTGAATATAAAACTTAATAACTTAAAACTAACTTTAAAACTAAATAAATATTGTTAAAAGACAGAAAATGAAAATTATCCCTCAAAAAAGTCAGTACGTTTTCTCTTTATTACTCTCCATTTCATAGCTGCTTCATGTAGTGGTGCTGCACAAGCAGTAAATGATATCACGTGTATTTAGATGTGGATGTGTTTGAATTTTATCTACCATATCCTTACTGCTTGAATGTAATCAGATGTGTAATTCAAATTTTTTTACTAAAATTATCTTAGGGACCCCCCTAAGTCTATTTTGTAGTTGTCATGGGGGTCCCTAATGCTTTATCAGGTGATCCTGGATCCCCCCAGCCCCCCTTAATTCGAGCACTGGTCATATCAAACGGTCCTACTTGCGTTGCTTCATGTTATGAGGATATTGTTCTGACTGAAACAGAGCACTGACACTGGAGACTCCTTCCATGGATAGGAAATAAAACACCTCCACATTTGGAACGGCCTTGTGAACAATCCCATAGACACATTTTAAAAATGTTATATATTTTATTAATATCATATCTGCAACCTAAATTTCCAACCTAAAATCTCTCTTCTGTAGCCTAATTATTTGTCAGATTCACCCACCAAACACATGCATATTCATAAGTAAGTAAATGTTTTGATTTCAATAGAAATGAATATGAAAAAATGTCATTATGATAGTAATAATACTCTTTTCATAAACTCTTAAAAAGTAACGCTCATGTGTCTCTAGGGTGCGGAACAAAATAATCAACTAATCTGACATTAGGAGGCAAAATAAATACATTTAAAATCATAATAAAATCTCTACTACTGCTAGCCACTGTGGCCCATGACATCTTTTTACAGTCCCCATTAAAGTAAAAATTATTTAGACCTTACAGAATAAAGTTTGGAGACCCCCTGGTTAAAACTATGGAAGTCCTAAGAGACTATCTATTATAACTTTATTTCCTTCTTGTTTTTTTCTTTATTGTTTTATCGTGATCTCGACATAACAAGAAGTTTTGTCGTAAGCTTCATCCTCATATGTCACACAATTGCTGCTGTATATTGTACAAAAGTCCCAAAGTAACTTCATCTTATGTATTGCACAATACTGATATCTGCAATACCACACACTCACACACTTTATCTACATTCTGTCAGATACTCTGTATATTGTGGTCTTATTTAATCTGTACAATCTGCATTGTCTTGTGATTTTGTGATTTGTGGTAAGAAGTAGTTCAAATATTGTTTGTGTATAAAAATATAAATAATTAACTGTTAAAATAATAATTACAAAAATTGTAAGATGTACTGATAAACATTTTCCATGATAGTATGGCCACTAGACAGCAGTATAACGCTACGGTTAGCAACGTTCAGGACTGTGTTAAACAGCAGAATAAAATCGTTCTGGTAACAGTACTCGGTGTGTGAGCCTCATCAATACAATGGCAAAAATAATTTTAATATAATACAAGTATAATGCAACCGTTACATCCGGTCCACTTCCCTCAGACAGTTTGGATTTTTGGTTCTTTATGGGAAATGGTTGTGGCGGCTCTGGTTTAATGCGTCTGTGCATTTAATTTGGCGATTTTCTGCCCTCTTGTGGCCAAGATACGTAACTGTAACGTGTCAAAGCAGAAAAATGGGGGGCGTGGTGTAATGATGTCTCTCAGCAGATGCGAAAGTAAAGCGTGTATGCGTTTGAAGATCAGGATTCAGCAGGTTGCAGCAGGACACAATCTTCAGTTTGAAGCTTTTACAGTCTTTCTTTAAGGAACTGAAGCCACAGCCGGTAAACAGGAGGAAAGAAGGGAGAGACCAGGAAAAGGTCAAATACTAACTACATGATGTTTAAGAATACAATAAAGTGTGTGTGTGTGTGTGTGTGTGTGTGTGTGTGTGTGTGTGTGTGTGTGTGTGTATATATATATATATATATATATATATATATATATATATATATATATATATATATATATATATTATTATTATTATTTTTTATATTATATTATTATATTAATTTTAACGGCACTAATTTATTAACGCAGTGTGCATTTCTTTTTCATTATTTTTATTAGAAATATTGTGAGCCAGCGTTCGTGCATGATTCACAAACACTTATAAGAAATAAACAAATAAACGAGTGAATCCAAACTCTTCCGAATTTTATGACACCTGAAACTCCAGAAACCCGACGACACTCTGTGCCCCAGTGCGCGTGACCCGTGTCTATTTATAGCAAACCCTGAGAAGGAAAATGCAGTACACACATACAACAAGCACCAGTACATACAGCATCATTCAGAAACAAGGGTGTTAGTAAAGTCAGGAACTGATGTAGGTGAGGAAGTCTGGGGTTCAGTCAGTGTTCATATTCATCCCAAATAGTGGGTCAGTGTGTTACTGTAAATAAACTACTGAACAAATTACTAAAAGTCCTGGGTGATTTAGTGAGTGTGTGTATGTGAGTAATTTCTAATAAAATTATAATATTAATCTTACAAAAGTTAGCATTTATAAAAGTAATGAAAATAACATTATCAAAACAAATGATTATTTTATGGTGTAGCATAGCTAATGACATGTCATGACTAAGGAAGAAGAAAAAGAAGAGCTGGTCCAGATGATCTTTCATACCTTTATTCTTTTTTTTTCTTTTTTAATGTCAACCTCAGTTACAGTTTAATTAATATTCAGAAATGATATTTGTTTCAAGTACTTTTTATTTCTTCTGAAAGGTGGAAGGAAGGAGGCCTGGGGGGCTCTGGTATAAAATTTTCTAGGTCCTCCAAATATCTAGAGCAGGCCCTGGTTCAAGTCAAGAGAAAATGTCATGCTACCTCATCCAAAGACACCCTTTACAATTGTGTGCCCTAAGCTTTGCAATAACAATTTGGTTTGGGAAAGAACCACATATGTCTGGAAAAGTCAGGATTCCCAATCACATTTTGATCATATTGTATTAGAGGAGAACAAATGATTCAGGGGAAGGAATACCAGTGACCTATTTTGACCGTATCAGGGCTTTTTATTGTGTATTTTTTACCTTTCCTTGAGCACAGAGGGTTAAGGGCCTTGTTCAAGGGCCCAAGAGTGGCAGCTTGTTGATAACATGGTTTGAACCCCCGACCTGCCGAGCAGAAACCCAGCACCTTAACCACTGAGCTACCACTCCCCAGTTGGAGCTGAAATTCAGAATTGCTTTTGATGTTGAATATGGATATAATCTATGCTGAAGGTTTCCACACAGCTGCTAAGTGCAGGCTTTCAGTACACTGAGACTGATTCTGTCAGGCCAATGAACATTTCCCATTCTTCAGCTTCTCCAACTGTTTCTTAACATGGCCAAGAGTGACAGATGCAGTATGTGGGGGTGCTAATTGTGATTAATTTTGGTCTTATGAAGAAGAAGGTTGTGGAATGATGGGAGTTGAACTGTTGTGGGGGACTTGGAGAGCAGTGGTGATGGTGATGATGATGACAGAGTGAAGGAGATTGTGAGGAAGGGCAATGTGCAGAACTTGTTAAAGACCAAATTCAGTTCATTCTCTAGACTGAATTTTCCAGTTAACATCAGTGGAACTGAAGTAGAGCAAGTCTCCAGCTTTAATTTCTTTGGAGTTCACATCTCTGAGGATCTGTCCTGGCACCAGAACACTTTAGCTCTGGTTTTGAAGGCACAACAACGAATGTACTTCTTGAGGAGTCTCCAGAAAGCTCATCTCTCCCCAGGGATTTTTTTAGTTTCTATCACTGCATCAGCGAGAGCACCCTGACCAACTCCATCACTGTATGTTACGGAGGCTCCACTGTGTGTGAATGTAAAGCCCTGCAATGGCTGGTCAAAATAGTCTGACGCATCACTGGCACCCAACTACCTGCCACTGAACACCTTCCCCACAGCAGATCTCTGTGCAGAGCTCACAACATTTCATTTACATTTACAATTGCGGCATTTAGCAGACGCCCTTATCCAGAGCGACAAACAAAAGTGCTTTAAATCTCTAGTAATGAATAAATCTACACTGGTACGCAATATTACAAACTTAATATAAATATAACTCAAATTCTACAAACTTGGAAAGTGCTAAATTAGGTATTTCAGGAAGAGGTAGGTCTTCAGTCGTAGCTTGAAGATAATCAGGGACTCTGTACGGACATCTAGGGGAAGGTCATTCCACCACCTCGGTGCCAGAACAGAGGAGAGCCTTGAAGTGTACTTACCTCTCATTCTGAGAGAAGGTGGTACCAGTCAAACAGTGCTGGGGGATCTCAGACAGCGTGGTGCAGTGCGAGATGTGATGAGGTCACTGAGGTAAGATGGTGCTGGTTCATTTTTGGCCTTGTAGGCAAGCATCAGTGTTTTGAATCTGATACGTACAGCTACTGGAAGCCAGTGAAGGGAGCGCAGCAGTGGGGTGGTGTGGGAGAACTTGGGCTGATTGAACACAAGTTGTGCAGCTGCGTTTTGGATAATTTGCAGTGGACGAATAGCGTTCAGGGGAAGACCTGCCAGCAGAGAGTTGCAGTAGTCGAGTCTTGAAATGACAAGAGACGGAACAAGCACCTGGGCAGCCTGTATGGACAGATATGGTCGAATCCTTCCATATTGTAGAGAAGAAATCGACAAGAACGAGCAACATTAGCGACATGTGGGAAGAAAGACAGTTCATTGTCCATAGTTACAGCAAGGTTATGAGCAGTGGCTGAAGGGGAGAGCAGAGAGTCATGAAGTGTTATTTGGAGATCTTGACCTGGAGATGAATCACCTGGGATTCATCCCCAGGTGATCATCAAGGACAACATCATCAAGGACTCTTCACATCTCAGTCACAAACAGTTTAACCTTGTTCCATCAAGAAGGAGATACAGGAAAATATGCACCAGAACCAGCAGGTTCAGGGACAGTTTTTTTTCATAATCATCACACTACAGAACTCTACACTACACCGCTAGATCACTGTATAAACACTGTATTTACACTGTATATCACATCTGTAGAATTATACATACAATGTACATATTACATACTTTATTTTCACATTCATGTATGTATGTGTATATAATATGTGTATTTATATATAGTGGACTTGTTTATTCAGCTTGCACATTTCTTTTTTTTAATGCCATAATCTTATAAAGTTCTACTTTTGCACTTTTCTTTTTTCAATAGCCATAGCCTTAGAACCATTTACCTGTACTTTTCAACAATGTCTATCTGTCTATCTATCTATCTATCTATCTATCTATCTATCTATCTATCTATCTATCTATCTATCTATCTATCTATCTATCTATCTATCTATCTAAACTAAATTCATCCTTCTGACTGGAACTGTAGTGTCTCTGCAGAAGTTGATGTTGTCTGTTATGCAATCAGTCATGTTGTTGATACCAGGGTTTTCCACAGCTGGATCAGATTTAAACATCATCTTAGTCATAGACTTTCTTACGACAACAGGCAGCAGGTGTCAGTGGAAGCAGGTTCTGGTCAGACCTTTTCAGTAAAGGCAAAAAAAGGATTTGAATGCAGTAAGATGAGAACATATGACAAACTATGCAAATCTATTGTTCTTACTCAACGTGGATCTCAGAGCTGATTTTATACATTGAGTGTTCCAGGAATAAAGCCTATAGAACATGCGCTTACAGGAAAACTTTGGGATTTCCTCCAACAGCACTAATTCCTCCAACAGCACTACACTGAGTTATTCATTTGGGATGGTAACAGATACTCTGTTTTTTATCACATACAATAGTATTGATTGTTTTCCTCTAACAGCACTACACTGAGTTTTATTCATTGCTTGAATCAGTAATAACTGATAGAGTTTGGGTCATTTTGGATTGTAATGTGTAAAGTGTTCTGCAATCTAAATTCACTCTCATTGTATCTCCTGTATCAGTCATGGCTTCCTCCAGCAGTGCTTTGTGTGAAGATCAGCTCGAGTGCTCCATCTGTCTGGATCTGTTCACTGATCCAGTCTCTACTCCATGTGGACACAACTTCTGTATGATCTGTCTAAAAGAGTTCTGGGACAGCAGTTCACACTGCCAGTGTCCAGTGTGTAAGGAGAAATTCTCCAATCGTCCTGATCTACGTGTGAATACGTTCATCTCTGCACTTGCTGCTACATTTAACAAGTCAGTTCAGGTGAAATCCAGCAGAGCTGCAGATCAGCTTCAATCCAAGAGTAAAAAGGTTCTGTGTGACTCCTGCACTGAGGACAAGCTAAAGGCTCTAAAATCCTGTCTTCACTGTGGACTTTCTTTCTGTAAGACTCATTTGATGCCTCATAAAACTACACCTAAACTCATGAAGCACAAACTAATGGAGCCTGTGGAGAACCTGGAGGACTACATCTGCCAGAAACATGAGAGACCCCTGGAGCTGTTCTGTAGAGACGACCAGACGTGTGTGTGTCAGTTCTGTTCTGAAAGAGACCACAAAACCCACAACACTGTTCCTATAGAGGAGGAGAGTGTTGAGAAGAAGGTGAGAGACTAAACATTTATGATGGATAATGTTTGTAGATCAGACATATGACCTCTGACTTATGAGTTAACACATAATGCATATGTTTCTCAGAATGAACTGGTAAAGACTCAAGCAGAAGTTCAGCAGAAGATCCAGGAGCGACTGAAGAAGATTGAGGAGATCAAACACACTGTAGAAGTCAATAAAGTGAGTCTCTTACAGCAACTAACCTCCAGAAGACCTCCTTTATACAACACTTTGGGAGAGTTATGATACATTAATGTAAAATTATTGATCTCAATTTGTCTCCTGTTAGATAAACACAGAGAAGGAGAAAGCAGATGTTGTAAAGATGTTCAGTGCTCTGATATGCTGCATTGAAAGAAGCCAGGCTGAGCTGCTTAAGGTGATGGAGGAGAAGCAGAAAGCAGCAGAAAAGCAGGCTAAAGAGTTCATTAAAGATCTGGAGCAGGAACTCAGTGAGCTAAAGAGGAGAAACACTGATCTGGAGCAGCTCTTACACACTGATGATCACCTCCACCTCTTACAGGTCAGAGTTCCTCTGTTTTTAATCGCAATGCAGCACATGACAGGACGGTGGTTCCCATGCTGAGGGATTTCTCCTCTCTCCTGCTGTACTGTAGATTTACCCATCACTGTGCAGCTCTCCACACACCCAGGACTGGACTTCCATCACAATTACCTCTCAACTGAGTGTGGAGACTCTGAGGAGAACTCTGGCTCAGCTTCAGGAGACTCTCAGCCAGGAAATGAAGAAGATTGATGAAACTGGTCAGTGTTTACTGTGGGTTTATTCTGGGAAGATTCATTCTAAAAGATATTTACATTCACCTGAAATTTATGAAGACATTTTAATGTTATTTATAAAAATAAAGTATTTAATCTAAGTGTAGGATTTTCCAAATTAATTTTCCAAACAGATCTGAAGAGAATTCAACAATATGCAGGTTTGTCAGCTCTTACTGATCACATGACTATATCTATATCTCTTCACTGTTACACACTGTGTGATGATAAAACTGATGTACGCTGTGTTTCTGTCTCTCAGTGGACGTGACTCTGGATCCTGATACAGCAAATCCTTATCTCGTCCTGTCTGATGATGGAAAACAAGTTTATGATGGAGATACAAGACAGAATCTCCCTGATAATCCTGAGCGGTTTGATACTTGTGCCTGTATGTTAGGAAAGAAGGGATTCTCCTCAGGGAGATTTTACTACGAGGTGCAGGTCAAAGGGAAGAGTCAGTGGGATTTAGGAGTCGCCAGAGAATCCATTAACAGGAAAGGAGAGATTATAGTCAGACCTAAAGATGGATACTGGTGTGTGGTTCTGAGGAATAAGACTGACTATAAGGCTCTTGAATCTCCCCGTGTCTCCCTCTCCTTGAATCAGGCTCCTCAGAAGGTTGGAGTGTTTGTGGATTATGAGGAGGGTCTGGTCTCCTTTTATGATGTTGATGCAAAATTTCATATCTACTCTTTCACTGCTCAGACTTTCACTGAGAAACTTTATCCATACTTCTGCCCCTGTTTTAATGATGGAGGTAAAAATTCAGCCCCACTGATCATCTACCCTGTTCATCAAATCTAATGTAATACCTACATTTCCAATCTGAACTTGTATTGTTTGTAAAACTATTTTGGTAAAATGTTCATGTTTATGTATAATACAAATAAAATATAACTGTATATTTCATGTTTACTTGTTCCTAAGTTCTACTGGGTCCTGTGGTGTCTTTGACTTCAAGAAAGTAAGATGTATAAATGATAACAATGGGAACACTTATGCATTTCTTTTGTCACTCTCTGCCAGACGTCTCGCCATGTTTTGGCAGATTTTGAAATTTTCTCTGGTGAAGTGTTCGAAGTGTTTTAATTTTCTTCATAAGGTTTTCAAATTCTTCACAATCTTCAAGCTTTATCTCTCACTCTTTAGTGGTAACAAACTGTACACACTCACTAGCCATTGTACCATTGACCAGATAATCGCAGCTTTTCCCATCATGATTTCTCATATCAATATATACATGCAGCCTTTTCAAGCAACACATGAACATGCAATTATCTCAAACAAATCCATCCTGCTTCACTAACCACATGGGTTTGGAGAACCTAAGAAGGTAGGACATGATTATCATGATTATATTACATTGGATGCGTCATTTGATCTCGGATGTAGTTTCCAGTAAACATAGAACAGGTCCCTGATGAAATGAAGTAATTTCCACACTTCCAGTGTCGTAGAAACTTTATCCGTACTTCAGCACCTGCACTTATAGGATTGTGGTGAGACCTGCTATGTTGTATGGTTTAGAGACACTGGCATTCACTAAAAGACAAGAGGTGGAGCTCGAGATAGCAGAGCTGAATAGGTTTTTGCTGGTAGTGATGACAATAGACAGGATTAGAAATAAGTTTATTAGAGGCACAGTGCATGTAGGATGTTTTGCGAACAAAGTGAGAGAGGAAAGATTGAGATGGTTTCTACATGTGCAGAAGAAGAATGCTGAGGATGGAGCCGCCAGGAAGGAGGAAAAAAGGAAGGCTAAGGAAGAGGTTTATGGATGTGGTGAGGGAAGACATGCAAGTAGTTGGTTTTAAAGTGGCAGATGAAGAGGGCAGAGTAGTATGGAAATGGTTGATCTGATGTGGCGACCCCTAATGGGAGAAGCCGAAAGTAAAAAAAGAACAACAATAACATATCACATCAATACCCTGTCGTAACTCCGAGCCCGTCTCCGAGCCGACACATCGTGGGTGGATTCTTCGTTCCAGAAGATTCCCAATGTTGCTCACTTAATTCTGAAAAGACAAACATGTAATAGATATAAACAGCCAATGAAGGATCCTCAGTCTTGGATGAGTAAAAGCAAAACTTCTTTATTCAATACACGTCCCAATGAGCCCATAGAAGGTGGGTACTTCATCACATCAAAATGCTCAAGCACATAAAAATGACAAAGCACACATGCTGTTTGCTTGCGCTCATATTTATACCCTGAAGACAACTGGTGTCTTTAGTTTTTTTCTAATTTCTTCATCTCAGAAATTTCCCTTTATTTTTCTGATTTTGCCCTCTTTTTTCAATTCCCCTTATCTTTGGCCTTGGTCTTTTACTCCTTTCCTGTGGTTCTATATTTGGAGTTCCTGCTCTCCTCCATTCCCCTTATTTTTGGCCTTTATCTGGTTTGATAAAAAAATAAATAAAATGAATGTGTATAAGGCCTTTATTCTCTCTGAGTCTAAGCATACATTGCTTCAGTCTTTTTGAGTGTGAACAACAATTTTGTGGCCTATTTTGCCTTCCTGCATCTGCAATGGGTAAGTTTTATGCTTTTATTCTTTTTAAAATGCTGTTTGCTATTCTATTTTGAATCTAGCTATATCAGTGTATTAGATTGACTAATAATATATGTTTGACTATATTACTTTACTTGATTTTACAAGTACCTGGTTATACTTCATTTGTATTTTCTGAACTGATTGTTACAGAGTGTGTTGAACTTCACAGGAGATAGAATTTGCAAGCCAGTAACTCTTCCATGCACCTATCAATTTTATGTTTTTGTCACTGTGATCTTACCCTGTTTAACCCAGCCATTAGGGGGGCACAAGCCAGTGCACTCTTAGTGCCAGTCCCAAGCCCGTGTAAATGGGGAGGGTTGCGTTAGGAAGGGGATCCAGATTCTGGAGTGAATTAGATGAAGTGGTAGATGGTGTACCTAGGAAAGAACAATTGGTGATTGGGGCAGACTTTAATGGGCATGTTGGTAAAGAGGTGATGAGGAGGTAATGGGTAGGTATGGCCTTAAGGAGAGTAATGTGGAAGGGCAGATGGTGGTAGATTTTGCTAAAAGGATGGAAATGGCAGTGGTGAACACTTATTTAAAGAAGAAGGAGGATCATAGGGTGACGTATAAGAGTGGGGGAAGGTGCACACAGGTGGACTATGTTCTATGCAGGAGATGCAACCTGAAGGAGATTGTAGACTGTAAGGTGTTGGCAGGGGACAGTGTAGCTAGACAGCATCGGATGGTGGTCTGTGGGATGGTTTTGGAGGCGAAGAAGAAGAGAAGGAGAGTGAGGACTGAAAGAAGAATAAGATGGTGGAAACTGAAGGAGGAAGAGTGTAGTGTGAGGTTTAGGGAAGAGGTCAGACAGGGGCTCGGTGGTGGTGAAGAGGTGTTGGGTAATTGGGAAACTACTGCAGGAGTGATGAGGGAGGCAGCTAGAAAAGTATTTGGTGTGACATCTGGAAATAGAAAGGAAGACAAGGAGACGTGGTGGTGGAATGAGGAAGTGCAGAAGAGCATAAGGAGAAAGAGGTTGGCAAAACAAAAGTTGGATAGACAGAGTGATGAGAAAAGTAAGCAGGAGTACAAGGAGATGCGGCAGCAGGTAAAGAGGGATGCGGCAAATGCCAAGGAAAAGGCATATGAGGAGCTGTATGAGAGGTTGGACACTAAGAAAGGAGAAAAGGATTTGTAGCGATTGGCCAGGCAGAGGGATCGAGCTGGGAAGGATGTGCTGCAAGTTAGAGCAATAAAGGATGGAGAGGGAAATGTGTTGACTAATGAGGAGAGTGTGTTGAGAAGGTGGAGGGAGTATTTTGAGCAGCTGATGAATGAGGAAAATCAGAGAGAGAGAAGGTTGGATGATGTGGAGTTGGTAAAGCAGGATGTACATAGGATTAGTAAGGAGGAAGTGAGAGCAGCGATTAAGAGGATGAAGAGTGAAAAGTCGGTTGGACCAGATGACATACCTGTAGAAGCATGGAGATGTTTAGGAGAGATGGCAGTGGAATTTATAACCAGATTGTTTAACAAGATTCTGGAAGGTGGGAGGATGCCTGAGGAATGGAGAAGGAGTGTGCTGGTACCAATCTTCAAGCATAAGGGAGATGTGCAGACCTGCAGTAACTACAGGGGATTTAAGTTGATCAGTCACACCATGAAGGTATGGGAAAGAGTAGTGGAAGCCAGGCTGAGAGAAGAGGTGACTATCTGTGAGCAACAGTATGGTTTCATGCCAAGGAAGAGCACCACAGATGCATTATTTGCTTTGAGGATGTTGATGGAGAAGAATAGAGAAGGACAGAAGGAATTGCATTGTGTATTTGTGGATTTAGAGAAAGCATACGACAGAGTGCCAAGAGAGGAGATGTGGTATTGTATGAGGAAGTCAGGTGTGTCAGAGAAGTATGTGAGGGTGGTGCAGGACATGTATGAAGACAGTGTGACGGCAGTGAAGTGTGCAGTAGGAAAGACAGACTGGTTCAGGGTAAAGGTTGGACTGCATTAAGGATCGGCCCTGAGCCCTTTCCTGTTTGCAGTGGTGATGGACAGGTTGACGGACGAGGTCAGACAGGAGTCTCCCTGGACTATGATGTATGCAGATGATATTGTGATTTGTGGTGAGAGTAGGGAGCAGGTTGAGAAGAGCCTGGAGAGGTGGAGATATGCGCTGGAGAGAAGGGGAATGAAAGTCAGTAGGAGTAAGACAAAGTACATGTGTGTGAATGAGAGGGAGGGCAGTGGAGTGGTGCGGTTGCAGGAAGAAGAGGTGGAGAAGGTGGAGGAGTTCAGGTACCTGGGGTCAACAGTGCAAAGTAATGGAGAGTATGTTAGAGAAGTAAAGAAAAGAGTGCAGGCAGGGTGGAGTGGGTGGAGAAGAGTGACAGGAGTGATTTGTGATGGTAGGGTATCTGCAAGAATGAAAGGGAAAGTTTATAGGACTGTGATGAGACCTGCGATGTTGTATGGTTTAGAGACAGTGGCATTGAGTAGAAGACAGGAGGTGGAGCTGGAGGTAGCAGAGCTGAAGATGTTAAGGTTTTCGTTGAGAGTGACGAGGATGGACAAGATTAGAAATGAGTTTATTAGAGGGACAGCGCATGTAGGATGTTTTGGTGACAAGGTGAGGGAGGCGAGATTGAGATGGTTTGGACATGTGCAGAGGAGGGACATGAGTTATATTGGTAGGAGAATGCTGAGGATGGAGCCACCAGGTAGGATGAAAAGAGGAAGGCCAAGGAGAAGGTTCATGGATGTGGTGAGGGAAGACATGCAGGTTGTTGGTGTGAAACAGGCAGATGTAGAGGACAGGGTTTTATGGAAACGCTAGATAAGACTGATTAAAATATTTTTCTCACCAACCCCTTAACCCGCAATCCAATGGCTTAACGGAAAGGAGTGCAGATCATGAAACTTCTAATAAAATAAAAAAAAGCCACTGAGACACGGGAAGATCCATACCTGGCTGTTCTTAACTTCAGAGCATCTCCATTGGAGAATGACCTTCCACTGGTGGAAAAGCTCATGAATAGGAAAATGCAGACAAAGGGTAGAGAGTACAGTACATTGAATTCTCTGAATGAGAGGCAGATAAAACACTACAATAAAACAATCAAACCACTGAGCCCTCTGGCTCAGGAATAAGTAGTACAGGTGAGATGTGATGGACAGTGGGGACCGCTGGTCAAAGTGGTAAAAGAGACACCACCCAGGTCATAAGAAGTGTTAACAGCACATGGATTGTTAATGAGGCAGAACAGTAGACAACTGCTGAACGTACCTTGGAGATTTATAAGAATTAAGGAAAGTGACACACATGACCTGGTAAATTCAAACATAAGTGAACAAACAGAATCCCAAGGCAGAAGTAAGGTAGCAGGGACTCGATGAACAAAAGTGTTCATCATCACAAATATTGGGTCAGTGTGTTACTGTAAATAAACTACTGAACAAATTACTAAAGGTCCTGGGTGATTTAGTCAGTGTGTGAATGTGAGTAATTTCTAATAAAAGTATAATCTTACGCTTACTAAAGTTAGCATTAATACAGTAACACACTGACCCAATATTTGGGATGATGAACACTTTTGTCTCCTCTATACAGTAAAATGGGAATAAAATGAGAAGCCTGTATAAAGCAAGTGCCGACTTTGTTAAACTAAAAGAACCAAACCTGTTCCAGCATGACAATGCCCTTGTGCACAAACTCCATGAAGATCTGATTTGCATGGGTTTAAGTGGAAGATCTCCTGCTAAATAAGGTTTTCCCCTCTTAAACCTATTGAACACCTTTGGGATGCCAGATAAACAAACACCAAAAAGTTCTAAAGTTTGGTCTTTTAAACATTAGATCACTTGCACCCAAAGCACTGATTATAAATGAGATGATCACAGATAATAATCTCGATGCACTCTGTCTCACTGAGACCTGGATTAAACCAGGTGATTATATGGGTCTAAACGAGTCGACACCGTCAGGATATGTTTATAAGCATGAGCTCTGTCAGAATGGTCGTGGGGGGGGGTGTAGCAACCATTTATAGTGCCTCTCTTAATGTTAGTCAGAGATTAGGATTCAGCTTTAAATCATTTGAAGTGCTCGTTCTTAAAGTTGTACTTTCAGTTATCCATAGAAAACTCGCTCTGGTAACCGTGTACAGACCCCCAGGGCCCTACGCTGATTTTCTTCAAGCGTTTGCTTGTTTTCTTTCAGATCTCTTGATCAATTTTGATAAAGTGCTGCTTGTAGGAGATTTTAATATTCATGTAGATGATGCAAGCGATGCTCTAGGATTATCATTTGTTGACTTATTAAACTCTTTTGGGGTTAAACAAAACGTCACCAGACCAACTCAACGTTTTAACCACACACTAGACTTAATAATATCCCACGGAGCAGAAGTCACTGATATAGATATTTTACCTCAGAGTGATGACATCACAGACCATTACCTCATACTGTACACACTACCAGTAGAGCAAATTAGCCGTGTTTCACCACGTTATTGACCTGGTAGGACTATTGTTCCAACCACTAAGGACAGATTCATAAATAACCTGCCTGATTTATCTCAATTTCACACTAAACCCATAACTGATAATAATCTTGATGAAATAACTAACAACATAAACCTTATCCTCACTAGCACATTAGACACCGTTGCCCACATCCGGTTAAAAAAGGTTAGAGAACAAGCACCTGCACCTTGGGTTAGGGTTAGGGTTAGGGTTAATAATAGTCATACGCATGCCCTCAAGAGAACAACACGTAATCTGGAGAGAAAATGGAGAAAAACTAAATTGGATGTATTTAGAATTGCGTATAAAGACAGTATGCTCAGCTACAGACAGACGCTAAAAGCTGCTAGAGCTGAACACCTGAGCAAACTCATAGAAAACAACAAAAACAATCCCAGGTTCCTTTTCAG
Source organism: Silurus aristotelis (assembly GCF_946808225.1). Taxonomy (NCBI): domain Eukaryota; kingdom Metazoa; phylum Chordata; class Actinopteri; order Siluriformes; family Siluridae; genus Silurus; species Silurus aristotelis. The sequence goes on from NC_139578.1 coordinate 31,777,336, forward strand.
TACTGTAGCTAAACTAACTACAAATCAGGGCTCTGAAAATTGTGTTCCATCACAGTTTAGTAGTGAGGACTTTATGAATTTCTTCACTGAAAAAATAGATAACATTAGAAAAACAATTGTGGCAATTCAACCTCTGACACCATCTCCTAAGACAGTGTTACCTTCAACTCCACAACTCCACTGTTTTACATGTATAGGACAGGAAGAGCTGTATAATGTTATTGCCAAAACTAAATCAACAACATGTCAGTTGGATCCAATTCCTACTAAATTACTGAAGGAACTGGTGAACCTCTTCTCAATATTATTAACTCTTCACTATCGTTAGGACATGTCATTAAATCCCTCAAATTAGCAGTTATTAAGCCCCTCATTAAAAAACCTAATCTGGATCCAAACACGGCATCGAATTACAGACCAATTTCAAATCTCCCATTTATGTCTAAGATTTTAGAAAAGATTGTCCGTGCCCAGTTATGTTCCCACTTGCAAGAGAACAATATCTTTGAAGAGTTTCAGTCAGGTTTTAGGCCCCATCATAGCACAGAAACTGCTCTAGTTAAAATCACTAATGACCTGTTTTTAGCTTCAGACCAAGGCTTCATCTCACTGTTGGTTTTACCAGATCTTAGTGCTGCATTCGACACTATAGACCATGATCTCCTCCTAGATCGCCTACAAAATTACATCGGCATTCAGGGACAGGCATTAGGCTGGTTTAAATCCTACCTGTCCGATCGTTACCATTTCGTAGATTTAAATGGCGAGCTATCCAGGCTAATGCAAGTAAATTATGGCGTGCCACAAGGTTCAGTTCTAGGACCCCTGCTCTTCACAATATACATGCTTCCGTTAGGAAATATTATTAGAAGGCATGGAATTAGCTTCCATTGTTATGCTGATGATACTCAGCTATATATCTCATCTAAACCAGGCGATACAGCTCAATTAACTCGGATAACTGAGTGTGTTAAGGAAATAAGAGATTGGATGACCCATAACTTTCTACTTTTAAATTCTGATAAGACTGAGATTTTGCTCATCGGCCCAAAAACTAGTATACAGAAGCTCCAGCATCTCAACCTGCATTTAGACGGATGTTCTGTAACCACTAGTTCAACGGTAAAAGACCTGGAAGTTATTTTAGACAGCAACTTATCTTTCAAATATCATATCAACCAAGTTACAAAAATAGCCTTCTTTCACCTTAGAAATATTTCTAAGTTAAGAAACATGTTGTCTATATCCGATGCAGAGAAGCTCGTCCATGCGTTTATGACCTGCAGAATAGACTACTGTAATGCGGTACTAGGTGGATGTCCTGCATCATTAATAAACAAGCTACAGTTAGTTCAGAATGCGGCAGCAAGAGTTCTTACTAGGTCAAGAGAATATGATCACATAACCCCAATTCTATCGTCCCTACATTGGCTTCCTATTAAGTTTCGAATAGACTACAAACTATTACTTCTTACTTATAAAGCACTAAATGGTTTGGCTCCCATGTATCTATCCTGTCTTTTAACACGCTACAATCCGTCACGCTCCCTGAGATTTCAAAACTCTGGGCTTCTAGTAGTTCGTAGAATAGCAAAGTCCACTAAAGGTGGTAGAGCATTTTCACATTTAGCTCCTAAACTCTGGAATAGTCTTCCTGACAGTGTTCAGGGCTCAGACACACTCTCCCAGTTTAAGTGTAGATTAAAAACATATCTTTTTAGCAAAGCCTACACATAACACACATCACATATCATAACCTTGTGCTCCAGAACATCTGATCACATGCACATTATCAACTTGTCCTGTTAATATCATGAACAGCAGCTACGCTAATTCCTCTCCACTGCTTCTCTTTTTTTCCCCATCCCAAACACCCTGAGGTTTGGCCAGCTCCAGTCACCTCCCACCTCGTGATGATTACGGACTTTTGAAGAAGGAGATGCCGAACTCGCAAACATCCCGATCCAATTGGATCCCGCTACATGTGTGGAGTTTTGACATTGGACCTCCTGGAGTGTTTAAAGGCTCTGGCATGGAAAAGCTGATGCTGGATCTGTGATGATCACAAATGCTGAGCTTATAAAACTAGGAGCTACTAACCATATAGACTGTATAAGACTGCAGAAAGAACATCACTTATAATCTTATACTCCAGTAATCATGTTAGTTCTCTCTCTCCAGTGTTCTGTATTGTTGAAAGATTTATGATCAAACTCTTGATGTCACCCAAATGAGGATGGGTTCCCCTTTTGAGTCTGGTTCCTCTCAAGGTTTCTTCCTCATAACATCTAAGGGAGATTTTCCTTGCCACAGTCACCAGGGCTTGCTCATCAGGGACAAATTCACACCATTCACCTTAACTGTTGATTTCTGTAAAGCTGCTTTGAGACAAGTCTGTTGTGAAAAGCGCTATACAAATAAACTTGACTTGACTTGACTTGATTATTAAAGTAATGAGAAAAACATCATTAAAACAAATTATTATTTTATATTGTAGCATAGCTAATGCCATGTCATGACCAAGCAAGAAGGAGAAGATCTGGTCCAGATGATCCTTCAAACCTTTTTTCTTTTTTATCTTTTCTAATGTTGACCTCAGTTACAGTTTCATTAATATTTAAAGATTTTATTTGTTTCAAGTGCTTTTTATTTCTTCTAAAAGGTGGAAGGAAGGAGGCCGGGGGGTCTCAGATATACATTTTTGTAGGTCCTCCAAATATCTAGAGCTGGCCCTGGTTCAAGTCAAGAGAAAATGTTTGGTTTGGGAAAGAAACACATTTGTCTGGAAAAGTCAGGAGTCCCAATAATACATTTACCCATATAGTATTGTAGGAGAGCAAATGGTTCAGGGGAAAGAAGACCAGTAGGGTGGCAACCAGTTTTGATCGTATCAGGTCTTTTTATTGTGTATTTTCCCTTTCTCACACAACTCTCGGGGTCTCTCTCTCTCGAAGCGCCATTCTCTCACTCCTCTTATTCTTTTCCCTGTTCACTGCAACAGAGAACACTGATTAGACACATCTCCAACCAGTGTGTAATTCTTCCTGCTTTTCTCCCCTGGCCTCGCCCTCCATTCACTATTAAGCTGAGTTAAGACATTGTTCCCCATTTGGGAACTTTGAGTTGCGTCGAAACACTTTGGGAACGCCCCCATGTTGTCCGCGCTCTGAACCACGTGAAATCTGACCAATAGGAGAGTCGTGACATCATCGGGGAGCGACATCACGCAAACCAGGAAGCTTCAAAATGGCTGCACAGTGGTAGTGACGCCGGCTTCTGCTAGTTCAGGTAAGCGTTGTTTATGTGTGATTCTGTTTGAGTGATGGCTAGCAGTCCCCATTTCATCACAGGGAAGGATACACACGATCGGAGTGTTGTTTGCTTGGAAGTGGATCATGCTTAATCGGCTCTCGAGTGAGATGATTATTTGCATTGTAGCCGCATGGCTATGCGCACGCTTTGCTTCGCTTCCGGCACTGGCCCCGCTCTTGCCGAGGCACTGTGCCGCTGTTTGGCGATGCTGTAACGGCGGTCGTGAACAGATTCCAGAAGTCTAAAAAGCAGTCGGCTGCGTTTCAGCAGTACCTCTCTCACCGATCTCATAGGGCTGTTTGGCGGCAGCCCCAGCCCGGTCCTTTCAGGCAGCGTGAAGCCAAGAAACAGAGCATTGCAACCCGATTTCCGCAGGCAGGGTCTAAGGGCCCCCAGTGACCAAGAAGGAGCAGGCTGACCTGAGGGTCACCCTTGCCTCCAACAAACGGGCTGTGGTGCGTAGGTCCTGGCAGCCTACAGGGGGCCAGTCTTTTAGCCCTGCCACGAGACATGCTTCAGTGAACAGCCTCTATCCAGCAGTTTGCTTCCCGTCTTTTTGCCTGAAAGATCGTTGTGGATGTTGGAGATCCGCCACCTCTCGCGAGGTGTCATCGGCTGCAGGGCACTGCTCCAGCAGCTCTGAGTGGGTCAGAAGCCAGCCTCTAGGGGTTGGTTCCCCTGAGGAACTTTCTGACAGCTTGGGAGGGGCTGCCAGAATTCTCCTAGTGGGTCCTGCATACTGCAGAGAAGGGCTATGCGATTCAATTCGTGTCTTCTCCTCCCCAGTACAAGGGGTTGTGTCCCACCCTGGTGGGACCTGAGCAGGCTCTGGTCCTGGAACAGGAGGTGCGCATTTTCTTGGGGAAACAGGCCATCGAGGTTCGAAAGTCAGGCTACTACACCCCGTACTTCGTTGTTCCGAAGAAGGATGGCGGGTTGTGTCCCATTTTGGATCTTTGCTACTTTAACCACTTATAAGGGTCAGATTCAGGATGCATACTCTCAAAGAGGTCGTGTCTCAGATCAGGTCTGAGTACTGGTTTGTCGCGATAGATCTAAAGGACGCATATTTCCACATTGCCATCCTTCCAGCAAACAGGAGGTTCCTGATCTTTGCTTTCGGGGGCGAAGCTTACCAATATTAGGTCCTCCCGTAAGGCCTATCTTCACGAAATGCGTGGACGCAGCACTGACCCCGCTGCGGCTCCAGGGCATCTGCATTTTGAATTCTATCCACAATTGGTTAATATTGGATGTATGAAGAAATTGGGGTTCAGACTGAACTTGGGGTTCAGACTGAAATTGGGGTTCAGTCTAAAATTGGGGTTCAGACTGAACGCCGGGAAGAGCGTACTTCCCCCAGTAGAGAGAACCATTTTTCTGGGCATAGTTTGGGACTTGGCCAGGTTGCGGGCATGGTTGTCTCCCGCCTGGATCGAAGTCATCCTCATTGCAGTCAGAAGGGTAAGAGAAGGCCAGCCACTCACTGTGAAGCAGTTCCAGAGGCTGCTGGGTCTCATGGCGGCACCGTCCAGTGTAATCCCACTCGGCCTCCTCCACATGAGGCCCCTCCAGTGGTGGCTCCGGAGCAGAGGGTTCTCCCCCAGAGGGAATCCATGTCGTACCATCAAGGTCTCGCTGCGTGCCCTTTGATCCTTGGATGTGTGGAAGGAACCAAAGTGTTTTGATGCAGCTTGAAGTTCCTGAATGGGGAACGTCTCTAGTTTACATATGTAACCATAGTTCCCCGAGGGAAGGAGATGCTGCGTGTCCGTGCCACACTTCCTGTATCCCTGCAGAAGCCGGCGTCGCTACCACCGTGCAGCCATTTTGCATCTTCCTAATTTACGCGACGTTGCCCGCCGATGATGTCACGACTTGGCTATTGGTCAGATTTCACAAGTGGTTTAGAGCGCGGACAATGAGTGGGCGTTCCCAAAGCATTTCGACTCAGCGTCTTATTCCCTCTGGGAACTAGGGTTACATACGTAACCTAGAGTCGTTACATTGGCGTCCATCTTCAAAACAACCTGGATTAGAATGTCATTTCATAAACTGTGTAGAAAAAAATAGATCAACAAACCCTTTGGTTTACAGGGACAATTGACCTGATTACATACTATATTAGGGCACATTATGGTGACAGGACCCATAACTCCTGTACTGTAGCTAGAATTAAATATCCTTTATTTGTCACATATACATTAAAGCACAGTGAAATTCTTTCATCACATATCCCAGCTTGTTTGGAAGATGGGATCAAAACGCAAAGTCAGTGAAGAAATGGCACCACGGTGCACAGAGGGTTAGGGGCCTTGCTCAAGGTCCCAAGAGTGGCAGCGTGGCAATACCAGGGATTGAACCACCGACCTTCCAAGCAGATCAACACGTTTGTATTTTCACGTCTTGACTACTGTAATGCTTTGCTGGCTGGAGTTCCTAAAGCTACCCTAAGTAAATTGTACAGTTGGTACAAAATTCAGCTGCCAGAATTCTGACTAGGACCAGTGCAAGGGAACACATCACACCTATCCTGGAAAAAATGCACTGGCTACCTGTTAGTTTTCGCATTGAGTTTAAAATTCTCATGCTCACTTATAAGGCAAAACTCAAAATCTGTGTGAGCTGTTAACCCCTACACACCATCACGTGCTCTACGCTCCTCTGAAGCTGGTCTTTTAACTACCCGAAAAACACGGCTAAAAACGGTGGGTGATCGGGCTTTTTCTTCTTTGGCTCCCAAACTGTGGAATTCCCTGCACTCGGAGATTAGGAATGCAGAATCCCTGGGTGTTTTTAAATCCCATCTAAAAACGTACTTTGTGAGGGTAGCTTTTTTGTGACTTCTTTGTGTTTTTATTTATTGGGTTTTTATTTTGTTTGGTTAGTTTTAGTTCTGTAATATATGTGTTTCTTATAATTTTATCTTTTATGTCAAGCGCCTTGAGAAATTTCTTTTGAAGGCGCTATACAAAATAAAGTTTATTATTATTAACCTAGCACCTAGACTAGAAAAAACATTTACTTATAATCTTATACTCCAGTAATCATGTTAGTTCTCTCTCCCCAGTGTTTTGTATTGTTGAAAGATTTATGATCAAACTCTTGATGTCACCCAGATGAGGATAGGTTCCGCTTTTGAGTCTGGTTCCTCTCAAGGTTTCTTCCTCATAACATCTAAGGGAGTTTTTCCTTGCCACAGTCGCCATGGCTGCTCATCAAGGATAAATTCACACCATTCACCTTAACTGTTGATTTCTGTAAAGCTGCTTTGAGACAATGTCTGTTGTGAAAAGCGCTATACAAATAAACTTGACTTGACTTGACTTGACCTTAACCATTGATCTACCACTCCCCAGTTGGAGCTGAAATTCAGAATTTCCTTTGATGTCAAATATGAATATCATCTGTCAGACCAATGAACATTTCCCATGCTTCAGCTTCTTCGACTGTTTCTTAACATGGCCAGGAGTGACAGATACAGTATGTGGGGGTGGTAATTGTAATTACTTTGGTCTTATGAAGAAGAAGCTTGTGGAATGATGGGAGTTGAACTGTTGTGGGGAAATTGAAGAGCAGTGGTGATGGTGATGATGATGAGAGAGTGAAGGAGATTGTGAGGGAGGGCAATGTGCAGAACTTGTTAAAGACCAGATTCAGATAAATCTATAGATGAATTTACCCTTCTGACTGGAACTGTAGTGTCTCTGCAGAAGTTGTTAATGTCTGTTATGCAATCAGTCATGTTGTTGATGCCAGTGTTTTCCACTACTGGATCAGATTTTACCATCTCCTCAGTCATAGACTTCCTTAAGACAACAGGCAGCAGGTGTCAGTGGAAGCAGGTTCTGGTTAGACCTTTCCAGTGAAGGCAAAAAAGGATTTAAATGGCAGTAAGATGAAAACATGTTACAAACCAGGCGGTTCTATTATTCTTACTCTAGGTGCATCTCAGTGCTGATTTTATACATGGAGTGTTCCAGGAATGAAGCCTACAGAACATGCACAGGAAAACTTTGGGATGGTAATAGTTACTCTGCTTTTTATCAAAAACACTAGTCTTGATTGTTTTCCTCTAACAGCAGTAGACTGAGTTTTATTCATTGTTTAAAACAGTAATAACTGACAACGTTTGTGTCATTTTGGATTGTAAAGTGTTCTGCCATCTAAATTTAATATCATTTTATCTCCTGTATCAGTCATGGCTTCCTCCAGCAGTGCTCTGTGTGAAGATCAGCTCGAGTGCTCCATCTGTCTGGATGTGTTTACTGATCCAGTCTCTACTCCATGTGGACACAACTTCTGCATGATCTGTCTAAAAGAGTTTTGGGACAGCAGTTCACACTGCCAGTGTCCAATGTGTAAGGAGGAATTCTCCAATCGACCTGATCTACGTGTGAATATGTTCATCTTTGCACTTTGCTGCTACATTTAAAAAGTCAGTTCAGGTGAAATCCAGCAAAGCTGCAGAAACACGCACCCGATCTCAGGTGCTCTGTGAGATCTGCTGTGAAAAGCAGTGTGTAGCCGTTAAGTCCTGCCTGATCTGTATGACTTCTTACTGCAAGACTCATCTGGAACCTCTTGATAGAGTTTCTGCATTGAAGAAGCACAAACTGATGGAGCCTGTGGAGAAACTGGAGGACTACATCTGCCAGAAACATGAGAAACCCCTGGAGCTGTTCTGTAGAAACGACCAGACGTCGTATGTCAGTTCTGTTCTGAGACAGACCACGAACCCCACAACACTGTATTTAACTCTAAGAAAATAGTAAATAAATTTATCCTTTAACTCCGCCCCCATACGGTATAGTCCTTTAACCCCGCCTCCATACAGTATAGTCCTTTAACTCTGCCCCCACTAGTTAGTGTGACGCACACCATGGAAAAAAAAAGTCATGTCGCTAAATGCTCTGAAATTGTACAAGGTTCTTAAGGAAAGTAAGGGATAATTAAGCACCTAGCTGGAACGGAAACAAGGTACTATGTTTGATTGTTTAATGTGTATATGCATTATTATGTGGGTTAATCTATTTAACTGTGAATAAGTGTTTTAATGTGTTGTTATCACTGTCACATCTGTGACACATTGTGACATCACAAAAGGGTTTCTTATAAATGGCTATTCATGTTTATGTTTGTAAGAGCTGATTGTATTATTTTGTTATTTATCTGTTCTGTAGCCCTTACGGTGTTTCACTAAGAAAAGGTTTTTCATCAAGGAAAGGTAGATTTTGTGTTTCCCAAGGAAAGGCTGACGGCTGAACACAAAATAAAGGCTTTTTGAAACATCAGTACGCTTCACCATTGTCTGGCTGGGGGTTAGCTACAAACACTGTTCCATTAGAGGAGACTCCATTAGAGGAGGTGAGAGACTGAACAATTATAATGGATAATGTTTGTAGATCAGAAATATGACCTTTGATTTATGAGTTATATGACCTTTATTTATGAGTTCCCCTAGGAACCTAGAGACGTTCCCTTTCAGGAACTCGAGCTGCATTGAAATGCTTTGGCAATGAGTGTCCAATCACGCCAGACTGACCAGTCCCTGCCTACTGTGTGTCTGTCACCACAGCTAGAGAAGGACTGAGGGGCCAGGAGTGGCACTGCGATCTAGGTTATAGAACCGCACAAAAGGTCAGTGGGGTGGACTGACCTGCGTGTTACATAGGTCTTGGGGGAACTCTAGAGGACCCAGACTCTGAGTCAGCCACACTCTGGGTGGAGAGAGCTCTGACCCCGAATGGAGCGGGGAGACCAGAGGACCCATAACATGTGATCGCATCAACAATGCACCTGCTCAGAGCCTGCTTATCAGCAAGGAGGCCTCTCTTGGGAGGGCTGTAGCAGACAAGCAGCTAATAGGTCCTTCTCCAAGGACCCGTCCCGTGGACGTAGGTGTCCAGTGCGCACACCAGACAAAGCCGGTCCAGTTTCTCCTGGTCTGGGGCCTGGAACGGAGGAGGAGAGAATGCCTGTAATCTTATGGGTCGAGGGCACCTTGGGGATGTAACCCCCTGTACAGGGGTACAGGAAGGCACCAGCCATACCTGGAGTAAACTCCAGAAGGGAGGGGGGCCACAGAGAGCACCTGCAGGTCCCCTAACGTTTTGATAGAGCAGATGGCCAACAAGAACGAGGTTTAAATTGAAAGGTGCCTAGAAGATGCCTCGGCTAAAGGCTCGAAGGGGGGGGTTCAGAAAGAGCCCCCAAAACGACGGCCAGGTCCCACCCACACACTCTAGGTTTCACTGGGGGCCTCCGGGTGCCGCAAAGAAAACGCGTTACCATCGGGTCTTGCCCAAAGATGGCCCCGGCCATGGGGGCATGATAGGCCAAAATGGCAGACGCGTAGACTTTTAGGGTGGCCAGAGCCAACCCCTGGCGAACCATCCCTGGAGGAATTCCAGCACTGAACCAACCAGGCAGTGGACTAGATCCAGCTGGTGGTGCTCACATTACAAGCAGAACAGACGCCACCTGGCGGCATACGACCTCTTCTTGGAGGGAGCTCTGGAGCAGAGAATGGTCTCTACCACCTCGGTGGAGAGACCAGAACCTCAGAGCTGTGCCCCCTGAGGGGCCGCAACCTCCAAAGCTCTGGGCAGGGGTGAAATATGGCACCCCCTAGCTGGGAAAGAAGATCCCTTCTCAGAGGAATCTTCTACGGAGGATGCTTGAGGAGAGCCACCATGTCTGCAAAACATAGTTTGCGCGGCCACCATGGCGCTACCAGGAGGAGACGGACTCCGTCCCGGCGAACCCTCTCCAAAACTCCCAGAAGCAGTGTGACGGGGAAGTGTACAGACACAGCCTCGGCCACACCTGAGATATGGCTATTCCCCGGGTCTCAACACCCGCCTGGACAGCTGCATCCGTCGTTAGCATTAAGCGACGACCGGGGACTCCAAGCACAGGGCCTGGAGATAGGAACTGGGGATCTCTCCAAACAGCTAAGGCACGTAGGCATCGCTGTGTGACCTTGATAGTGCGGAGGGGGTTGCCCCTCCATGAGAACCCGTGGGTCCTGAGCCACCACTGAAGGGGTCTCATGTACAGCAGGCCAAGTGGAATCACACTGGCGCAGCTGCCATAAGCCATCTAGCAGTGTCTGGAACTCTCCAACCTGCAGCATCGCTCCATACCTGTGTACTTCCCGCCCCGTAATTCTTTGTTTCTGTTTTATTTTTATTTTTTTATACAATGTCGAAATGGGCCGGAGGGGCCATGCCCATGACCTTGAGTGTACAAGTGTACAAGTCTGGAAAGGACGGGAAAATCCCGACATGAAAGTTGCGACCTGGTGTCAGAAAAGTGCTCGTCCAGCTGGACGGAGGGACTTTTCTGCTCATGAGGCAGCCAAGTTATGTAGTTCGGTCAGGGCCTACATACATAAATATACACACACATATATATATGAATAAACCTTTAATTATTATTATTTTACTACGATGAGTGAGAGGAGTGCTCTCCAGGAGTGGAGCGATCGCACAGAAAATGCGAGCAGAATGCGCGCAGCACACTGAGCGTGGCCAATATGCGCAGATCATTCACACAATGTGCAGAGAATCTAAGCCGAAAATGCGCAGAATGCGAGCTAGGCTCATTAAGCTATGGAGTTAGGGGCGGAGCTAGTTCGCTTCCCGAGGGATGCGACCTAGCTCAGCCCCCAACTCCATAGCTTAATGAGCCTAGCTCGCAAAGCAACCCCCCCCCCTCCTTTTTAGAGAAAGAAAGGCGGTGCTAATGCTCTTGCCGCAGGAGGAAGAATCCGCCGAAAGGTGTGCTTTTGAGCGTTATTTATTTTAAGCATTTTAACTTACTACGAGGAGGAAGAGCAGAATGTGTGCGGCACCAGGAGCGCGGCGCAATATACGCAGATCATGCACAGAATGTGCAGAGGATCTGAGCCGAAAGTGCGCAGAATGTGAGCAGCTGCATCCCTCGGAAAGCGACATAGCTCCGCCCCCAACTCTATTGCTCTATGATCCTAGCTCGCAACACGCCCCCCTCCTCCTCCTTAGAGAAAGAGAGGCAGAGCTAATGCTCTCGTCGCAGGAGGAAGAATCCGCCGAAAGGCGTGCTTCGAGCCTGCGAGCGAGTGCTGGACCAAGCAGGTAAGGTTGGAGAAAGGGACAAGCCCCTCTTGAAACCCTCTGCGAGGTCCATGCGAGCCAAGGAACTCTCCTCGGAGAGAGCCGCTCGGGAGCGGAGCGATGTCATTGACATGCAGCCGGATCTCTCGAGAACCGACTAGCGTGCTCCACTCCCGGGAAATACATATATATCCTTTTCTCTTTTTATTATTTTTTTTCTGACAAACAATCTGACAGACAACACAACACACAGAGGGCTTTCTGAACAACAGAAGCTGCCGCTGTCCTCTCTCATATGTGCTTTATACTCCTTGTCGTGACAGCCAGCGTCCAATTTTTGACTGATTACACACATTATTTCAGAGTGTGAACACTCAGGCGCGTTCCCAAAGCGTTTTGACGCAGCTCGAGTTCCTGAAAGGGAACACATGATGCATATTTTTTCTCAGAATGAACTGGTGAAGACTCAAGCAGAAGTTCAGCAGAAGATCCAGGAGTGACTGAAGATGATTAAGGAGATCAAACACTCTGTAGAAGTCAATAAAGTGAGTCTCGTACAGTAACTAACCTCCAGAAGAACTCCTTTATACAACAAATTAGGAGAATCAAGATAAATTCATGTGTAATCATTGATCTTGATTTGTCTCCTGTTAGATAAACACAGAGAAGGAGAAAGCAGATGTTGTGGAGAAGTTCAGTGCTCTTATACACTGCATTGAGCAAAGCCAGGCTGAGCTGCTTAAGGTGATGGAGGAGAAGCAGAAAGCAGCAGAGAGGCAGGCTGAAGAGTTCATTAAAGATATAGAGCAGGAACTCAGTGAACTAAAGAGGAGAAACACTGATCTGGAGCAGCTCTTACAAACTGAGGATCACCTCCACCTTCTACAGGTCAGAGTTCATCTGTTTCTCAATAGCAGTGCAGCACATAACAGGACGTTGGTCCCCATGCTGAGGTGTTTCTCCTCTCTCCTGCTGTACTGTAGATTTACCCGTCACTGTGCAGCTCTCCACACAACCAGGACTGGACTTCCATCACAATTACCTCTAATCTGAGTGTGGAGACTCTGAGAAGAGCTCTGGCTCAGCTTCAGGAGACTCTCAGTCAGGAAATGGAGAAGATTCCTGATATTAGTAAGTAGTTAATGATCTGTTAGATCTTGGTTGGTCTGAGAAAGATTTATTCTAAGCAGAAAATAAAATGTTCCAAAATTAATAAAGAACAGAAATGTGTTTTTTTATCAATCCATGTTTGCATTTTGGTTTATTATTACAGTATTTTGATGTATTTATAATAATGAAGTCATGAATCTTAATTTAACATTTTCCAGAACTTAAGAGAATTCAACAATATGCAGGTGTGTGAGCTCTTACTGATCACATGACTATATCTATATCTCTTTGCTGTTACACACACTGTCATGATAAAACTGATGTACACTGTGTTTCTGTCTCTCAGTGGACGTGACTCTGGATCCTGATACAGCAAATCCTGATATCGTCCTGTCTGATGATGAAAAACAAGTTACATGTGGAGAAAAAAGACATTATTTTATAATGATAAATTCCAGAGAGGTTTAATTATTGTGTCTGTGTGATGTGAAAGGAGGGATTCTCCTCAGGGAGATTTTACTATGAGGTGCAGGTCAAAGGGAAGACTGAGTGGGATTAAGGAGTCGCCAGAGAAGCCATTAACAGGAAAGGGAAGATTATAGCCAGACCTAAAGACGAAAACTGGTGTGTGGTTCTGAGGAATAAGACTGAATATGTGGCTCTAAAATCTCCCTCTGTCTCCCTACTCTACTCTTTCACTGCTCAGATTTTCACTGGGAAACTTTATCCATTTTTTAGCCCCAGTCCCAGCCCCAGTGTTGGAGGTGAAAATTCAGTCCCACTGATCATCTGCCCTGTTCATCAAAACTAATGAAGTGTCAACATTCGACTTTCTCTGCCTGTTCTTCTTCCTCTCCTTAATGCTTTGACTGCCCATCAGAGGGCGCCCTCTCACTTTTCCAGAAATAATATCTCGTCCCACTATGTGTGAGTTAGATGTGATTCCTGATTCTCTTTGGAGTTCTTTATGTTCATGTCTGTCTGATGCTGTGTTTTTTCATTAAATAATAGATTCCTTGCTGAAAGTTATTAGCTACAGGGATTTAGCATAAATATTCCTCCTTCTGACTGTTTATTTATTGGGTGATAATCTTGTCTTCCTGCAGGTATAAATGAATTTAAGAGTTGATTTATCAGTAGTAATAGAAAGTACAGTGGAAACATTAATGTGTTCGATCACTTGTACATGTGGTGTGCTTCTGTCTCAGGATCACTGCATCATCTGGAGCTTCTGGAAGAATTTTTTATAAACCAGGAAAGTTGATCAATTAAAGAAGAAATGGGATGAAATGAGAAATGGATTTCAGAAACTGTACAGACTCACAGAAAAACAAAACAAAAAACACTTTTTATCCAAGAACTGCCATCAGTATTGATATCAACAATCTCTTGGTATGGGATCGAAAAGAAAATAAGTCGTATCCAGAGCTCAAACTGAGTCAAGTTTTATGAGGGGTCCCCAGTTGTTTGGGTGGGGGTGTGGGGGGCTTTCTATCGGATTCAGATATTTATAATGTAACACAAAACATTGTGAAAGTGTTTAAGAGCCTGTTTAAGGACTTTTTTTATTAGGTAAAATGGCCATCTTTCGAGTGCAAACTCAAATATGTTCTATGTTTTACCTAAATAGAGGATACTATCTTTAATTGAGGCTTGTTTTCATCTGAGCACCCCCACATAACCAGGCCTATAAATGATAAATAAATTAGTAATTTCTGTTGAGAACAAAACCCCTGACATGGAGTAAATAAATATTGTAGAAAAACAGAAAGTGAAAATGACTCCTTAAAAAAGTCAGTAAGTTTTCTCTTTATTACTCCCCATTTCATAGCTGCTTCATGTAGCGGCGCCTAACAAGCAGTAATTGATATCACGTGTATGGCGGTTTTTAGATGAGGGGTTTGTTTACATTTTGAAGACACATGACAACTATTTAAATAAACAAGCTTATATCACATGAATAATTGTAAAAAATTTTGTTCACGAAATGTACCATATCCCTAACTGCTTGAATTTAATCAGATGTGAAATTCATATATTTTTGCTAAAATTATTTTGGGGACCGCCCTAAGTCTATTTTTTACTTGTCATGTGGAGTCCCAAATGCTTAATCAGGTGGTTCCAGATCTCCCCAGCCCCCCCTAAATTTGAGCGCTGGTCGTATCACACGTCCCTACTTGCGTTGCTTCATCTGTTATGAGGTTATTGTTCTGACTGAAACAGAGCTCTGACACTGGAGACTCCTTCCATGGATAGGAAATATAACACTTTCACATTTGGAACGGCCCTCTGAACAATGCTATAGACATAGTTTGAAAATGTAATTTTAAATGTTTTATTGATACATTATCTATATTTAAAAATGTCCCCTGGTGGTCTAGTGGTTAAGATGCAGCGCTCCCACCGCTGCGACCCGGGTTCGATTCCCGGTCAGGGAACCATCCCCAGCCACTCTTAGTGCCGGTCCCAAGCCCGGATAAATTGGGGAGGGTTGCGTTAGGAAGGGCATCCAGCGTAAAACATGTGCCAAATCAAACGTGCGGATCCGCTGTGGCGACCCCTAACGGGAGAAGCCGAAAAGAAACTTATCTATATTTAAAAATTAAGGTCGACGTTTAACCTAAAATCTCTCTTCCGTAGCCTAATTATTTGTCAGATTTGTCACCAAACACATGAATATTCATAAGTAAGTAAATGTTTTGATTTCACTAGAAACGAATATGAAAAAAATGTGATTATGATAGTAATAATCAGTGTTGGGCAACGTTACTTTTAAAAGTAGTGCATTACAATATTGAGTTACTCCCTAAAAAAGTAACTAATTAAGTTACTTAGTTACTTTTTATGGAAAGTAATGCGTTACATTACTTTTGCGTTACTTGTATCTCTTCCACGCTTACAGGTGTAACAGGTGTAATATAGATAATTGCCATTAAGAAATCAGTTATATTAGGGCAAAAGACATGTCTTAAACATTTAAAATGCCTAATAAATTCTGAGAACAATAAGATGATCGACTACATTTCCAGTCGCTCTTCTGTACACTGCTTTGCAATCTGCCTTCGCCATCAGGAATGTAACTATCATTCGTGTATATAAGGTTAAGGGTGTGGGCTGCACACCGGTGATGTGGAGGGAGAACATACATTTCGCTGTCATCTCATAAAACCTCGTACAATTCCGTAAATATGACCTCGTCCTCGTCTACATCATTCTCTGCTTCATCATCAGCTTAAAACATTCTGAACGCTTTTACAAAGTTTGCGCTTTTATCAGTGACCGTGGCAGTTTATCTTCCCACAAAGAGCAAATGAGCTGTGAATTTGCTTATTGTCTCCGCTGCGATAGCATCGTACATGTGTCTCCCAGGGAGAACTTTTATTCTGAGCAGTCTATAGAGCTGCAGTGGTGGAAAGTCGGCAAAAGTTTTCTATATTTCTGTCTTCATGTCCATACATGCAACATTGCATACTGTTGCTATATTTAACATTACACACACACACACACACACACACACACACACACACACACATCTGTAGTGCTGTGCTTTGCATTGCAGATGTTTTTTTTTTTTTTTTTAAGTGGTATTTTTTGCAGGTTTTTTCACCAACACATAATCTACACTTAACCTTTATTCATTTCTCCTTTTCCTCCACTATTTCAAATTAATAAGAATACTTCCATCACAGTAATGTAATTCTCTGGTTTGCCATCTCCGCTTCTGACCAGCTTCTGTTCCCGCGGCTCGCACGTATGACTGCGCGTATTCTACGTGACTACGTTCATTTTCATTCAGTATTTATTTTTTTATGCAAAATAATTTAACTGAAAAGTAACTCGCATTATTTTTTTTTAAAAAGTAAATCAGATATTAATGTGTACATTTATAAAGTAACGCGCTACTTTACTCGTTACTCCAAAAACGTAAAATTATTACGTAACGCACATTACTTGTAACGCGTTACCCCCAACACTGGTAATAATGCTCTTCTTATAAGCTCTTGGAAAGTAACGTTCATGTGTCTGTAGGGTACAAAATAATAAACTAATCTAACATCAGGAAAAAATATAAATACATTTAAAATCATAATAAAATCGCCACAAATACTGCTAGTCACTGCGGCCCGTGGCATTTTCTCTTACAGACCCCATTAAAGAAAGGAAAATAAAATTTGGCCCTCACAGAAAAAACATTTGGTGACCCCTGGTTAAAACTATTGAAGTCCTAAGAGGCCATACATTATAACTTTATTCCTTCTTGTTTTTTTCTTTATTGTTTTATCATGATCTCAACATAACAAGTTGTAAGCTTTCTCCTCATATGTTACACAATTGCTGCTGAATATTGTAGAAAAGTCCTAAAGTAACTTCATCTTATGTGATGCACAACACTGCTATCTGCACTACCACACACTCACATACTTTATCTTCATTCTGTCATATACTCTGTATATTGTGGTCTTATTTAATCTAGATTTCATATTGTTACTTATGGTGAGAGGCGGTTCAAATATTGTTTGTTTATGAATATATAAAGAATTAACTGTTAAAAATAAAATAGGTGTAGATGTACTGATACGTGTTTTCCATGATAATATGGGCACTAGATGGCAGTATAATGCTACGGTATGCAACGTTCAGGACTGTGTTAAACAGCAGAATAAAATCGTTCTGATAACAGTGCTCGGTGTGTGAGCCTCGTTAATACAATGGCAAAAATAATTGCAATATAATACAAGTATTATGCAACCGTTACTTCCGGTCCACTTCCCTCAGGCAGGTTGGAATTTTGGTCCTTTATGGGAAATCGTTGTGGCGCCTCTGCTTTAATGCGCCTGTGAACTTAATTCGGCGATTTTCTGCTCTCTTGTGGCCAAAAGATGTAACTATAATAAGTCAAAGCATTAAAAAAGAAAAAAGGGGGCGTTGTCTAACGTTGTCACTCAGCAGATGCGAAAGTTAAGCGTGAATGCGTTTGAAGATCAGGATTCAGCAGGTTGCAGCAGGACACAATCTTGAAGCTTTTACAGTCTTTCTTCAGGGAACTGAAGTCACAGCAGGTAAACTGTCAGTGATCAGGAGGAAAGCAGGAGAGAGCAGGAAAAGGTCAAATACTAACTACATGATGTTCAAGTAGATAATAAAGTATATATATATATATATATATATATATATATATATATATATATATATATATATATATATATATATATATATTTTTTTATGGCACTAATTTATTATCGCAGCATTTCTTTTCATTTATTTTTATTAGTAATATTGTGAGCGGGCGTTCATGCAGGATTCACAAACACTTACTTAAAAGAAATAAACAAAAAACGAGGGAATCCAAACTCTTTGACATGGAAAACTCCAGAAGCCCGACGACACTCTGTACCCCAGTGCGCGTGACCCGTGTCTATTTATAGCAAACCCTGAGGGGGAAAATGCAGTACACACATACAACAAGCACCAGTACATACAGAATAACATCATTCAGACACAAGGGTGTTCGTAAAGTCAGGAACTGATGTAGGTGAGGAAGTCTGGGGTTCAGTCAGTGTTCACATTCATCCCAAAGTTCAGGCATTGTCATGCTGGAACAGGTTTGGTTCTTTTAGTTCATCAAAGCCGGCTCTTGCTTTATACGGGTTTGGCATTGTATCCACATTTTACTGTATAGTGGAGACAAAAATCTTCATTATCCCAAATAGTGGGTCAGTGTGTTACTGTAAATAAACTACTGAACAAATTACTTAAAGTCCTGGGTGATTTAGTCAGTGTGTGTATGTGAGTAATTTCTAATAAAATTATAATCTTAAGCTTACAAAAGTTAGCATTTATAAAAGTAATAAGAAAAGCATTATCAAAACAAATTATTATTTTATAGTGTAGCCTACCTAATGACATGTCATGACCAAGGAAGAAGAGCTGGTCAAGATGATCTTTAATAACTTTATTCTTTTTTTCTTTTTTAATGTCGACCTCAGTTACAGTTTAATTAATATTCAGAGATGATATTTGTTTTAAGGGCTTTTTTTCTGAAAGGTGGAAGGAAGGAGGCCTGGGGGCTCCAATAAAAAAATGTCTAGGTCCTCCAAATATCTAGAGCAGGCCCTGGTTCAAGTCAAGAGAAAATGCCATGCTACCACTTCCAAATACACCCTTTACTATTGTGTGCCTTCAGCTTTACAATAACAGTTTGTTTATAGGAGTAGGAGATCAAATGGTTCAGGGGAAGGAAGACCAGTAGGGCGATGACCAGTTTTGACTGTATCAGGCCTTTTTATTATGTATTTTCCCTTTCACACACACCCACACCTGTCTCTCTGGGTCTCTCTCTCAAAGCCACCTTCTCTCACTCTTCTTATGCTTTTCCCTGCTCACTGCAACAGAGAACACTGATTAGACACATCTCCAAGTGTGTAATTCTTCCTGCTTTTCTCCCCTGGCCTCACCCTCCATTCACTATTAATGTAGGGTTAGGGTTAGGGTTAGTTTAGAGAATCAGTTACATTGGTGTCCATCTTCAGAACAAGCTGGATTAGGTGGTCAATTGATAAACTGTGTAGAGGAAAGAGATGAACAAACCCTGTGGTTTACAGGGACTATTGACCTGATTACAGAGCAATATTAGGGGACATTATGGTGACAGGACAGATGTCCTCACAACTTCTGTACTGTAGCTAGAATCAAATAGCCTTTATTTATCACATATATATTACAGCACAGTGGAATTCTTTCTTCACATATCCCAGCTTGTTTGGAATATTTGGAGGTTGGTGATACCACTCCCCAGTTGGAGCTGAAATTTAGAATTGCTTTTGATGTCCAATATGAATATCATCTATGCTAAAAGTTTCCACACAGCTGCTTAGTGCAGGCTTTCAGTACGCTAAAACTGATTCTGTCAGACCATTGAATCTTTCCCAGCTCAGCTTCTCCAACTGTTTTTTACAATGGCGAGGAGTGAATGTGGTAATTGTGATTACTTTTGGTCTTATGAAGAAGAATGTTGTGGGGGACTTGGAGAGCAGTGGTGATGGTGATGACGATGAGAGAGTGAGGGAGATTGTGAGGGAGGGCAATGTTCTAAACTTGTTAATGACCAAATTTAGTTCATTCACTACACTGAATTCACCCTTCTGACTGGAACTGTAGTGTCTCTGCAGAAGTTGGGAAGAAAAAACTTTGGGATGGTAACAGTTACTCTGCTTTTTATCACATATACTAGTCTTGATTGTTTTCATTTAACAGCACTACACTGAGTTTTATTTATGGCTTAAATCGGTAATAAATGTTTGTGTCATTTTGGATTGTAATGTGTAAAGTGTTCTGCCATATAGATTCACTTTCATTGTATCTCCTGTATCAGCCATGGCTTTCTCTAGCAGTGCTCTGTGTGAAGATCAGCTCCAGTGCTCCATCTGTCTGGATGTGTTTACTGATCCAGTCTCTACTCCATGTGGACACAACTTCTGTATGATTTGTCTAAAAGAGTTTTGGGACAGCAGTACACACTGCCAGTGTCCAGTGTGTAAGGAGAAAGATGTAAATATGTTCATCTCTGCAATTACTTCTACATTCAAGAAGTCAGTTCAGGTGAAATCCAGCAAAGCTGCAGATCAGCTTCCACCCAAGAGTAATAAGGTTCTGTGTGACTCCTGCACCGCGGACAAGTTGGAGGCGCTAAAGTCCTGTCTTCACTGTGGAATTTCTCTCTGTAACACTCATTTGATGCCTCATAAAACTACAGCTAAACTCATGAAGCACAAACTGATGGAGCCAGTGGGGAACCTAGAGGACTACATCTGCCAGAAACATGAGAGACCCCTGGAGCTGTTCTGTAGAGACGACCAGACGTGTGTGTGTCAGTTCTGTACTGAGACAGACCACAAAACCCACAGAACTGTTCCTATAGAGGAGAAGAGTGTTGAGAAGAAGGTGAGAGATTTAACATTTATGATGGATAATGTTTGTAGATCATAAATATGACCTCTGACTTATGAGCAGTGTTGTGCTAGTTACTAAGAAATAGAAACTAGTTACAGTTACTAGTTACTTCATTCAAAAAGTAACTCCGTTACTTTGTTGATTACTTACACCAAAAAAGTAATGCGTTACTGTTAAAAGTAACTTTCTGGTTACTATTTTAAAGAACTTTCTTTAATGTTCCCATTAATGCCCTTTTATGCATTATGATCTATACAAACACAAAACTGACTTAAACACAAAGTAATTTCTAAACATTATTTTATTTCATTCAGACCAGCACAAACTGAATATATCACACAGATTTCTGAAATAAATAACAAAACAAGCTGAATTATATAAACGTAAACATAATGCATTTTATAATGCATAAAATTAGTGTTTGAACATATAACAGAAATGTCACTATGGCTACTAAACTAAACATTATTTTTAACAAACAAATATTTTTTTATAACAAATATGTGCTTATTTATTTGAAACAACAAAAGGTGCTTACTAGCAAGGACCTGAATGAATGTTTAATTTGAGTTTTACCCTTCAAACCAGTGGTTGTACTGCATGCGAAGTCTCTTAAACCTTTGGTCAATCAGCTTGTTCCTCTTTGGAGACAGTACCAGACTTCCCATGCTGAAAAGTCTTTCAACAGGTGCACTGGATAGAGTAGCTGCATTTTTTTCAGAGAAATTTCCTTTATTGTGGGAAATTGTTTAAGAATCTCCATCCCTGTTTCGGCTGTTCTCAAGCAGGTCAAACAGAAAACGTCCTGCATCTTGAAGGAGCTTGAGTCTGTTGTTTTCGGAGACACAGGCATTTTGGCTGCTTGCTGAACAGGGCCAGGGTGAGAAATAAGCATGTGACACTCTGCTGTGAGCATTCCTTTGACCATCTATTTTCTTCCCACAGTGACACAGATATGAAAGCTGTACACCACTATGTGATTTTTTTACCTATAGATATGAGTAATAAAATCATTTAAACATCACAAAAACACAGATTAAGAAACTAAAAATATATGTGCAACTTATTGGACAAAACTAAAACTTGCAAAAGGAATTATGGTAATATTACTGTTTATTTTTCATCCGGTGGGTAGGTGCAGTACAGTGTGTGTGTGTGAATAGAATCAACCATTATTTTTTTGCACTTTACATTCTTTCCATTTCTTACGCTATATTGGTGCTTGCTCAGCTAAAAATATTAATGTTTACATCTATAAACTTCTTTTGAATATTGATTAATGTTTCTTACCTGAACTATGGCATCAGGTAGGCCAGTTGCAATAATCAGGTCTTCATTTATCTCTAGTAGCTTCGACATCAAAACGTCTATTGTGGGCAGTAGGGTGCCATAGTAACAGTTTTCTTCTCCTTGAAGGATATCCAGAGCAACTGTGAGAGGCTTCATGATGGCACAGTATTTCCTCAGAAACTGAAACTCCCTCTCACCAATACATTTTAGCTCTAAACGATTAGAGATGGTACTCAAGTCAGTCATGGGTATTTCAACTATTCTCGCCACAGCATCATAAAATGAATTCCACCTTGTGGATCATGACACAAGCAATTTTTTGCCAACCAAATTCTGAAGCCAAAGTCGACCGGCTAGCTTTACTCCACAGTGCTGTGCACTTGGTGGTAGCACTTCTGTAGATTCCTTTAGTCCCAGGATTTGAAAGCAGCCACTTGTCCACATCAGAGCATGAAATTAGGTTAAGTGTGTGAGAGGCACACCTCTGGTGTGGTGTTAAAACAAACCCCTCCTCTGTGGAGGTGTCAAGCACGTCTGCAACATTTGTGAAGGTAACCTCTTCATTCTCTTCATCATAATCATCATCATCAGAGAGTGATTCCGGCTGATACATTTGAAAGGCTTTTACAAAGTTAGAACCGTTATCATTAACCGTAGCTGTAACTTTCGTTGACAGTCCATATAATGAATAAATGTGATCAATCTCAGCAGCAATGACATCATACGTGTGTCTACCTTTGATCCTTTTACAGGCCAACGCAGCTTTCTGGCGCTAAAGAGTAGCGGTGTTTATCCAGTGGGCTGTCATGCCGAGGAAGATTTTGTTGTGGACAGACTAAATCTTTGCGATGTAGTGTAGCCCCTCAAATGTTGTCTTCAGCTCACTTTCCATTTGTGAATATTCTTTATCCAAGTAGATGGAAAAAGTTTTTCGTCCCATTTGCTGTGTGCCGCCTGAACATTTTATCATGCTAACGAGCTGCCTGAAAGCCGGTGACTCCACAGTAGAGACAGGTTGCATGTTTTCAACAACATACCGTGCAATAGCTTTGTTGACCTGTCCCTGGCTAACAGTCTGGTTAAAATCATAGTTGCTGTTGTTTGGCTGGAGGGGCTTGACTCACTTCAGGTGTTAGGTTAGGGTTAGCGTCTAGCTTTGTCGAGGCATGTAGTTTCTGGAGGTGCTTAGACAGATTGGAGTTACTGTTTATAGCAGTTGATAGGACTTTTGAACCAGAAAGACACAGCTTACATTTGAATAATTTTTTTTTTTTTCTGCTTAACTAAACTGAAATAATGAGCATATTTCCACTTTATTTGAAAAGTAACGGGTTACAGTATTAGTTACTGTCAAAAGTAACTGCGTTACTGCCCAACACTGCTTATGAATTAACACACGATGCATATTTTTCTCAGAATGAACTGGTGAAGACTCAAGCAGAAGTTCAAGAGAAGATCCAGGAGCGACTGAAGAAGATTGAGGAGATCAAACACTCTGTAGAAGTCAATAAAGTGAGTCTCTTACAGTAACTAACCTCCAGAAGAACTCCTTTATACAATACATTAGGAGAATCATGATACATTCATGTGACATGATTGATCTCCATTTGTCTCCTGTTAGATAAACACAGAGAAGGAGAAAGCAGATGTTGTGAAGATGTTCAGTGCTCTGATATGCTGCATTGACAGAAGCCAGGCAGAGCTGCTTAAGGTGATGGAGGAGCAGCAGAAAGCAGCAGAGAGGCAGGCTGAAGAGATCATTAAAGATCTGGAGCAGGAACTCAGTGGGCTAAAGAGGAGAAACACTGATCTGGAGCAGGTCTTACACACTGAGGATCACCTCCACCTCCTACAGGTCAGAGTTCTTCTGTTTCTCAATAGCAATGCAGGACATGACAGGACGTTGGTCCCCATGCTGAGGTGTTTCTCCTCTCTCCTGCTGTACTGTAGATTTACCCATCACTGTGCAGCTCTCCACACACCCAGGACTGGACTTCCATCACAATGACCTCTCATCTGAGTGTGGAGACTCTGAGAAGAGCTCTGGCTCAGCTTCAGGAGACTCTCAGTCAGGAAATGGAGAAGATTGATGAAACTGGTCAGAGTTTACGTGGGTTTATTCTGAGAAGATTCATTCTAAGAAATATTTACATTCATCTCAAATGTATAAAGATCCTGAGAACAGAAATGTTTTTTTATCCATGTTTGTGTTTTGGTTTATTGTTACAGTATTTTGACGTTATTTATAATAATTAAGTATTTAATCTCAATGTAACATTTTCCAAAACTATTTTCCAAACAGAACTGAAGAGAATTCAACAATATGCAGGTTTGTGAGCTCTTACTGACCACATGACTATATCTATATCTCTTCACTGTTACACACTGTGTGATGATAAAACTGATGTACGCTGTGTTTCTGTCTCTCAGTGGAGGTGACTCTGGATCCTGATACAGCAAATCCTTATCTCGTCCTGTCTGATGATGGAAAACAAGTTACATTTGGAGACAAAAGTCAGAATCTCCCTGATAATCCAGAGAGGTTTGCTTATTGTGTCTATGTTCTGGGAAATAAGGGATTCTCCTCAGGGAGATTTTACTACGAGGTGCAGGTCAAAGGGAAAACTAAGTGGGATTTCGGAGTCGCCAGAGAATCCATTAACAGGAAAGGGCAGATTATAGTCAGACCTAAAGATGGATACTGGTGTATGGTTCTGAGGAATAAGACTGAATATAAGGCTTGTGATTCTCCCTCTGTCGCCCTCTCCTTGAAAGAGACTCCTCAAAAGGTTGGAGTGTTTGTGGATTATGAGGAGGGTCTGGTCTCTTTCTATGATGTTGATGCAAAATCTCATATCTATTCTTTCACTGCTCAGACTTTCACTGAGAAACTTTATCCATTATTCAGCCCATGTTTCAATGATGGAGGTGAAAATTCAGCCCCACTGATCATCTGCCCTGTACATCAAATCTAATGAAGTGTAGAAATCTAAAAAGTAAAACGGCTTTTCATGGTTTTACTGACCATGGTGTAATTGCATGCTAATTAAAGTTTTGTCCACATGAGGAAAGATACACAAAAAGGAGAATGTTAAACCTGATATATTTATAAGGGAATAGTGTTCCCTTTCAGGAAATTAAGCTGTGTCGAAAACGCTTTGGAAACGTTTTGCATTGTTCATGCTCTGAATTACGTGTGAAATACGGCGAATAGGCACCCAAGGCTGACTAAGCAGAAGGCATGGAGATGCATTGAGTCCTCTCCAGCCTCCCCTGCTAGGCCAAGCTCCTGTTCCCAGAGGGAAAGCTCTCGCTGCGGCGGGCCTTTCTTCCTCCGAGGAGGGACAGTTTTCGGATGCTATCGGGCCCACGGACTCCTCACAGCCTGTGCTGTTCGACGAGCTCCTGGTGGTAGTGACACGGGCCGTCACTAGGCTTGGCCTGAGGAGAAGCGAAAGCAATATATTCCCTATGGGGAGATATTCAGGGTTGAGTAGACGCTTGCTGGCTATCTCTCCCCAGGTGTTGCATCGCTGAAGGCCCCAGCCGTACGCAGCAGCAGGTCAGGACGCAGGCTGCGGAGCCTGGGGAAAAAGCCTGGATCAGTAGTTTAAGATCAGTTTAAGTAGAGTCATCACAAGTATGAACCGGAAGAGTTATTTAAGGTGGAACATACGAACTCAAACAGCATAGATATTCAAAGCACAAGTAGAAACATAGGTAAAAAAAAATCATATAAAAAATATAGAAAAATATAAAAAATGAGAAGAGTAATAGGGTAATATGCACAAGACATTGTCAGATAATATATAATGTAAGTTGCAGGGAATTGTATATGAAATCAAATCAGATGTTTCTATGAGAGCATGAGCTTAAGATGCAGGCAGTATGAGAGTAAGACAGAGTAAAAGACAAAAGCTATGAAAAATAAGAATAACATTTGGAGAAAAGAGTTTTTAAACTAAAGCCCTGGATTGTAAAGCTAGGAAAAATAACTAGACAAGGTGTACACAATACAAAGATTGATTTGCAGACAGAGGAAAAAACCCAGACGAGATTTTAAGAAAAGGTTGAGTATTGCATGGGATGATCTGTTGCATTGTTATTTTCTGCAAAATATCAAGAGATATTTTTTGTAATTGTAGGGTGGTAGACGAGACTTCCACGAAAGAGGAAGATTTTCCCTGAATGTGCATAAGCAAATGGGTGGATTATACAAACCCTCGTAAAATGATTTGTGTATGTAAATTGTTAGGGAGGAGATATTCGACACAATATGTAAATTTTACTAGGTGTGAGATATAAAAAGTAAGGAATGTTTATATTAATTTCACACTCGCATTTGAAGATAATGGTTTTCCCCCAATAGCTACATGGGAAGGGGCTTAATTGACTGCAATAAAGATGATTTGCTCCTTCTCATTCGTGACTAGAAGATGTCTTCATTTGTTTTGTTTATGTATTATTTGAAGTTTTGAAACTAATTGGTAATTATTGATAAACCACTTAACTAATACGTCTGGTCGAATATGGGGCCTGAGATCCGACAGTCCTCAGACTTCAGTGCTTTTCAGCATAGACATATAAAATACATAGACGCCTCATTGGCTGCTGGATTGTATTTATTTATGATCGTACTGTTGTAATAATAATAATAGTAATAATAATAATAATAATAATTAATAATAATAATAATAATAGTTCATATTATTATTATTATTATTATTATTATTATTAGTAGTAGTAGTAGTAGTAGTAGTATAAAGAATTGGAAAAGCTCACACTTGTCTTGTCTTGTATATTTTGGGCTTTTTTATTCTTGGTTAAGAGTTGTGGACATAGCCATAATATAATATAGAATTGAATATAATGTAAAATACTATAATAATAATAGGTGAATAATAACAAATAAAATTCGGAATATAAATAGCACAATACAGTCAATAACAACAAAATTAATTCTGTTTATTCAAAAAGTATTTGTTACATACAAATTCATACAGAGTACAACATGTAGTGGAATGTTTTTTTACGACTGTACAATATGTAAACATTAAAAATAGAAATAGAATTTAAAGATAAAAATAAAGATAATAAATAAAAAGTATAAAGTATAAGCATATTAAAAAGTATAGTATAACTAAAAAGTATGAAAATAAGGTTAAGAATAATATAATATAATATAATATAATATAATATAATATAATATAATATAATATAATATAATATAATATAATATAATATAATATAATATAATATACACAAATTGCCAGAAAGGGATGGATGTGTATGGCAGATATACACAGAAGTACAGATTAAAGTGATCCAGTGTGATTTGTAAATAAAGTGTCCATGTGCAGTATAATGTGACAAAGTGACACTGTGCTGTGACAGTCCAGAGTTAAAATGCAAGTCCAAAGTTAAAAGAGGTGGATTAAGTCGGATAAATCCCTACTAAAGGCCCAGGTACCAAATGCATGGCCCACCACTGGTGTACACGGAGTACAGCACAGGGCTCAGAACACAACCTTGAGGAGCTCCAGTGCTGAGGGTGAGGGAGAATGAGGTGTGTTTGCTCACCCGTATGGCTTGTGGTCTGTCTGTCAGGAAGTTGGAGCTCCATTGACACATCAGCAGGCTGAGTCCAAGAACCTCCAATGCAGAGATGAGCGTGGAGGAAATTATGGTCTTAAACGCTCAACTGTAGTCCACAAACAGCATTTTTACATAATTCCCATTTCTCCGGTCTAGGTGGCTAATCGTTGTGTGGAGAAAATGTGCGTTGCGTCATCAGTAGAGAGGTTCTGGTGGTATGCGAACTGTATTGGATACAGTGTGTCTGGTAATATCGCAGTGATGAAGTCTGACCAGTCTTTCAAAGCACTTCATCACTACGGAGGTCAGGGGTACAGGGTGGTAGTCGTTGAGGCAGGCGGGCTGGGGCTTCTTCGGTACAGGAACAATGGTGGACTGTTTGAAACTTCAGGGGACAACAGACGAGGGAGAGTTTAAATATCTCAGTGAACAGCAGTGCTAGCTGATCAGAGCTGGCTTTTAGAACCTGACCTGTGATGCCATCTGGTCCTGCTGCCTTCCTGGTATTCACTCTCCTGAATTCCTATCTCACGTCATGCTCTGAGATGGTGAATGTGTTTACCTCTCCGGCTCTCTCAGTGTGCATGCTGTTTGTGCCGCTAGCACCGCTAGCATGGTAATTTAAACCAATAGTTTATTGGATGCATTATTAATTAAATCAACTTGTATCTATGAAACTGGATGATTTTTTTGAATGTAAAATTATTAATTTTATAATAATTGAATTTGTATAATCTAATAATGTTGGATTAAATTAATACAGTTATTTTCAATCATCTAAACAGCACTAAATTCACCTTATGGAATAAAATATGGTGTACAAACCTTAATAAATGTTACTTAGATGAAAATAAACCCAGTTTTGTGGAACCTGTTGACATAAATTAGTGATTTAAATCCCTAATTTATTTGTTTACTTTGTTTAATTTGTCTCGTTACAAAAGGTTTACTGGCGGAGTTATTTTGTGTTTTGTGCTGCATTGTCCTGTGTTGTCTTGAACTGTCTTGTATTGTCTCTGCACTGTCTTGTGTTGTCTTTGTACTGTTTGCACCAGGTTGCACACATGCACTTTATGTGCCGAGGGCACTTACTAGTCCTTAGCCCCATGTTTTCTGTTTCTGAGATTGTTGTTTTTTAATGTAGCACCAGGGTTCTGGAGGAACGTTCCTCCACTGTGTACTGCGTCAGCTATATATGTTTGAAATGACAATAAAAGCTTCTCCACTTGACTTTTATTTTTTATGTGTTTTCATTGTATTATAAGTTTCATCGCACTAGAAATCATTAAAAAATATAAGTGCAGTAGTTAAGCAGAGTCATGATTTGTATTTATTTATTTGTTTCGAAATATTATAAAAAAAATAAATGATTCCAACATTTATTTGAATATACAAGTATAAAGCAAGAGTTATTTCCGGTCCACGTGCCTCGATCAGGTTGGATTTTTGGTCCTTCATGTGAAAGGCGGCCAAAATGTGTAGGAGAAATTGGGGCGTGGCCAAATGATGTCACTCACCAGAAACGAAAGTAAAGTGTGAAAGAGTTTGGAGATCAGGATTGAGCAGGTTGCAGCAGGACACAATCTCCATTTTGAAGCTTTTGCAGTCTTTCTTTAAGGAACTGAAGTTACAGCAGGTAAACTGTATATAAATAAACGGTTTAATCTTTTTTTCATTATGTCACAGTGAGCAGCTTTGAGGAACTGAACTTGTGAGACCTTTTGCCGTCTCTTTAAATTTTAGTGACGTGTTTTAAGACTATAAATATTTTCGACGTCTCTCTTGATAAGGGCGTTTTCTAAATATATATAATTATATAAATATCTATAAACTAGTGTGTGCGCGTGCGTGTGTGCGCGTGCGTGTGTGTCTGCGCGCGCACTGTGTTTAAAATTACTGTGTATGAAACGATAAAAGGGGAGGAACAATCAATATATGAATGAAACATTTTAAACAAATATTAAAAGCTCATAATGATTGTATGATGTGTTCATAATCTTGTTAATCATAATATTTAATAAAACTGGTGCTGACACAGTGATACACTGAGAATGTGGTCAAAACATCTCAGGCTATAAGAGTCTTTTAAACCACATGAAGTTTCCTACGATGTATCAAAGAGTTTGGAAACTCTTTTTTACCAGAAAATACTTTTTTTTTATCTATGTTTACACACGATCACCTTTAAAATAGTCCCCTTGCACAATAATACAGTTCTCCCAGCGTTCTTTTTGAACGTCTCCTGGACGTCTTCTTTCCAAATTTTGTCAGGCACCTTCTGCGATTCACGCTGGATCTCCACAATGGTTTTAAAATGGCAACCTTTGATCTGCATCTTCATATTCGGGAAGAGGGATAAGTCAAAGAGTAGGAGCCAAATCTGGTCAGTAGGATGGATGCAGAAGTGAGATCATGTGGATTTTTCTCGGACGATCCTCAGGCACAAGTTGCTGAATGGTTTAGACATTTTTGGGGTTTAAGCTTGTTGAAGGGGTTCCTGAGCTCTCTTTATCTTTCAGTGATGTTCTTCTGCTTTTGAATTGCATATGCCACTCAAAACACTTCAAGCGACTCACTGCAAGTTTCATACAGAATTTCAAGTTTGTTCTTTGTTCTAATTTGCTGTACATGATGAAATCACAAACGTAGTAACACACGTTGGTCAGAATAGCACCAGTAACACCTTTAGTCTTGAAACTTTTGGATACCATCTCATGAACATCTGTTCATGTGATCTAGCAGAGCTAGTTATGTATGTACTGGGAGACTGCATCCTGGTAATAGCTGATAATCTACACCTTGAACCCCACAGGTTTTCAAATCAGGTCAGATCTCTAGCAGAACTCTCAGAACTTTATGATGTGATCTGTTGCATCAGGGAAGAAGAGTACAGGGATGTGGTCCCATCTGCCCCTCAATGTGGCTAATACCAAAGAGATGGTGGTGGACTACATGAGGAAGAGGACCACAATCAGTGGCATTACCAGCCTCTTGTATGATCAGGACATTGAGCATTAGAAGGTAAATTCGTAAACTGTGTAAAAAAATGAGAAACCAAGTGGTTTATGGTGACAATTGACCTGATTACATGCCAATATTAGGGGATATTTGGGATTATGGGAACATGACAGGTGTCCTCATAACTCCTGTACTGTAGCAGCATTTATCTGGACTAGATGAGCTGAACTTCATATTTTTTCTTGATGTATAATATGGATATGAACCACACCTACCTTTGGTTGGTAGATAAACTGCAAGGTGTCCATTAAAGAGCGAACCTGAAGTCTAAGATGGAGCACTACGAGTCTCTCTAGGACCTTCATTACATGAGATGTAGGGGCTATGGGTCTGTAATTGTTCAGGAATGAGGGAGTTGGGGCTTTTCTGGTGTGTAAACCAGGCAGGATGTTTTCCACAACCCTGATACATTTTCTTCTTGAAAGCTCATGTTGAAGAACTGCTGAAGGTTTCCACACAGCTGCTTAGTGCAGGCTTTCAGTATAATGAGACTGAATCTGTCAGACTAATGAATCTTTCCCATTCTTCAGCTTCTCTAACTGTTTCTTAGCATGGTCAGGAGTGACAGATATGTGGGAGTGGAAGTTGTGATTACTTTTGGTCTTATGAAGAATGAGGTTGTGGAATAAGGGGAGTTGAACTGTTGTGGGGGACTTGGAGAGCAGTGTTGATGGTGATGATGGTGAGGGAGTGAAGGAGATTGTGAAAGGAACAAATAAAAATAAAACATGGTTGTGGTTATTGTTTTGAATTGTAATGTATAAAGTCTACTGTGATCTAATTTCTCTCTTATTGTATCTCCTGTATCAGTCATGGCTTCCTCCAGCAGTGCTCTGTGTGAAGATCAGTTCCAGTGCTCCATATGTCTGGATGTGTTCACTGATCCAGTCTCTACTCCATGTGGACACAACTTCTGTATGATTTGTCTTAAAGAGTATTGGGACAGGAATTCACACTGCCAGTGTCCAGTGTGTAAGGAGAAATTCTCCACTCGTCCTGATCTACGTGTGAATACGTTCATCTCTGCACTTGCTGCTCCATTTAAGAAGTCAGTTCAGGTGAAATCAAGTAGAGTTGCAGAAAAACCCACCAGATCTCAGGTGTTCTGTGAGATCTGCTGTGAAAAGCAGTGTGTAGCTGTGAAGTCCTGCCTGATCTGTATGGCTTCTTACTGCAAGACTCATCTGGAACCTCATGATAGAGTTCCTTCATTAAAGAAGCACAAACTGATGGAGCCTGTGGAGAACCTGGAAGACTACATCTGCCAGAAACATGAGAGACCCCTGGAGCTGTTCTGTAGAGACGACCAGACGTGTGTGTGTCAGTTCTGTACTGAAGGAGACCACAAAACCCACAACACTGTTCCTATAGAGGAGGAGAGTGTTCAGAAGAAGGTGAGAGACTGAACATTTATGATGGATAATGTTTGTAGATCAGACATATGACCTCTGATTTATGAGTTAACACATAATGCATCTTAGAATGAACTGGTGAAGACTCAAGCAGAAGTTCAGCAGAAGATCCAGGAGCGACTGAAGAAGATTGAGGAGATCAAACACTCTGTAGAAGTCAATAAAGTGAGTCTCTTACAGTAACTAACCTCCAGAAGAACTCCTTTATACAACACATTAGGAGAATCATGATACATTCATGTGAAATTATTGATCTCGATTTGTCTCCTGTTAGATAAACACAAAGAAGGAAAAATCAGATGTTGTGAAGATGTTCAGTGCTCTGATACGCTGCATTGAGAGAAGCCAGTCTGAGTTGCTTAAGGTGATGGAGGAGAAGCAGAAAGCAGCAGAGAGGCAGGCTGAAGAGTTCATTAAAGATCTGGAGCAGGAACTCAGTGAGCTAAAGAGGAGAAACACTGATCTGGAGCAGCTCTTACACACTGAGGATCACCTCCACCTCCTACAGGTCAGAGTTCCTCTGTTTCTCAATAGCAATGCAGCACATGACAGGAGGTTTGTCCCCATGCTGAGGGATTTCTTCTCTCTCCTGCTGTACTGTAGATTTACCCGTCACTGTGCAGCTCTCCACACACCCAGGACTGGACTTCCATCACAATTACCTTTAATCTGAGTGTGGAGACTCTGAGGAGAACTCTGGCTCAGCTTCAGGAGACTCTCAGTCAGGAAATGGAGAAGATTCCTGACATTAGTAAGTAGCTAATAATCTGTTAGAGCTTGGTTGGTCTGAGAAGATTCATTCTAAAAAATATTTACATTCAGCTGAAATTTATAAAGATCTTGAGAACAGAAATGTGTTTTTATAAATCCATGTTTGTGTTTTGGTTTATTGTTACAGTATTTTGATGTTATTTAGAATAATGAAGTATTTAATCTCAATGTAACATTTTCCAAAACTATTTTCCAAACAGAACTGAAGAGAATTCAACAATATGTAGGTGTGTGAGCTCTTACTGATCACATGACTATATCTATATGTCTTCACTGTTACACACTGTGTGATGATAAAACTGACTTACGATGTGTTTCTGTCTCTCAGTGGACGTGACTCTGGATCCTGATACAGCGAGTCCTGATCTCGTCCTGTCTGATGATGGAAAACAAGTATATGATGGAGATACAAGTCAGAATCTCCCTGATAATCCAGAGAGGTTTAATAACTATTGCATTGTTCTGGGAAAGGAGGGATTCTCCTCAGGGAGATTTTACTACGAGGTGCAGGTCAAAGGGAAGACTGAGTGGGATTTAGGAGTCGCCAGAGAATCCATTAACAGGAAAGGAGAGATTATACTCAGACCTAAAGATGGATACTGGTGTGTGATTCTGAGGAATAAGACTGAATATGATGCTTGTGAATCTCCCTCTGTCTCCCTCTCCTTGAAACAGCCTCCTCAGAAGGTGGGAGTGTTTGTGGATTGTGAGGAGGGTCTGGTCTCCTTCTATGATGTTGATGCAAAGTCTCATATCTACTCTTTCACTGCTCAGACTTTCACTGAGAAACTTTATCCATTATTCAGCCCCAGTCTCAGTTTTGGAGTTGAGAATTCAGCCCCACTGATCATCTGCCCTGTTCATTAAAACTAATCATACATTTCTAATAAAAAAAAAAACAACAACTGTCTAAATCACAAAAAGCCCTGTTGATATTTTCTAACATTAAAGAGTTTAATCATTTTAAATTTAAAAGCAGTTTCACATTAAATTAAAAAACCTGAACTAGTAGATTTGTTGTATAAAAATGTAAAAAGTTTTGTATATGGTTTTAATGTTATATCATGTTTAATGTTCATTAAACATGATATGTTGAGTATAATTATCCACTGCAGTTTAATCATTACTCACTAAGCACAGATACATCTGAAAAATGTCTGAGAAAACTAAAATCTGAGATCTGGGCATCTGGAGTATACAATTTGCTGTAATGATCTCATTTCATTATAATGGGCTCATTATTTAGTATACATACTTTCTTTCGGCTTCTCCCATTATATGTAAATATAAATTCATATTTCCAATGTATTTCACATGGTAGGTGTACGTTCAATCTAGGGTTTTAACTTCCTGCCATATTTCATTGAACATCTATCAGGATCATCAGGAGACTCTATAAAGTAGTAAATGGTGTATTTTTGCTAATGAAGAAAACTGGGATGACATTGATAATCATACAATACTGAGGTGTTTTTAATCAATTATTTTTGAATGTATGTGTTAAGATCTGATGCCTGTTTTTCCCTGACAAAACATTATATATTTAAGCAAAATAAATGGTTTAAAAATAAATTAAATGTGTTTCCAACACTGTTGATTTCAATCTACACCACATTTTCCCTCATAATCTTTTCAAAAAAATTGAGATAATTAGCTAAAACAATACTAAAAACGTAGCCAGTGCAGATTTTATTACAGAGATGAAGAGCGTTTAAAATCATGAAGTTTACTGGGTGATTTTTGTCCGTCTAGTGGCTAAAACGTGTAATGACAACATGAGAAAATGACGTGTATGGGTGCGATTGTTATGACGTCATTCATCTCAAACTCAAAACTGTGGCATAACCAAAATCAGATACATTCAGCAGAAGCTTGAAGCGAGGGTTTAAATCCTCTGCAGATGAACAGGAAGAGAAGAGGAAGAGGAGCAAAAAGAGTCAAAACAGAAGGAAAAGAGAAATAGAAATTAGTAAGTAGTGCTACACATGTGACATCTTAGTGTTTTTATTGGTTTGTAAGGTGTGGAAGTTTGCTGTGTTATTGGAGATTATTTCAGGATAAGGTTTGAAGAGCTATTCAGGATCTGACAGTAAACTAGAAGTGTGGTTTAATGATGTCCCACAGCAAAAACAAAAAAATTATGTGTAAATGTGTTTCATAGTCATTCATCTCCTGTTTATGCACTCTTTTTTTTCAAGAAACTGAAGCCACAGCTGGTAAAAGGTGAGCATGCTGTTCAATTAGACAAGAGTTAACTTCAGAATGCAGGGAACATAGACTTCTCAGCAGGAAATCTTGGGGCAGAGGGACAGCTGTCTCAAAATGTCATCCAGGGACTACTGGCATGCCATAGATTGAGAATGATATGCCCTAAAGTACTTCATTCTCTGCTGGGGGCTGAGCTTCCAGAGATCGATAACCCTGGGCGTGTCCATTACTTGCCAGTTTAAGGCATGGCAAGCCCAATGCTTTGGTGCATCCGCGGGATCCATGTTTGGCCAGATTATTTTGTCAGGAACGCGTGCGCAGGGTCGGGGCCAGATTATACTGTCAAGAAAGTGGGCACAGGGGCAGGGCCAGATTATACTGTCAGGGATGATGACTGGAAGAAGGACCCAAATGCAGGACATTACAAGGGTATGGTAAAAATGGTCTCAGCCTCTGATCTCCGAAGAGGGCGTCGCTCCACCTCAGTTCAAGTCAAGTCAAGTCAAGAGGCTTTTATTGTCATTTCTACTATACACAGTGGTACACAGTACACAGTAAAAACGAGACAACGTTCCTCCGGAACCCTGGTGCTACACTAAACAATAACATAAAACTACAACACAACACAAGCTACATAAAGTGCATCGAGTGCAACCTGGTGCAAACAGTGCAGACAAAAAACAGTACAGACAGACAACACAAGACAAGACACAAAACCAAGATAGCGCCGACCAGTAAACCTACTGTATACTTGGTTATACAGTACTGTGAACTGTAAAAACTGTACCCGGGAGTGAATATAAGAAACACAGTGTAGTGCAAAAATACAGCAGCAGTCAAGAGGTGCAGAAGACAGCATGTAAACAGTGTAGTATAATATGATAAAGTCGAAGGTGCAAAAAAAGCATGTAAACAATATAATAGTCGAAGGTGCAAAAGACGGCATTTAAACAGTAATACAGTGAAAGGTGCAAAAAAACAGCAGTTAAACAGTGTAGTACAGTCAAGTATAAATAATAAATAGATGATGGTGAAATGGATTGAGATGAGTGATAAGTGTGTGTTAAGTGTTAAGTCCAGGTTGTACAGTTTGATAACACACATTTGAGTGTGTGTGTGTGTGTGTGTGTGTGTGTGTGAGTGAGTTCCCTTCAGTTCTGTGTATTAAGTAGCCTGATGGCTTGTGGAAAGAAACTGTTGCACAGTCTTGACGTGGCAGGAAGTAGAGACGCTGCTGGGCTTTCTTGTTGTTGAGTGACCAGGTGAGGTTGTCCGCCAGATGAACACCAAGGAATTTGGTGCGCTTGACAATCTCCACTGAGGATCCATCAATAATCAGTGGAGATTGGTTGCTCTGTGCACTCCTAAAGTCCACAACCATCTCTTTCGTTTTGTCGACGTTCAGAGTCAGGTTGTTTGCTCCACACCCGGCAGTTACCCGTTGCACCTCCTCTCTGTATACTGACTTGTCGTTCTTGCTGATGAGACCCACCACCGTCGTGTCATCGGCAAACTTGATGATATGATTTGAGCTGAGCGTTGGTGCAGAGTCGTGAGTCAGCAAAGTGAACAGCAGTGGACTGAGCACACAGCACTGGCGGGCCCCAGTGCTCAGTGTGGTGGTGCTGGAGATGCTGTTCCCGATCCGTACTGACTGAGGTCTTCCAGTCAGGAAGTTCAGGATCCAGTTACAAAGGAAGGTGTTCAGGCCCAGTAGGCTCAACTTCTCAATCAGGTGCTGAGATATGATTGTGTTGAATGCTGAGCTGAAGTCAATGAACAGCATTCGTACATATGAGTCCTTGTTATCCAGGTGGGTGAGGGCCA
Source organism: Silurus aristotelis (assembly GCF_946808225.1). Taxonomy (NCBI): domain Eukaryota; kingdom Metazoa; phylum Chordata; class Actinopteri; order Siluriformes; family Siluridae; genus Silurus; species Silurus aristotelis. Next base: position 31,813,928 of record NC_139578.1, read on the forward strand.
AATGAAGGGTTGTGGAGTGGAGAGGAATTAGCGTAGCTGCTGTTCATGATATTAACAGCACAAGTTGATAATGTGCATGTGATTAGATGTTCTGGAGCACAAGGTTATGATGTGAGACGTGTTATGTGTAGGCTTTGCTAAAAAGATATGTTTTCATGTTTTTAGTGGACTTTGCTATTCTAGGAACTACTAGAAGTCCAGAATTTTGAGATCTCGGGGAGCGTGATGGATTGTAGCGTGTTAGAAGACTGGAGAGATACATGGTAGCCAAACCATTTAGTGGTTTATAAGTAAGAAGTAGTAGTTTGTAGTCTATTCGAAACTTAACAGAAAGACAGTGTAGGGATGAAAAGATTAGGGTTATATGATCATATTTTCTTGACCTTGTAAGACTCTTGCTGCCGCATTCTGAACTAACTAAAGCTTGTTTATAAATGATGCAGGACATCCACCTAGCAATGCATTACAATAGTTTATTCTGAAGGTCATGAATTCATGGACGAGCTTCTCTGCATTAGATATAGACAACGTTTCTTAGCTTAGAAATATTTCTAAGTTTAAAGAAGGCTGTTTTTGTAACTTGGTTGATATGATTATTAAAAGACAAGTTGCTGTCTAAAATAACTCCCAGGTCTTTTACCGTTGAACTAGTGGAATTTTGTGTTTTGTGTTTTGTCCTGCATTGTCCTGTGTTGTCTTGAACTGTCTTGTATTGTCTCTGCACTGTCTTGTGTTGTCATTTTGCACAGTTTGCACCAGTTTGCACACATGCACTTTATGTGCCGAGGACACTTACTAGTCCTTGGCCCTGTGTTTTCTGTTTCTGTGATTGTTTTTTTATGTTGTTTTATGTAGCATCAGGGTTCAGGAGGAACGTTGTTTCATTTCACTGTGTACTGCGTCAGCTATATATGGTTGAAATGAAAATAAAAGCTTCTTGACTTTACTTTTATTGTTTGTGTTTTCATTGTGTTATGAGTTTCATTGCACTAGTAATCATTAAAAATATAAGAGCAGTACTTAAGCAGAGTTATGATTTTTTCTAAATATTAAAAATTAATTAATAATATTATTAATTATTAATAAATAAAGTTATTTCCGGTCCACGTGCCTCATTCAGGTTGGATATTTTGTCCTTCATTTGAAAAGTGGCCAAAATGTGTAACTAAAATAAATGCAGGAGAAAATAGGTCGTGGCCAAATGATGTCATTCAGCAGAAACGAAAGTAAAAAGTGAAAGCGTTTGGAGATCAGGATTGAGCAGCAGGACACAATCTCCAGTTTAAAGCTTTTGCTAGCTTTCTTCAAGGAACTGAAGTTCATTCATTCATTCATTCATTTTCTCCCGCTTATCCGTAATTAGGGTCGCGGGGGCAGCAGTCTAAGCAGGCCCCCGCCTTCGACTGCTGCCCAATACTCACAGCACCATCCCTTACGGTCCCTCCTGCAGGTGGTGAGCCCACGGGAAGGAACTGAAGTTACAACAGGTAAATTGTATATAAATAAAGGGTTTAATCTTTTTTTCACTTTATGTCACAGTGAGCAGCTTTGAGGAAGTGAACTTGTGAGACCTTTTTCCGTCTCTTTAAATTTTAGGGACGTGTTTCAAGACTATAAATATTTTGGACATCTCTCTTTTTATAAAGGCGTTTTCTAAATATGTATATATATATATATATATATATATATATATATATATATATATATATATATATATATATATATAATTATATAAATATCCATACACTAGTGTGTGTGTGTGTGTGTGTGTGTGTGTGTGTGTGTGGGTGTGTCTGTGTGTTGTGTCTGCGCGCGCACTGTGTTTAAAGTTCCTGTGTATGAAACGATAAAGGTGGAGGAACAATAAATATTTAAATTAAACAATTTAAGCAAATATTAAATGCTCATAATGATTGTATGATGTGTTTATAATTTTGTTAATCATAATATTTAATAAAACTGGTGCTGACACAGTGATACACTGAGATTGTGGTCAAAACATCTCAGGCTATAGGAGTCTTTTAAACCACATGAAGTTTCCTACGAGGTATCAAAGAGTTTGGAGACTCTGTTTACCAGAAAGTACTTTATTTATATTCTTTATTTATCCCTGATATTTATTTATCAGAATGGTTTAGACATGATTGGGGTTTAAGCTCATAGAAGGTCTTCCTAAGCTCTTTCCATCTTCCAGTGATGTTCTTCTGCTTTTCAATTGCATTTGCCACTCAAAACATCTTGAGCGACTCATTGCAAGTTTCATACAGAATTTCATCAGTTACACCATTAGACTCGTTTGGAAACCATCTCATAGGTTTTCATGTGATCCAGCAGAACTAGTTATGTATGTACTGGAGAACTGTGTGCTGGAAATAGCAAATAATCTTCACCTTGTACACCACAGGTTTTCAATTTAGGTCAGAACTCTGGCATCGTCCGAACTTTATAATGTGATCTGTTGCATCAGGGAAGAAAAGTACAGGGACGTGGTCAAATCTGCCCCTCAATGTGGCCAATACCATAGAGATGGTGATGGTCTACAAGAGGAAGAGGACCAAAATCCGTGGCATTAAAAGCCTGGCGAATGTTCAGGACGTTGAGCATTAAAATTCATAAAATGTGTGGACGAAAGAGACATCCAGAGGTTTATGGTGACATTTGACATGAATACATGCCAATATTACGGAACATTTGGGATTATAGGAACATGACAGGTGTCCTCATAACTTCTGTACTGTAGCAGTATTTATCTGGACTAGAGGAGCTGAAGTTCACAATTTTTCTTGATGTATAATATTAATATCACCAACTCCTACCTTTGGTTGGTAGATCAACTGCAAGTTGTCCATTAAAAAGAGCTGAGGTCTAAGATGGAGCAGTCTCTCTATGACCTTCATTTCATGAGATGTGGGGGCTATGGGGCTATAAATGTTTAGGAATGAGGGAGTTGGGGATTTTGTGGTACATGAACCAGGCAGGATGTTTTCCACAACTCTGATACGTGCTCATGTTGAAGAGCTGCTGAAGGATTCCACACAGCTGCTTAGTGCAGACTGATTCTGTCAGACTCCTGGATCTTTCCCATGCTTCAGTTTCTCCAACTGTTTCTTAGCATGGCCAGTAGTGACAGTTATGTTGATGTGGAAGTTGTAATTACTTTTGGTCTTATGAAGAAGGAGGTTGTGGAATGAGGGGAGTTGAACTGTTGTGTGGGACTTGGAGAGCGGTGTTGAAGATTGTGGTTATTGTTTTGGATTGTAATGTGTAAAGTTTATTGTGATCTGAAATTCACTTTCATTGTAGTCAAGTCAAGTCAAGTTTATTTGTATAGCGCTTTTCACAACAGACATTGTCTTGTTTGTCCTGTATCAGCCATGGCTTCCTCCAGCAGTACTCTGTGTGAAGATCAGCTCCAGTGCTGCATCTGTCTGGATGTGTTCACTGATCCAGTCTCTACTCCATGTGGACACAACTTCTGTATGATCTGTCTAAAAGAGTATTGGGACAAGAGTTCACACTGTCAGTGTCCAGTGTGTAAGGAGGAATTCTCCAATCGTCCTGATCTACATGTGAATACGTTCATCTCTGCACTTGCTGCTCCATTTAAGAAGTCAGTTCAGGTGAAATCCAGCAGAGCTGCAGAAAAACGTACCCGATCTCAGGTGCTCTGTGAGGTCTGCTGTGAAAAGCAGTGTGTAGCCATGAAGTCCTGCCTGATCTGTATGGCTTCTTACTGCAAGACTCATCTGGAACCTCATGATAGAGTTCCTTCATTAAAGAAGCACAAACTGATGGAGCCTGTGGAGAACCTGGAGGACTACATCTGCCAGAAACATGAGAGACCCCTGGAGCTGTTCTGTAGAGACGACCAGACGTGTGTGTGTCAGTTCTGTACTGAAGGAGACCACAAAACCCACAACACTGTTCCTATAGAGGAGGAGAGTGTTGAGAAGAAGGTGAGAGACTCAACATTTTGATGGATAATGTTAGTAGTTCAGAAATATGACCTCCGACTTATGAGTTAACACATGACGCATATTTTTCTCAGAATGAACTGGTGAAGACTCAAGCAGAAGTTCAGCAGAAGATCCAGGAGCGACTAAAAATGATAGAGGAAATCAAACACTCTGTAGAAGTCAATAAAGTGAGTCTCTTACAGTAACTAACCTCCAGAAGAACTCCTTTTTACAACACATTAGGAGAATTATGATACATTTATGTGAAATCATTGATCTCGATTTGTCTCCTGTTAGAAAAACACAAAGAAGGAGAAAGCAGATGTTGTGAGGATCTTCAGTGCTCTGATACGCTGCATTCAGAAAAGCCAGGCAGAGCTGCTTAAGGTGATGAAGGAGCAGCAGAAAGCAGCAAAGAAGCAGGCTGAAAAGTTCATTAAAGATCTGGAGCAGGAACTCAGAGAGTTAAAGAGGAGAAACACTGATCTGGAGCAGGTCTTACACACTGAGGATCACCTCCACCTCCTACAGGTCAGAGTTCCTCTGTTTCTCAATAGTAATGCAGCACATGACGGGATGTTGGTCCCCATGCTGAGGTGTTTCTCCTCTCTCCTGCTGTACTGTAGATTTACCCGTCACTGTGCAGCTCTCCACACACCAAGGACTGGACTTCCATCACAATGACCTCTCATCTGAGTGTGGAGACTCTAAGGAGAGCTCTGGCTCAGCTTCAGGAGACTCTCAGTCAGGAAATGGAGAAGATTGATGAAACTGGTCAGTGTTTACTGTGGGTTTATTCTGAGAAGATTCATTCTAAGAAATATTTACATTCAGATGAAATTTATAAAGTTATTTTGATGTTCTTTATAATAATAAAGTATTTAATCTCAATGTAACATTTTCCAAACAGAACTTAAGAGAATTCAACAATATGCAGGTTTGTGAGCTCTTACTGATCACATAACTATATCTATATCTCTTCACTGTTACACACTGTGTGATGATAAAACTGATGTATGCTGTGTTTCTGTCTCTCAGTGGACGTGACTCTGGATCCTGATACAGCAAGTACTCATCTTGTCCTGTCTGATGATGGAAAACAAGTTTACCATGGAGACAAAAGTCAGAATCTCCCTGATAATCCAGAGAGGTTTAATAACTATTGCATTGTTCTGGGAAAGGAGGGATTCCCCTCAGGGAGATTTTACTATGAGGTGCAGGTCAATGGGAAGAATGAGTGGGATTTAGGAGTCGCCAGAGAATCCATTAACAGGAAAGGGAAGATTATAGCCAGACCTGAAGATGGACAATGGTGTGTTTTTCTGAGGAATAAGACTACTTTTTTAGCCTGTGATTCTCCCGCTGTCTTTCTCTCTTTAAAACAGGCTCCTCAGAAGGTTGGAGTGTTTGTGGATTATGAGGAGGGTCTGGTCACCTTCTATGATGTTGATGCAAAATTTCATATCTACTCTTTCACTGCTCAGACTTTCACTGAGAAACTTCATCCATTATTCAGCCCCTGTTTTAATAATGGCGGTAAAAATTCAGCTCCACTGATCATCTGCCCTGTTCATCAAAACTAATCCTACATTTCTAATAAAAATAATATATTCAAATCACAAAAAAATCCCTGTTGATATTTTCTAACATTTAAGAGTTTAATCATTTTAAATTTAAAAGCAGTTTCACATTAAATAAAAAAATCTGAATTAGTAGATTTGTTGTATAGAAATGTAAAAAGTTTTTTTATATGGTTTTAATGTTCATGTTTTTTAAAGATGATATATTGAGTATAATTATCCACTGCAGTTTAATCATTACTCACTAAGCACACGTACATCTGAAATATGTCTGAGAAATCTAAAATCTGAGATCTGGGCATCTGGAGTATACAATTTGCTGTTATGATCTCATTTCATTATAATGGGCTCTATATTTAGTATAATGTTAAAATATAAATTAATTTTTCCAACATGTATTTCACATGGTAGGTGTACATTCAATCAAAGGGTTTCAACTTCCTACCATATTTCATTGAACATCTATCAGGATCATCATGAGACTCTATAAAGCAGTAAATGGTGTATTTTTGCTAATGAAGAAAACTGGGATGACAGTAATCATACAATACTGAGGTGTTTTTAATCAATTGTTTTTTGAAAGTATGTGTGTAGATCAGATTTTTTTCCCTGACAAAACATTATATATTTAATCAAAATAAATGGTTTCAAAATAATTTAAATGTGTTTTCAACACTGTTGATTTCAATCTAGAACACATTTTCCCTCATAATCCTATAAAAAAATAAAGATAATTAGCTTAAACAATACTGAAAACGTAGCCAGTGCAGATTTTATTACAGCGATGAAGACCGTCTAAAATCATGAAGTTTACTGGGTGATTTGTGTCCATCTAGTGGCTAAAACGTGTAATGACAACATATCAAAAGGGCGTGTATGGGTGCGTTTGTTATGACGTCATTCATCTCAAACTCAAAACTGTGGCATAACCAAAATCAGATCCATTCAGCAGACACTTGAAGCGAGGAAAATAAAGCCTCTGTAGGTGAACAGGAAGAGAAGAGGAGCAAAAAGAGTCAAAACAGAAGGAAAAGAGAAATAGAAATTATTAAGTAGTGCTACACATGTGACATCTTACTGTTTTTATTGGTTTGTAAGGTGTGGAAGTTTGCCTTGTTATTGGAGATTATTTCAGGATAAGGTTTGAAGAACTATTCAGGATCTGACAGTAAACTAGAAGTGTGGTTCAATGATGTCCTGCAGCAAAAACAAAAAAATAATGTTTAAATGTGTTTCATAATCATTCATCGCCTGTTTTTGCAGTCTTTTTTTACTGAAACTGAAGCCAGAGCTGGTAAAAGGTGAGCAGCAAAGAGATGAGAGTAAAAGATTAACAAAATGCTGTTTAATTAGACAAGAATTAACTTCAGAATGTGAATTAAAAATTTAAGCAGACAAATGCAAATGTACAATATGATAAAATATTGTTATAAACATTTTTTTTGTATTCAGTGTAGGAAATTAAGCAATTATATATTTTCAGCTTTAACTGTGACTTTCATCCAATATCACATACAGTACTTCATGATCCACTATCTTGTTCTACACTATACTCATAAGCACCTTCTATTCAACATTTAATGAGAAAACAATAAATGTGTTCGGTTTACAATTATTTATCTTACCTCAAAATCTTTGACCTCAAATGTGGTTCAGTTCAGTTTTATTGTATTGCAGTTTAAACAGTGGACATTGTCCCGAAGTAGTTTTACAGCGGGAAATCATTTACAAATATACATTTATGAATTAGTCCATATAAGTTTACCTGGTTAGTCTATCCATAATGTGTGATCCTGTGATGACAGTAGCAAGAAAAAACTCCCTGAGGTGACATGAGGAAAAACTTTGAGGGGAACCAGACTCAAATAGTAATCCATCCTTATTTGGTTGACACCAAACATTTGTTCATTATATTTCCATCATTGTTGAGGTTATTAACTGTTTACTGATGGAGACTGTTCACTGATGGAGACTTGAGTGTAAACTCTTCCTGATGATTGAAGCCCTAAACCATTGTATCAAACCGTTTATTTTAATTACAGTCCAAATCCATCTTTAGAGTTCTTAATTATAACCCTGATCAGTAACATGGATCTTTAAAGTGTTCATGTGGAACCATCTTCAGCAGCAGTGAGTGATCTCAATGAGTGGGCTGTAGATTCTCAGAAATCACCCAGGGGTTTGTGATTCACAAATTGCAACAGCAACCTGATGTGCAAGAATACATTTAATTCTGACACTCTTTTGATCAAGGCATGGTACACCTTCATTAACCTGTGTGGTGAAGGCTGGTGTTTGATAGCAAAACATGTAAGGGCCAAATTCACTGGTGTTTGATTGACACATTTGATTGGACATTTAGAGAACTGTTTCTTTAGTTTCAGGCATCTCCTGTTTTAATGCCATTTCAGCATTACACTGAAACAGTAAAATGGTGCTGGACACAGCTGACTGAACACTTTGCAGCATACATATGTGATCTGGAAAACTTATCCCTCATAGTGTTGTTTGCCATGTCCAATGTGAATTGTCTTCATGCAGATGGTGATGTTTGGTCCAGATTCCTGGAGGAGTAAAGTGTAGAGGAATAGTTATCAGTTGACCCCTTTCTAGTTACCCAAATAATTTTTCCAATCTCTCTGAGTGTCAGGGATTATGACTGGTAGAAAGACCCAAATACTACGCAGACAAGAACGTCCTTGAGCTCGGGGCAAAAGGAAGGTCAGGTGCTAGCGCCAGGCACAGCGGAACTTGAGGCGGCCCGCCACCAGGTAGAATGTCTTGAAGGTCGGGAAAGCTTTTTGTTGGCTGCTCCCAGGGGCAGGTCTCAGGTTGGCACCCAGGCTTTCTGGCTGAAATGATGAGGCGGGTCTCTGGGGCAGAGAAACAACATGTGCAGTGCTCGGTAGTGGAGCAGCGTCCTTAGCGGGGCTCAGGAGTCGACCATGAAGGATGGATTCTGAGACATTTTCTGTCATGCAGCAGGTTCTCATGTGGCTGAGGGACAGCTGTCTCAAAATGTCATCCCGGGTCTACTGGCACGCCATAGCTTGAGAATGATATGCCCTAAAGTACTTCATTCTCTGCTGGGGGCTGAGCTTCCAGAGATCGATAACCCTGGGTGTGTCCATTACTTGCCAGTTTAAGGCATGGCAAGCCCAATGCTTTGGTGCATCCGCGGGATCCATGTTTGGCCAGATTATTTTGTCAGGAACGTGGGCGCAGGGTCAGGGCCAGATTATACTGTCAAAAAAGTGGGCACAGGGGCAGGGCCAAATTATACTCTCAGGGATGATGACTGGAAGACCCAAATGCAGGACGCTACAAGGGTATGGTAAAAATGGTCTCAGCCTCTGATCTCCGAAGAGGGTGTCGCTCCACCTCAGTTCTTCACAGAGGGCGTCGCTCCGCCTCAGTTATTCACAGAGGGTGTCGCTCAGCCACTGTTATCTGCCGATTGTGTCGCTCCGCTCCTGTTCTCCGCTGATGGTGTCGCTCCACATCTGGTCCTCTTCAATCCTTGGTGAGGCGGGCCTGTCCAAGCCTTCCCTCTTCCAAGCCTCCTCCTTCAACCCTGGATGGTGGCAAGACCCTCCTCGGAGTGCCCTATCCCACCTGGCATAGGTGGGTTTGGTGCATCGGGTGCTGCCCCTAGAGGAGGAGGGTAATGTCAGGGATCCATCTGCCATGCCCCCCTTGGAGGTTCTCACACTGCCTCTCTCTGCCGTGCTCAGCGTTAAACGCCGACACCTGTCACTCGTTACCGGTTCCCATTAATAAGTTCCAGTTTCAACCTCACTGGCTGTCGGTTCTAAATGGTTATCACAGTGATCTACAGGACTCTGTACCGCCAGCATTCCCCGCTGGTCCCTGCTCCAGACTCCGACTCTAAGGATTCTACTCCTTGTCAGGATTACACACGCGATTCCGGATTATCCTTACCCTACAGATTATACTTTCTTCTCGGATTATGCTTTCCTTTAATACCCTGTTACGGAATGTACCTACGTTCAGGACTCTACATGCTTTGCGGTGCGTACTTTATCTCAAGACTTGCGTTTGTGTGCCGAAGACTAAAAAAAATATGATAGAGTTACTTCCGCTTCCTATGCGTCGTCACTTCCATGACAGCAACAAAGAAAAGTGTCCATTGTTGGGATGGCTGAGGTCCTTTACAATCTTCCAGGCCCTGGCTCGGCACCGCGTGCTGTAGATGTCCTGCAGGTCAGAAAGCTTGATGCAGATGGTATGTTCAGTTGGACGTACCACCCTCTGGAGGGCTCGCCAGTCCTGCATGGTGCAGTTTCTGATCCAGGAAGTGATGCTACCCATCAGGACGCTCTCGTTAGTGGAAGTTTAAAAAGTCCTTAGCACCTGAGTGGGTAGTTTAAACTCAGATGGTACAGATGCTGCCAGCCTTCTTCACCAGGGTGTTGATGTGACAGGACCAAGACAGGTCCTGTGTGATGTGAACAACTAGGTACCAGAAACTGTCCACTCTCTCCACTGGGGTCCCGTTGATTTTTAGCAGTTGGTATGACCGCTCCTGCTTCTTGCTGAAGTCCACTATAAACTCCTTAGTCTTGCTGATGTGTAGGAGAAAATTGTTCTTCTGGAACCATATCTCTAGGTTTTAAATCAACTGTAGGTAGGCCATTTTATCGGTGTTGGAGATCAGGCCCACCACAACAGTGTCGTCAGCAAACTTGATGATGATGGTGTATTTGGAAGTGGCCACACAGTCATATGTGTACAGTGAGAACAGCAGGTGGCTCAGAACACAACCCTGGGGAGCTCCAGTCCTGAGGGCGAGGGTGGATGAGGTGTGTTTTCCCAAGCATGCAGCTTCTGGTCTGTCTGTCTGGAAGTTTGTGATCCATTGACACTGCGGCAGGCTGTGTCCCAGGACCTCCAACTTAGAGGTGAGCGTGGAGGGAATGCATTTGATGGTCAGTATTTCCAGATTTGGTGTGCAGGAGTGTCAAAGAGAAACAATGCTCGTGCTGTCGCACCAGTGGTTGTTTACCATCAGACACACTCCACCTCCCCTTGACTTCCCAGTGTTCTGTCCATGCAGTGAACTGAGAAAAACTCGGCTGGCTGGATTGCGTGGACAGCCCCAGCCTCAACCTAGCACTTTCTACCGGCAAGTGCAGAGACACAGTGTAACAACATGCTCTCCCCCTGTGCATGATCCTGCATGGCACCCTGAAATGAAACGTAGAATTAGACACTCTCCTGAGGAAGGAGGCCATCGAGGTGGTCCATCCATCGGACAGAGAGTCCGGGTTCTAGAGCCGGTACTTCATGGATCCCAAAAAGGACAGTGGGTTGCATCCTATCCTAGATCTACGTCAGCTGAACCGCATCCGTATCAGGGCATCCGTATCCTCAACTTTATCGACAATTGATATTAGCTTGATCAGAGCAGTTAGTGGTCCGGAATCGAGATGTCGTTCTCGCTCACATGAAGGAACTGGGGTTCGGCTGAATGCCGGGAAGAGTGTGCTTTCTGCATCACCGAGAACCACCTATCTCGGCGTCAAGGGCAGTCACTCACTGTCAGGCAGTTTCAGAGACTGTTTGGGAAGTTCTCTTCACCTCCACTACACTCTTACTGTACTCTTCCTTTAGGATGACCCCTACACCATCTCTCTTTCCATCCACACCATGATAGAACAGTTTAAACCCACCTCCAATTTTCCTGGCTTTACCTCCTTTCCATTGGGTCTCCTGAACACACAACATATTTACGTTTCTCCCCTCCATCATATCAGCTTACGCTCTCCCTTTACCAGTCATAGTACCAACATTTAAAGTACCCACTCTTACCTCCACTCTCCTCCACTTCTCCTTTTCCTGCTGTCTCTGTAGACATCTTCCTCCTTTTCTTCTCCTCCTTTGACCAACAGTAGGCCAATTTTCACCGGTACCCTGTTGGCAGTCATTGGTAACCCAGGCCTCAATCGATTTGGCATGAAAGTCTGATTTGAAGTTATTTCAATCAGTTAAAGAATGTGGTATTAAACACTATTCACTTAGTGAGATACTAGAAGAAAGTAATAATAGAAATATCAAGAAATTATTTAGATATTTTAATGGTACAGGACTAAAAAAATAGGATCTAAAATGAATTTATTTCAGTGGTGGGCCGTCAGGGCTAGCAAAGCCTTCTCTGCTGGCCTAAACACTATCAGAAGCATTGACCTACACTGGCGATCAGAATTAGAGAACAATTTATAAACAATTGAACAATTCTGAAATAATGTCATCTTCACTGCTCAACAGTTGAATGAGTTTTTGTCCTGTCTGTACCATGCTACCAGAACACCTTTTCCACAAAATAACTAAGGCATTTAAAAAAAAAAAAACATTATTTTGCAGAAAACACACTGATCAAAATTTGAGAACAACAATGACTGTAGCATGGAAAAAGATTACAACAAAATTTTCTGAAGGTTACAACAGTCAGCAATTAGTAGGAAGTGTACAGGCCTCTACTTCAGCATCTGTGGCCACAGGACAGCACTAGTCTCTCACACTGCTCTGGTGTGATGTTGGTCCACTCTTCTTCCAGTCTCCTCCACAGTTCGGTGACTGTAGTGGGTTTCTTGGCCATAACTTTGTCACCAAGGATTTTCCAGAGGTTCTCTATTGGGTTGAGATCAGGACTCTGGGCAGGCCATGTCATTATTTCAATGTTTTCAGTTTCAAGGAACTGCTTTACCCGTTTTGCTGTGTGACATGGAGCGTTGTCCTGCATGAACACTGCAGGCTGATTGGGTGATGAACGCATGGAAGGAACCATATGTTGTTAAAGAAGGTTCTGATAAACATTTGCATTCACTCTGCCATGTAGCTGTATAAGAGGCCCAACTCCTACTGCAGAAAACATTCCCCAAATCATGACACTTCCTTCTCCACTTTTCACTGACTTCTTTACACACTTTGGGTTCAGTCTTTCTCCAGTTTGTCACCGAACATAATGTTTCCCATCGGACCCAAATAAATTAAACTTGCTTTCATCACTGAAGTAAACTTTGGACCAGTTCTCCTCTGTCCACACAACATGCTTAGTCTAGCCTAATGAGAGGTTTGGTCACTGCAGAGTGGGCTTTCAGTCCAAATGCTCTTAAACGTCGAGACACTATATGACGAGACAGATCCTTACCCTGTTCAGCACTGAACTGAAGAGCAATTCCAGCTGCAGTGTGGAAACGATTGCCCATTGAGATCCTCCGCAGTATCCTGTCCTCTTTTGTATTTGTCTTCCGTAGACAACCAGACTTCTTGGTGGACTTGAATGAGTTTGTGATGTTGTAAAGATTCAATATTCTTGAAATCACAGATTTGGAAGACCAACTTGTCTTGCTATGGATGATAGGGTCATACCTTTGGCCTTCATCTAGACAACCTGCTGCCGGAGGCTTTCAGTCACTTTAGAATGGCCCACCATCTTGCAGAGTCAGTGAAACTGGAAGTTAGGCTGCCAGTTAAATAGGGGTTGACAGATAATCAAAGAAATTAGCAACAGGTACCAGATTAACACCAATAACTGGGGGGTATCTGAAAGTGTTCTCTAATTTTGATCAGTGTGTTTTCTGCAAAATAATGTTTTTTTTTTAAATGCCTTAGTTAATTTGTGGAAAAGGTGTTCTGGTAGCATGGTATAGACAGGACAAAAACTCCTTCAACTGTTGAAGAGTGAAGATGACATTATTTCAGAATTGTTCAATTGTTTATAAATTGATCGCCAATTTTTGATCGCCAGTGTATATTTACAACATAAATTCTAATATTTGTTTCATGAAATTTTATTAATTTCTTCCCAACAGTTTATTCTCTTTATTTCGTAGTGTTTCTCTTGGCTGCACTGCTTCCAGTACGTGTATGTGGATTTAGATTTTTTTTGTCTAATCAGAATTCAGCCTCTATGTGCTGACATGTCAATCTAATCTGCCCAGGGCCTTCAAAATCTGTAGTGCTGTCCTTTTTTACTATAGTCTCCTTAAGAAATAGCTCGGTTTTTTTAACCAATCAGATTTCATATTCGCCTCACAGGGCAGCTAGCTGGCACAGAATAGCGTCAGATTTTTCTGTCCTCTGATTGGTTGGTCAGCGGGAAACTGTTACAGCCAAGTTTGACTGGCAAAACACGTGTGTAGCTCTGCACACATTAATACATCTGAGTTCGACTTTTTATGCCTACAGAGGAAGAAAATTTGATTTGGTCACGGACATACTTAAAAATACATTTTAAAGAAAAGCTAGACATCCTGAGGAGGTCTGCACCCCGAAGCTAGCTAGCGTGTCTCAGCCAAGGAAAGGGTTTGTTCTCCACTTACAGACCAGTGAATACGGGCGGTACCACTGGATTACATCCTCTAAAAAGCAGTGTAAATTATGAGTCTGCATCTCTGGTGAGTATGTTGTATTTTATTTACATGTTTTATGTTTTTGTCATGTTATTGGACAAATGTTGATTCTGATCTGCTCCAGATGTTGTAGGTGCACAGTTGTGGTTGTAGTGTAGAGGTTTGGAGTCTTAACTGGGTTTGTTGCTTTAGTCAAATGTTTGTCCCCCTCTATATGTAAAATGCCTCTCTCTCTGTAATACCACGTGTTGTTATATTGCGTTTTTGTATTGTATTGATGGTCTCTTTAATTGCAATGTGACAGTGGTGGTATTAAGGGGTGTATTAACTCTGGGAAAGTCCCCACTGAAGGCCCAGGTACCAAATGCACGGCCCGCCACTGATTTATTCAGATATTAAAGTAAGTAAGGTGAGAAGGAACTTTTTTTTTTGCGCAAACAACTTCAACTCCATACTCCAATCCATTAGGTGGTGGAATATGCAACTTAAAGTTGGTTTTCCAACCGCCATTTAAACAACAGAAGAAGGAGTGTAATTTTTGTTAATCTAATGCTTTTAAATTATTTTCAGTGAAGGACATATCACAGTAAGGAGAAGCTCATTCAAGAGACTGATCATTACTGATATGTTTTTTATTTAGTGTTAATTTAGGAAGTAATGTTAAGTGTTTTGTAATCTAGTTTTACTCTCATTATATCTCCTGTATCAGCCATGGCTTCCTCCAGCAGTGCTCTGTGTGAATATCAGCTTGAGTGCTCCATATGTCTGGATGTGTTCACTGATCCAGTCTCTACTCCATGTGGACACAACTTCTGTATGATTTGTCTAAAAGAGTATTGGAACAGCAGTCCACACTGCCAGTGTCCAATGTGTAAGGAGGAATTCTCCAATCGTCCTGATCTACATGTGAATACGTTCATCTCTGCACTTGCTGCTCCATTTAAGAAGTCAATTCAAGTGAAATCCAGCAGAGCTGCAGAAAAACCCACCCAATCTCAGGTACTCTGTGAGATCTGCTGTGAAAAGAAGTGTGTAGCCGTGAAGTCCTGTCTGATCTGTATGGCTTCTTACTGCAAGACTCATCTGGAGCCTTATGATAGAGTTTCCTTCTTAAAGAAGCACAAACTATTAGATTCAGTGGAGAACCTGGAGGACTACACTTGCCAGAAATATGAGACCCCTGGAGCTGTTCTGCAGAGATGACCAGACGTGTGTGTGTCAGTTCTGTACTGAAGGAGACCACAAATCCCACAACACTGTTTCTATAGAGGAGCAGAGTGTTGAGAAGAAGGTGAGAGACTGAACATTTATGATGATAATGTTTGAAGATCAGAAATATAACATCTGACTTATGAGTTAACACATGACGCATATTTTTCTTAGAATGAACTGGTGAAGACTCAAGCAGAAGTTCAGCAGAAGATCCAGGAGCGACTGAAGAAGATTGAGGAAATCAAACACTCTGTAGAAGTCAATAAAGTGAGTCTCTTACAGTAACTCACCTCCAGAAGAACTCATTTATACAACACATTAGGAGATTCATGATACATTTATTTGAAATTATTGATCTTGATTTGTCTCCTGTTAGAAAAACACAAAGAAGGAGAAAGCAGATGTTGTGGAGATGTTCAGTGCTCTGATATGCTGCATTGAGAGAAGCCAGGCTGAGCTGCTTAAGGTTATGAAGGAGAAGCAGAAAGCAGCAGAGAAGCAAGCTGAAGAGTTCATTAAAGATCTGGAGCAGGAACTCAGTGAGCTAAAGAGGAGAAACACTGATCTGGAGCAGCTCTTACACACTGAGGATCACCTCCACCTTCTACAGGTCAGAGTTCCTCTGTTTCTCAATAGCAATGCAACTCATGACAGGCGGTTGGTCCCCATGCTGAGGGATTTCTCCTCTCTCCTGCTGTACTGTAGATTTACCCGTCACTGTGCAGCTCTCCACACACCCAGGACTGGACTTCCATCACAATTACCTCTCATCTGAGTGTGGATACTCTGAGGAGAGCTTTGGCTCAGCTTCCGGAGACTCTCAGTCAGGAATTGCAGAAGATTGCTGAAACTGTGAAACTGTCAGTGTTTAATTTCCATTAAATTTTTATTTGTATTGCGCTTTTAACAATGACCATTGTCTCAAAGCAGCTTTACACAGATTATGTGGTGATTAAAAGTGAATATGTTCTTTATAAGTAAGTTTGTCCCTGATGAGCAAGCCGGTGAAGACTGTGGCAAGGAAAAACTCCCAGAGATGGCAAGGAAGAAACCTTAAGAGGAACCAGACTCAAGAGGGAACCCTTCCCTATCTGGGGTGCACCGAATGTTCATTTGTAGCAGATATACGATGTTGCGGGGTGATGATAATCAGAAGCGAAAAGAAGTCCTAAATCAAATGTAGCAGACTGTTGACATTAACTACAGTCCAATCCATTCTTAAAGCACCCGTTTTCACTTAGAAATATCATTGAACCACCCAAGGCATTGATGAGAAACCGTCCCAAGCTGCACAGAGTGGCCTCCAGTCGAAGAGAACACTGTCCAGAGGCAAGCCTGGACAAAGTGGGAAGATCCATGAAGGGGAGAGGGGCAGGAACAGTGGTCACTGGAACCTCAGGAGCATGTTTAACTCGACCGAGAGAGAGAGAGAGAGAGAGAGAGAGAGAGAGAGAAGAGAGAGAAGAGGGTGACAGGAAGAGAAGGATATGGATTATTATGTGTCTGAGTGAACATCTTAAAAGTGAGGGGACGAGAGCATACAAATATCCCAGTTTACCAAACAATCTATATCCATATTCCCTCCTGATCTGCACCTTTACCTAAGAAAAATCTACTGATAAAAGACTTGACTAAATAAATAAGTTTTCAACCTCAACTTGAACACTGAGACTGTGTCTGAGTCCCGAACACTGATTGGAAGGCTGTTTCATAACTGTGGGCTTTATAAGAAAAACATCTGCCCCCTGCTGTAGTTTTGATTATTTGAGGTACCAACAGATAGCCTGCACCTTTTGCTCTAAGTAGGCGTGGAGGATCATACTGGTAAAGAAGTTCTCTTTCAGGAACTCGAGCTGCGTCGAAACACTTCGGGAACACACCTGACTGTTCATGCTCTGAATAACGTGTGTAATCAGTGGGCCACACGCTGCGATACGGAAGCCGAGGAGCTTTCGGAGGTTGTAACGTGTGCCGTTGCCAAGCTCGATATAACTTGGCCGGCTCATGAGCAGGAAGTGCTTTCATCTAGTAAATTAGATGAGCACTTTCTGACACCCGTGTCACAACCTCCACGTAGGGGTCTTCCATTTTTTCCCGATCTACACACCGAGGTGTCTAGGTCGTGGGTTAAACCTTACTCAGCCTGCCCCTTCACCCCCACTTCTACTGTGTATTCCCACATTTTTGGGTGGAAAGAATATGGTTATGAGGCTATGCCTCAGGTTGAAAAAACACTTGCCACCTATCTCTCTCCTGGAGTCGTCTCTTCCCTTAAGACACCGACATTTCCCACAAAGCCCCTAAGCAGCACTTCTGCACTCGTGGGTAAAGCCTATGCTTAAGCAGGTCAAGCTGCTGCTTCCCTACACACCATGGCGGTGTTGCAGGCATATCAGGCTGACCTGCTGCATAAATTGGATGTGGGGGGTGCCGTAGACGGCCTTTTGATGAGCTGTGCCGTACGGCGGATCTGGCTCTAAGAACCACTAAGGAGACCGCTAGGGCCATTGGCCGGTCTATGGCTGCCCTGGTGTATACAGAAAGGCACCTGTGGCTCACACTGTCAGACATGTCTGATAGGGACAGGGCGGTATTGCTGGACGCTCCCCTAACTCTGTCTCCGATTCGGTGGTTGAGAGGTTTCAGGAAAATAAGAAACAGGCGGCGTCATTCCAGCGTTACCTCCCACGTCGCTCACAGGGGGCTGCTCGGCAGGCTCAGCCACAGCCGCAGCCCTCTGTCTCCCATGGGGAGGTTCAGATAGCAGTGTCGCGACTCGCTCTTCCCCTGTGAGGAATCCTGCACGGCGCTTGGCTCTGAAGCCTCGTGAGGTGACAGATCTGAGGACTGTCATCTCTAACAGGAAGGCTTCGGCAAAAAGATCCTGACACGGAACTTTCTGGGGATCTGGCTGTGGAGGGGCGTGTCACACCGCTTTTTCCGGTGCCCGCCCTGTCCCAGCCCCCTCAGGGACCTGGTCCGTTAACCCTGCCACCCTCTGTGCTTCAGGGTACGGCCAGCTCCAGCGAGCTCTCTCCTTGGTTTCCACCCGGCATCGCTGTGGTCCAGGAGGTCTCACCTCCCCTAGAGCCGTCTCAGGGTGTTCCGGAGGTCAGTCTCGAGAAGCTCATACCCCTGAGGCATTTTCTGGGAGCTTGAAAACTCTTCCAGATGTGTCTCGGTGGGTCCTGCGTACTGTAGAGTGGGGTTACTCGATTCAGTTCGAGTCTCCTACACCCCGTGAAAACTCTGGTGGGATGCCAGCAGGCTCTGGTCATGGAACAGGAAGTGGACACTCTCCTGAGGAAGGGGGCCATCGAGGTGGTCCCTTAATCAAAACGAGAGTCCGGATTCTACAGCCGGTACTTCATAATTCCCAAAAAGGATGATGGGTTGCGTCCTATTTTAGATCTACGTCAGCTGAACTACTCTCTCATGCATCTCAGGTTCAAGATGCTGACCCTCAAGCAGGTCATGCTTCAAATCAGATCCAAGGACTGGTTTGTCACGGTAGATCTAAGAGACGCATACTTTCATGTGTCCGTCCTCCCTTCTCACAGGAGGTTCCTGAGGTTCGCGTTAAGGGCCGAAGCTTACCAATTTCGGGTTTTTCCATTTGGCCTTGCCCTTTCACCCAGTACCTTCACGAAATGTGTGGATGCGGCTCTGGTTCCCCTAAGGTCTCAGGGCATCCGCATCCTCAACTACATCAATGATTGGTGGATCCTAGCACAGTCAGAACAGCTGGAGGTCCGGCATCAGGATGTTGTTCTCGCCCACATGCAGGCTTTGGGGTTTCGGCTGAACACCGAGAAGTGTGCTTTCTCCTTTACAGAGAACCATCTATCTTGGTGTCATATGGGATTCAACTACTTTGCGTGCGCAGCTTTCTCCTGCCCGCATTGTGGCCATCCTTGCGGCCGTCGGGAAGGTCAGAGTAGGGCAGCCTCTCACTGTCAAGCAGTTCCAGTCCACTTGGCCTGCTGTACATGAGGCCCCTTCAGTGGTGGCTCAGGACCTGTGGGTTCTCACGGAGAGGCAATCCCCTCCGCACCATGAAGGTCACGCGGCGGTGCCTACGTGCCTTAGATGTTTGGAGAGCTCCCCGGTTCCTATCTCTAGGCCCTGTGCTGGGAGTCGGTCATCGCTTAATGCTAACAACAGATGCGTCCCTCACGGGGTGGGGAGCGGTCATGAGTGTTCGCTCCGCCAGAGGTCTGTGGGAGGGGCCCCATCTACTGTGGCACATCAATTGCCTAGAGATGCTGGCCGTGATTCTAGGTCTGAAGCATTTCCTCCCACTTCGGTGTTCTCTTACATCAACCATCAAGGAGGTCTGTGCTCGCGCCCCCTGTGCAGGCTAGCACACCAGGTCCTCCTCTGGGCCCAGGGGAAACTCCTTTCTGTGAGGGCAGTTTACATCCCAGGCCAGTTGAACGAGGCAGCAGACACCCTGTCGAGGCAGGGGTTGAGGCCCGGGGAATGGTGGATCCACCCCGATGTGGTGGAGCAGGTTTGGGAGAAATTTGGAAGAGCCCAGGTGGATCTGTTCGCGTCTCTCGAGACGTCGCACTGTCCCCTCTAGTTCTCCCTTACGCCTCCAGCCCCCCATGTCTCAGGTGTGGCCGAGGCTGCGTCTGTACACTTTCCCCCCATCGCGCTGCTTCCGGGATGGAGTCAGTCTCCTCCTGGTAGCTCCAAGGTGGCTGCGCAAACCATGGTTCACGGACATGGTGGCTCTCCTTGAGCACCTTCCATAGGAGATTCCTCTGAGAAGGGACCTCCTTTCTCAGCTGGGGGGCCGTATTTCACCCCCGCCCAGAGCTGTGGAGGTTGTGGCCCCTGAGGGATTCTCCACTCCACCATTCTCCACTCCAGAGCTTCCTCCACTAGGAGGTTGTATGCCGCCAGGTGGCGTCTGTTCTGCTCGTGGTGTGAGCACCACCAGCTGGATCCAGTCCACTGCCCAGTTGGGTCAATGCTGGATTTTCTCCAGGGACAGTTCATCAAGAGGTTGGCTCTGTCCACCCTAAAAGTCTACGCGTCTGCTATTTCAGCCAATCATGCCTCTGTGGCCGGGCAATCTCTGGGTAGAGACCCTTTTGTAACGCGTTTTCTCCGTGGCACCCGGAGGCTGAGGCCCCCGGTACAGCCTAGAGTGCCTGGGTGGGACCTGGCCATTGTTTTGGGGGCCCTTTCTGAGCCCCCCTTCGAGCCCCTAGCCGAGGCATATTGGAGGCACCATTCTATCAAAACCGCATTCTTGTTGGCCATTTGCTCTATAAAAAGAGTAGGGGACCTGCAGGCCTTGTCTATAAAAAGAGTAGGGGACCTGCAGGCCTTGTCTGTGGCCCCCTCCTTCCTGGAGTTTACCCCAGGTATGGCTGGTGTCCTCCTTTACCCCCGTATGGGTTACATCCCCAATGTGCCTCGATCATCCCACGGCCCTTTAGGCTACAGGCATTCTATCCTCCACCATTCCAGGCCCCAGACCAGGAGTAGCTCAACCGGCTCTGCCCGGTGCGTGCTCTGGACACTTACGTCCACAGGACGGGTCCTTGGAGAAGGTCCAATCAGCTGTTTGTCTGCTACGGCCCTCCCAAGAGAGGACTGCCCGCTAATAAGCAGACTCTGAGCAGGTGGATCGTTGACGCTATCAGGTCATCTTATGAGTCCTCTGGTCTCCCCGCTCCCCGCTCCCTTCCAGAGCTCACTCCACCCGGAGCATGGCTGCCTCTAAGTCTTGGTCCTCTGGAGTTCCCCTCCAAGACATATGTGACGCTGCGGGTTGGTCCGCCCCACTGACCTTTGTGCGGTTCTATAACCTGGACCGCAGTGCCACTCCTGGCCCCTCGGTCCTCATCGCCTACACACTGGGCAGGGACTGGTCAGTCTGGCGTGATTGGACACTTGTTCCCAAAGCGTTTCGACGCAGCTCGACTTCCTGAAAGGGAATGTCTCTAGGTTACGTATGTAACCCTAGTTCCTTGAGGGAACGAGACGCTGCGTCTCTGTGCCACACCTCCGGCATCCCTGCAGCGCTTCCTTCTCCCTTTCAGAAGCTGCCACTGGCTTCTCTCATATGCGTTTTATACTCCTGGTCATGACGTCACCTCATCGGTGACGGCCAGCGTCCAATTTTTGACTGATTACACACGTTATTCAGAGCATGAACACTCAGGCGCGTTCCCAAAGCGTTTCGATGCAGCGTCTCGTTCCCTTAGGGAACTAGGGTTACATACGTAACCTAGAGACGTTCACTTAGATACTGCGGTGCGAGACCGTTAAGTTCTTTATACGTCAATAGTAGTATTTTATAATCAATGCGAGATTTGATTGGGAGCCAGTGTAGACTGATTAAAACAGAGGTGATGTGGTCGAATTTTCTAGATCTAGTGAGGACTCTTGCTGCTTAATTCTGAACTAACTGAAGCTTATTTATGTACTTACTTGCACACCCAGACAGTAAAGCATTACAGTAGTCTAATCTAGATGAAACAGAAGCATAAACTAGTTTTTCTGCATCCTGTAACGACATCATATTTCTAATTTTAGCAAGGCGATCCTGGTACAGTGGAACCCCATTGTACGAGCAAAATTCGTTCTTGAAAATTGCTCGTGTGTCCATTTGCTCGTATGTTCAAATTGATTTTCCCCATAGGAATGAATGTAAAAGTGATTTAATCCGTTCCGAGATCTCATCCGATCGCTTATTTCTGCATTTAAAAACTATTTGTAGCCTATTTTTAAAAACAAATACACCTGCTAGTTTTCTGGTTCAGCATGTAAAACAAGAAGAAAGTTTTACTCTCGTTAAATATTATTGCTTCAGCTTTAAACCACAGAGACGCAATGCCATGAGTTGATTTTTTTCTCTTTAGATAGGAAATGTGAAGTTTGATCAGATGTTGAGCAAGTGATACGTCATTAACTAAGCGACTGATGTGACCCTCCGCTGAAACGGGGAACCGGCAGTGTGGGTTTGCTCGTGCCTTCGAAATTTGCTCGTGAAACAGGGTAAAATTTGGCGAGCGAGGTTGCTCATTTCTCCGTTTGCTCGTACTATAGGTTGCTTGTACAACGGGGTTCCACTGTAATATTATTTACGTGAGCCTCAAAGAAAAGACTCAGGTCAATTAGAACACCAAGGTCTTTGACAGTTGTACACGCTGAAACAGAAACACCATCCAGAGTGCTACGTACTCGGAAAGGTTGCTTCTAGCTGCATGTGGTCCTAGTAAAAGTACTTCCGTCTTATCTGAGTTGAGCAGAAGAAAGTTATTAAGCATCCACTGTGTAATGTTCTTTACATACTTCTCAACATTGTTAAGCTGATCTCTCTTATCTGGCTTTGCTGAAATATACAGCTGTGTATCATCAGCATAGCAATGGAAGCGAATACCATGTTTATGTATAATTTCACCCAGAGGCAGCAGATATAAAGAGTAAAGCAGTGGGCCTAAAACAGATCCTTGCAAAACACCAAACTTTACCTCACAGAGTGTGGAGAACTCACCATTTACATCAACAAACTGATAGCGATCAGTCAAATAAGACCTGAGCCAAAAGAGAGCTGTTCCCTTTATTCCACCAACGTTCTCAAGACTAGCAAGCAGTATAGTGTGATCAATGGTGTCAAAAGCTGCACTAAGGTCGAGCAAAACAAGTAAAAAGACAAAACCCTGATCAGCGGACAATAGCAAGTCATTTACCACCTTAACTAGCATCTCTGTGCTATGATGAGGCCTAAATCCTGACTGATACATTTCAAAAATGGTATTCATAAGTAGATGTGAGCAGAACTGCTGTGCTACAACCTTTTCTAGAATCTTGGAGATAAAGGGGAGATTTGATATTGGACTGTAGTTGTACAGCTGACATGGGTCAAGGTCAGGTTTCTTAATTAGGGGGTTGATAACTGCCAGTTTGGAAGATTCAGGTACATAACCAGTGCTAATGGAAGAGTTTATTATTTTTTAAAACAGGTTCAATTACCTCTGGAATTATCTGTTTGAGGAAACTTGTAGGCGAGGGATTGAGAATGCAGGTTGATGATTTTGATGTGGAAATTAATGAAATGAAGTCATTCTCATGAATAGGAGTAAAGCTTTGTAATTGATTGTCTGTTATAATTACACTGCCGTCTACAGGGTTACTTGTAAAATAAATTGGATTTATATTAATCGTCTGGATTTCTTACCTGATGTTTTCAACTTTATTATTAAAAAGGTTTATGAAATCATTACTACCTATTGATGGTGTGCATGTTAGCGCAGTGCTTTTATTTCCTGTTAATTTTGCTACCGTGCTGAATAAAAATCTAGGATTATGCTTTTTATTTTCTATGAGGGTGAAGAAATATACTGATCTAGCAGCACTAAGAGATTTTCTATAAATTAGGAGGCTCTCCTTCCATGCTATTTAAAATACTGTTAATTTAGTTTGATGTCATTTACGTTCTAATTTCCAAGTGGTCTGTTTTAAAGGTGCGTGTATGATCATTATACCACTGTGCTAATGTTTTCTCCCTGATCATTTTGGTCTTAAGGGGAACGTTCATTCTAGGTATTCAGTGGCCAAGTCGAGCTCTGTGGGGTCAGACGGAGATCTATCTAATATCGTAATTTCTGGAAGATTATTGATAAAATGTGCTCCTGTAGCTGACGTGAATGTACGCTTAACACGGTAATGTGGTGAGGTACTAATGTTATGCCTGAGGCAGATTTTAAAAGAGATGAGATAATGGTCTGAAATAGCGTCAGACTGTGGAATTATGACTAATTCTTTTATTTTTAATCCAAATGTTAACAACAAATCGAGAGTGTGTCCACCAATATGAGTGGGTCCTAAAACATTCTGATTAATTCCAACTGAATCTAGAATGGACACAACTGCTGCTCTTAAGGAGTCTTCCCGATTATCAAAATAAATATTAAAGTCACCAACAATTAATGATTTGTGTAAAGAAGTAGCTAAATTTGTGATGAAATCTGCAAATTCTATAAGAAAATCAGAGTAGGGCCCTGGGGGTCTATAAATATTAAATTAATGGAATTGACTGACTGGACCTACTTTTGGACACTGAATATTTTATGTTGGTGTAAAGAACTTCAAATGTTTTACATTTGTGTTTAGTCTTTTGTGTGACACTTAGATTATTATTATAAATAGCTGCGACTTCGCCTCCTCTGCCATTTAGACGGGGTTGGTGTATGTACTATACCCAGGAGGATTCGCTTCATTTAATGCTATATATCCATTCGGTTTAATCCATGTTTCTGTCAAACATTATTTTAAACTCCTAGTCGGTAATAGTTTTGTTTATAGAAAGCATTTTTGATGTGAGAGATCTAATATTCAACAATCCTATCTTTAGATCAGAGGTGCTGGCTGTGCATTCAGTCCTATTTAATTTAATGTTAATCAGGTTACTTAAACAGACTTTCTGAGAATTCCTACATTTTGGTTTCGCTCGGGGGACAGACACAGTCTCAATTTGGTGGATCCTGAGTGACGACTCTGTGCAGTTTGCAAACGGTCGGTTTAGCCTGTCTGTCTGCTCTCTGGCCTTGGCTCTGGATAGTCACTTGTTAACTAGTGCTGTTCTGAGACTATGACCTATACTACAAGAAATGAGAGCAGCACCTTCCCGAGTGGGATGGATACCGTCAGGTAACAGGCCAGCCTTGCCCTCAAAATTGCTCCAATTATTTATGAAGCCCACATTGTTTTTGGAGCACATTGTTACTCGGAAATCCAGCAGTTCTGCGACCATAACCTGCTGTAGGCTACATCGCCACGTCGCATTGGGATGGGGCCAGAGCATGTTACTGCATCAGACATTGCCTTCGCTTATTTACACACCTCTATAATATTACTCTTAGTAACCTCTGACTGTCGAAGGCGTATATCATTAGCTCCTGTGTGAAAAACTATCTTAGAGAACATATGCTTTCCTAAAAACCTAAGCTGACCTGCTATGTCTGGCACCCTGGCTCCCGGTATACACATGACCTGTGCTGCTGGTGCCCCTAAAGGTCTAGCTAATTTCACGTGCCTCAGAATAGAGTCTCCTATAACCAGAGCTCTTTCAGGTTTCTCAGCGGGTGCTTCACTGAGGAGAGCAAACCTGTTGGACATGTGAACAATCAACAGCAGGAAACATCAGAGCTCACAGTGCCTGTTTACTGTGGGTTTATTCTAAAAAGATTCATTCTAAGAAACATTTACATTCAGCTGAAATGTATAAAGATCCTGAGAACAGAAATTTTTTTTTTTTTTTTTTTAATCTATGTGTTTTGGTTTATTGTTACAGTATTTTGATTTATAATAATGAAATATTTAATCTCAATGTAACATTTTCCAAAACTATTTTCCAAACAGAACTGAAGAGAATTCAGCAATATGCAGGTTTGTGAGCTGATCACATGACTATATCTATATCTCTTCAGTGTTACACACTGTGTGATCATAAAACTGATGTACGCTGTGTTTCTGTCTCTCAGTGGACGTGACTCTGGATCCTGATACAGAGTCACGTCCACTGACTCTGTATCTGGATCCTGATACAGCTCATCCTTATCTCATCCTATCTGATGATGGAAAACAAGTTACATGTGGAGACATAGAACAGAATCTCCCTGATAATCCAGATAGGTTGGGGACAAAAGTTGGGGAAAAAAGGGATTCTCCTCAGGGAGATTTTACTATGAGGTTCAGGTCAAAGGAAAGACTGAGTGGGATTTAGGGGTCACCAGACAATCCATTAACAGGAAAGGAGAGATTATAGCCAGACCTGAAGATGGATGCTGGTGTGTATGGCTGAGGAATAAGACTGAATATAATGTTTGTGATGCTCCTCCTGTTTCCCTCTCCTTGAAAAAGGTTCCTCAGAAGGTTGAAGTGTTTGTGGATTATGAGGAGGGGCTGGTCTCCTTCTATGATGTTGATGCAAAATCTCATACCTACTCTTTCACTGCTCAGACTTTCACTGAGAAACTTTATCCTTACCTTAGCCCTTGCACTAATGATAAAGGTGAAAATTCAGCCCCACTGATCATCTGCCCTGTTCATCAAAACTAATGAACTGTCGAAATCTGAAATGTATCATGGCTTTTTTTTTTAATGGTTTTAGTGTCCATGGTGTAATTGCATGCTAATTAAAGTTGTCCACATAAGGAACGATACAACAAAAGGAGAATGTTAAAAATGACTTCTTAATAAGGGAATAGTGTTTGTGTCTACACAGGTTTTGTTTCTTCTGTACAGAGTTTTATTAGAAATTAATATTAATATGTTTAAACTACAGCCTGTGGGATGAATACGGCCCGCCCCGACATTTGGAATGGCCCTCTGAACAATGCAATAGTGTAATTTTTTAATATATGTTTAATTTATATTATATTTGTATTTAATAATTAAGGCCGGCTTTTACCGTCAAATTTCTCTTCCGTAGCCTAATTGTCAGATTTACCCACCAAACACATGCATATTCATAAGTAAGTTAATGTTTTGATTTCAATAGCAACGAATAAGAAAAAAATGTCCATATGTGTTACAAATCACCAGGCAACAGAAACTGGGAGTAAAACGCGATGTAGTTTTATTGATCTGAAAGAGTCAAACAAAGAAAACTAATAAACAAGAGTGCAGGAAAAAGGGAACTTAACTAGAGCGGGCGTAATGAGGAGCACAGGACCACAGGGAAGCACAAGATTGCAGGGAAGCACAGGACCAGTAAGGATCAGAAAAATAAGGAGGGTCTGCCTCCTGTCCAGGTGGCCCGAGCCCAGGACCTCATGGACTGAACGCACCAATAGCTGACGGCAGGTATTTGGGACAAATGTCCTTCCTTTAGAGCATTCTTGTGGGGCAGGTTCCCAAGGGGTTGCAGTTTTGATCTCTTAATTGATGTTCCAGACTATGGAACTGAGGATGAGATTGGGGGAATGACAGGTTCCGGATCCGTGGGGTCATCTCGGGCATAGATTCTTAAGAGGGCATCAGCTTTACCATTTTTGCCAGGACGATAGGTAATCGCAGAGGTAAAATGCGTGAAGAATAACGCCCATCTGGCCTGACAGGGGTTTCGACAGGGGTTTTGCTTCCCGGAGGTATTGGAGGTTCTTTTGATCGGTGATACTGGTAAATGGTTGCGTCACCCTCTCCAACCAGTTCCGCCACTCCTCCAGAGCCAGTTTGATCGGCAAGAGTTCTCGATTACCAATATCATAGTTTTGTTCGGCGTGAGAGAGTTTCTTGGAGTAGAAGGCGCAGGTTTGGAGGTGTGGAGGATTACCCGTATGGTGGGACAGTGCAGCCCCTACACCTGTTGAGGCGGCGTCCACCTCTACTATGAACCACCAATTTTAACCGTCAATTTTGAAATTTGGGTTATCTCTGAGGTGATCTTGACTGTACTCACCAAAGGATGTGGGGATCTGACAGGGCACTGGCTTATAAAGTGACCAGAATCACCACAATATAGGCATGCTCCAGCCGTGAGGCAGCATTCTCTCCGCTCTTCGATAGCCGCTGGATACTGAACTGCATGGATTCTGGTTCGGGGTTGAAAGGGACGGTTGGGAGGAGTGGTGGTTCAGCCTCACGTGATTGACAGGGGCCAGCCACTGAGAGACGCATATAGCTTGCTGGATGAATTTTTGTAGGCCCAGCACGTCTTCATATATTGCCTTCACCATCTTGATGTTCTGATTTAGCCCCTGGCGATACGTGCCGAGCAGGGCGGTTTCAAGGCACCTAGTGGCGGGCAATGTGCGGAATTAGAGGCTATACTACGTTAGTGAGGAAAAACCCTGGTGGTGATTAAAGAGTTGGTCGGCCATTGTGAGTGCATGCACTGAACACCTCAGCGAAGTGACTGGTAAAATAAGAGTATGAAGTGATAATGACACTATTGGCATTTCATATCGCTCTGGCCCATGACAGAACCTTTCCAGTTAGCAGCAAGATTAGAAGTGATCGGTGAGGAATTTGGCAAGCTGCATTTTAATGTAGAGATTGACTTGTTGAAGGAAGCCGCTGCACTCATACACTTTGCCGGGGCAGGAAGCCGGAAGTGCCATTGGGATGCCGGAGGCAGGCGTTGCAGCCATGCTAGCAAGGAGCCGGACCGAACGCCTCCCAGAAAGCAGCGACGAATTCCTTGTCTGAATCCGCTATTAGAGTTGGTTGGGGATCCATAGAGGTTAGTTTAGGTCCGATCATCTGTCACTGGGAACCGGAAGTAAAACAAAGTGTAGTTTTATTGATCTGAAAGAGTCAAACAAAGAAAACTAAAAAACAAGATTGCAGGGAAAAAGGAACTTAACTGGAGCGGGTGTAACGAGGAGCACAGGACCACAGGGAAGCACAGGATCACAGGGAAGCACAGGATCACAGGGACGCACAGCAGCAGTAAGGAGTCTGTGTAAACTAGGGTAAATGTAGGGTAGATCAGACGGCAATTGAATGGAGAGAGAGCTCTTTTTAAGGGGCCTGATTAGGGGAAAATAGGTGCAGGTGATTAATAGGTGGGAGAGGCTGAGCGAGAGTGTTGAGAGTTTGAGGGGGGTGCAGCTGGTGGTTTTATAATAAGCTCTTGAAAACTAACACTCATGTTTCTGTACGGTGCAGAAAATAAACTACATTAACTACAATAAATACATTTAAAATCATAATAAAATGTCCACAATAATACTGCTAGTCACTGCAGCCTGTGACATTTTCTCTTACAGAATTAATGAAAGTTATAGTTTACATCCTTGAAATGGTCTATAATAATTAGGTTTGGAGAACCTAATTAGCAAAGACATTGGATCATGGATGTGTTATTTAACATTGTAGTTAGAATTGAATGTAGAGCAGGCTACTGCTAAAATGAAGTTTCACAGTCCCAGTGCTAATGTACATTTTATATTTTTAATTAAAACAGTTTCAAAGCAGCAATTCATGACATTTTGAACAGAATTGTTTTAGTTCATATGCAAATGCTAAAGCCAGAGCTGCTCTGGGTGTCTGAATTCAAGATAAATGAAATACAATCCATTTCAATTTCTCGTTTCTCGTAAAAAAATACTTGTCTCTGCAATCAAAGATTCAATTTCAAAGTTATTTAACATGAACATTGTCCCACAGCAGCTTTTCAGAATAAATAGTTTATAAATATCAAACCTAAAAATATACCTAAAACTCTTGAGATGGTATGAGGAAGAAACCCAGACATGACTCAGACCCAGAAGGGAATCTGTCCTCATCTGGACAACACAGAATGTCCACTTGTATTAGAGCAGTTAAAATTTAGTGCTTTGATTTCAATTCTTTCATACTGACTACAGGATGTTCAACATGCACGTCATGGTAAAGACTATCTGAGAATTTGAGAATTAGAAGTGTTTTTCTCCACAAAAATAAAAACAGTACAGTGGTCTTTTAAGATGGGTTCCACTACATACAGGCCTTGCAAGGGTCCATCAAAGAAGTTAAATCCTCGTGCTGTGACGCATGAGTGCTGCAGCATTGCTTTGGAGGTTGAAGAAGCAGAAGGTACGATTGTCAGTGTTTAGACCACATGCTGCACCCTGCAACAAGTCAGTTTGCAGGCCAATGTCCCAGAATGAGCCTCTTCTGAAGCTGGCTTACAAGAAACCCTGCAATCAGTTTTCTGAAGACAACCTGTCAAATATGCATGAGTTGCTGGAACCATGTCCTGTGGTCTAATGAGACTATGGTAAACTTGTTTGGCTTAGATTGTGTCCAGCATGTGTGGAACACCTTAGTGAAGAAGAAGGCCGTCTTCAGACGACCTTGTTTCGTCCGATGTCTTGGGAGTAAGAGGCGGAAGACTGAAGAGGCAAGGCTTCGCCAACCTGCCCTGAGTGGGTGGAGGGGGTCTGGTGGAGGGAAATAGAGGAAAGGCACAATAATCCTGGGGCACCAAGGAGACAGTCGCTCCACCCCCGAGCACCTACCCAGTGGCAGTTCGCCTCAAGCCCCGGTGTGTCAGCCGCTGGTGGCGAACTGCCACTGGGTAGAATGCCTTGGAGGTCAGAAAAGGCCGGATAAAGCATGGAGCAAGCCGCCAGGTGGCTGCTCCAAGCACTTTCTGTGATGAGGCAAATCAACGCCATTTGCAGATGTTTGAGGCAGAGCGACGCCCTTTGCGGAGGTCTGAGGTGGAGTGATGCCCTCTGCGGTGGTCTGAGGTGGAGCGACACCCTCCGCGGAGGTCTGAGGAGGAGCAGCGC
This sequence comes from Silurus aristotelis, assembly GCF_946808225.1. Taxonomy (NCBI): domain Eukaryota; kingdom Metazoa; phylum Chordata; class Actinopteri; order Siluriformes; family Siluridae; genus Silurus; species Silurus aristotelis. The sequence continues at coordinate 31,844,296 of NC_139578.1, forward strand.
CCTTGGCGCGACTCTGAGGTGGAGCGACTGCCTCCTCGGGGCTCAGGGGCAGAGTGACTGCCTCCTTGGTGCTCGGGGGTGGAGCGACTCTCTCCTTGGTGCTCAGGGGTGGAGTGACAGCCTCGTCATGGATCGGGGGCAGAGCCACGGCCTCCTTGAGGATCGGGGGCAGAGCAACAGTCTTGTCTGGGTTTGGGGGTGGAGCGCCCCCCCCCAAGAAAATAACCCAGGCAGAGCAACACCCACTAGTGGTACTCAAGAACTGAGCGGCACCCACAGCAAGGAATAACGGCTGGGCGATGCCCCCAGTGGGGCTTCTAGATAGGGGATTTGGTAGGCTGCAAACGAACCTCGGCTCCTGGTAAAAACCAGTATAGCCTGAGCATAAGAATCAGAATCAGAATCAGGTTTATTGGCCAAGTGTGTTGACACACACAAGAAATTTGGTTCCAGCTGTTAGTGACTCCAGGGTAGTACAGACATGAATAAAAACTATACATGACAAAACAGACAAGACAAGTCAAATACAGACTATACAAACAATACAGAGAATGTTAGACAGTATAGACAGTGTGGGAAATAAATAGGGATACAGCTCAGTAATATACATAAAGTGTGAGAGTGCATGGTAGTGCAAATGACAGTATTGTGTGTCAGGTATGAGTTTACTATAAATCTTTGTACAATATATAGTAGCCATAGTGTGTGCAATATATACAGATCATGTGATGACGTGCAGTTCTTAGATAGATATGAGCAGGGAATATAATTATGGTCAGTTGTTAGTGAGTGTGATTGCTTGGGGAAAGAAACTGTTCCTGTGTCTGGCAGTTTTGGTGAACAAAGTTCTGTAGCGCCTGCCAGAAGGGAGGAGCTGAAAGATGTTGTGTCCAGGGTGTAAAGGGTCATTAATTTTTTTTTTCTGCCCGGTTTCTGGTTCTTGTATGGTACAAGTACTGGAGAGTGGGCAGGGGAGCACCAATTATTTTTTCTGCTGTTTTAACTGTTTTCTGCAGTCTGTTTCTGTCCTGTTTTGTTGCTGCTCCAAACCAGATGGTGATTGATGAGCACAGGACAGATTGCATCAACAGCTCCTGTGGCAGACTGTACTAATTGGCGTAGAAAGTACATCCTCTGCTGGGCCTTTTTTAGAATCGAGTTTATGTTGGATTCCCATTTTAGGTCTTGGGACATGGTAGTTCCCGGAAACTTGTAGTTCTCCACAGATGACACAGGGATTTCAGATATTGTGAGGGGGAGTAGAGTTGAAGGGTGTTTCCTAAAGTCCACGATCATCTCCCAGTCTCACCTGTTGTTTCCTGCCTGTCAGGAAGCTGATGATCCATTGACACATGGTAGGGGGTATAGTGAGGTTTAGGAGTTTGGAGTGGAGAATTCACAGAAATATTGTATTGAAAGCCGAACTAAAGTCAACAAAGAGAATCCGGGCATATGATCCTGGGCAGTCAAGGTGTTGCAGAATGTAGTTTAGCCCCATGTTGACTGCGTCATTCACCGATCTGTTTGCTCGGTATGCAAACTGTAGGGGATCCAGCAGCTGTTCTGTCACCTTCTTTAGATGGGCCAATACCAGCTTTTCAAAGGTCTTCATGATGACAGATGTCAGAGCGACAGGCCTGTAGTCATTCAGTCCAGTAATGGAGGGTTTCTTTGGGACCGGGATGATTGTGGAGAGTTTAAAAAAGGAGGGAACCTCACACAGCTCCAGTGATCTGTTGAAGATATAGGTGAAGATGGGAGCCAGTTGGTCAGCACATGCTTTGAGACAGTAGGGGGAGACACCGTCTGGGCCGGGAGCTTTCCTTGTCTTCTGTCTCTGTGAGAGCCAATACACATCCTCTTCACAAATCGTGTGCGCAACTTGAGTGCTGAGAGGAGTTGTAAAAGGGGTTCCCAGAGGTGTGATGGGGCAGACATTGGGCTAGGTTGGATGAGAGGTGTGAATATATTGTTCTCAAACCTGCAGTAGAAGGTGTTGAGGTCGTCAACCAGGTCTTTGTCTGCTTCAGTGGGAAAGGGGTGGTCCCCTGTAGTTTGTGATATCTTGCAGGCCTTTCCACACTGATGCAGGATCGTTAGCTGAAAACCTGCTTTTCAGCTTTTCAGAGTAGCTACTTCTGGCTATTCTGATCTCTTTAGTCAGTTGGTTCCTAGCCTGCTTGTACAGTGTTTTGTCCTCCCCTCTGTAGGAGAGTTTTTTCAGTTTGGCTGTAAACCATGGCTTATTGTTACTCCAGTGCCCCCAGACGTCTGCAGTCCAGTCCGGGGCCTTCCCTTAGTGGGGGAGGTGATAATGTTGGTCGGCCTTTGAAACACCAAGCACCTCAGCTAAGTGTCTGGTAAAAAGGGAGTCTGCACTGATGTCCCGATTGGCGTTCCACATCGTGCTGGCTCATGATAGAGCTTTCCCATTTAGTAGGGAGATTAGGAACGCGACCTTGGAGCCTTTGGTGGGGAATCTTGAAATTTTCATCTCAACGTAAACACTGACTTGTTGCAGGAAGCCGCTGCACTCGGCCGCTTTGCCGGATTAGGAAGCCTGAAGTGCCTTTGGGCTGTAGGAGGCGAGCTGTGCTGCCACGCTAGTGTGCGCAGGAGCCGGTGCGAACAGGAGCAGTTGATTAGTAGGAGTAGGGCAGGTGTAGGTGATTAGTAGCAGGGAGAGGCTGAGTGAGAGTGTGAGCATGGGGAGGCATGGCTGGTGGTTCTCTGACACAACTCTTTACATGTTTTTCTTTTCTCCATGCTCAGTGTGACACACAACACAAAGGTTAAATGAACGTTTCTCCATTTTACCTGGTTGTAAGTGTGATTTCTATATTGCCCACAGCTGTTACTTGCCACAGGTGTGTCTAAATACAAATTACAGGAGCATCACATGCTTGAAAAGCAATTATTTCTTACAATTTTGACAAGGTGCCAATCCTTTTGTCCATTCCATATTTGAGTTCTGTGTAAAATCTTATCAAGTTTGACTTTTCTTTGTTTTTTTTTTTGTTTGTTTTTTTGTGTGTGTGTTGTTGCGCCGCAAACAAAAACGATAAGCATGTGAATACCAAAAATATTTGCGATTGGAACAATTTTCTGAGAGAAGTGTTGTATTTTATTGTTGTATTGTAATTGCAAAGGTGCGATATTTTTGGTAATGACAGTCTCTCTCACTTCCTTTAGCATCTTTATGCTTGTACACAGGAAGTGGTTAAGCTGTACCACACACACACCACAGCTCATTGACTCAGTTAGTCAGTCAGTCAGTCAGTCGTTAGTGGGACAGGATGAAGTGCAGTCCACTCCTTGTAATGTTTTGTGAGTAAACGTTCTTTTCATGTCTTCATTCAAATGGCTGTAAAGTTGTTTATCTGCAGTCTGAATGTCCTGAGTGATGAGTTAATTGAGTGATCAGGACATTGTGTGTACTTTAACATGCCTGCTCAGGTGGATCAGTGTATCTGAATAACAAATGACTAACAGTCCAATAGGTTTGAGTATTTGTCTAAATTACAGGTCTCAAATCATGCAATGAGTCTGTTGGAATCTGTATCTCTGTCCTGCTATAATCTGACATGATCTCTAAATGTGCTGAAAGAAAATGTTAGTCATTTTCTTGGTGTTGTGGTGAGTATTGTGATACTCTAGTGGTGTTTCCTAAGAACATCTGTATGTGCTATTTTTGTTACTATGATGGCCTTTGAAGGGGAAACCATCTCCTAGCAACAATTTTACTGCCGAACACACTAACTAATGCACAGCCTTAGTGTAAGGCCTGAGAGTTGAGATCAGATGGTTATTTTCTGTATTAAGTTGCAAAAAAGGGGGGAGGAGGTGTAAATGTTGACTTGTGAAAGCGAGAACTGACACGCGCTGCAATCTTTTTTTAAAGCCAGACTTGCTAAAAAAAGAAAGAAAGAAAGAAAGAAAGAATGAAAAAAAGAAAAAAGCCTTTCACGAATAACAATTTCTAAACTTACCTTTATCCAGAGTAACTTACAATTATATCATACATACAACTGAGCAGTTGTGGGTTATTAAGGGCCTAGCTCAAGCGCCCAGCAGTGGAAGCTTGGTGGTGCAGAAATTTAAACTTGATTTTCCAGGTAGACATCATAACCCATCTTAAGTGCACACTGTGCAGTTTTGAATAGTGCTTTGTTATTGTTGCTTGTTAAGACCAGGACTTAAACCGCGGTCGTCAGGTTAAGAGTCTAACACTCTAGCAACGTGCCAGCGGGAGCATCTCAGGACTCAAATGCAGAGGATGAGCCAGAAACAGCAGTGCTGATGAGATGTTCGTTGAGGATGGGGAAAAGGGAAAAACATAGGGTAACAAAAACATGATTGGAACAATTTTGTGAGAGAAGTGTTGCATTTTCTGACAAAATTGCAAGGGTGCGATATTTTTGTCCATATATATATATATATATATATATATATATATATATATATATATATACATACATACATACATACATACATACATACATACACACTTACCGGCCACTTTATTAGGTACACCTTACTAGTACCGGTTTGGACCCCCTTTTGCCTTCAGAACTGCCTTAATCCTTCATGGCATAGATTCAACAAGGTACTGGAAACATTCTTCAGAAATTTTGGTCCATATTGACATGATAGCATCACGCAGTTGCTGCAGATTTGTCGGCTGCACATCCATGATGTGAATCTCCCGTTCCACCACATCCCATAGGTGCTCTATTGGATTGAGATCTGGTGACTGTGGAGGCCATTTGAGTACAGTGGACTCATCGTCATGTTCAGTCTGAGATGATTCGCTCTTTATGACATGGCGTGTTATCCTGCTGGAAGTAGCCATCAGAAGATGGGTACACTGTGGTCATAAAGGGATGGACATGGTCAGCAACATTACTTAGGTAGGCTGTGGCGTTGACACGATGCTCAATTGGTACTAATGGGCCCAAAGTGTGCCAAGAAAATATCCCCCACACCATTAAACCACCACCACCAGCCTGAACCTTTGATACAAGGCAGGATGGATCCATGCTTTCATGTTGTTGATGCCAAATTCTGACCCTTCCATCCGAATGTCGCAGCATAAATCAAGACTCATCAGACCAGGCAACGTTTTTCCAATCTTCAATTGTCCAATTTTGGTGAGCCTGTGCGAATTCTAGCCTCAGTTTCCTGTTCTTAGCTGTCAGGAGTGGCACCCGGTGTGGTCTTCTGCTGCTGTAGCCTTCCCACCTTAAGGTTTAACGTGTTGTGTGTTCAGAGATGCTCTTCTGCATACCTCAGTTGTAACAAATGGTTAGTTGAGTTACTGTTGTCTTTGTATCAGTTCGAACCAGTCTGGCCATTCTCCTCTAACCTCTGGCATCAACAAGGCATTTGCGCCCACAGAACTGCCGCTCACTGGATATTTTTCCTTTTTCGTACCATTCTCTGTAAACCCTAGAGATGGTTGTGCGTGAAAATCCCAGTAGATCAGCAGTTTCTGAAATACTCAGACCAGCCCGTCTGGCACCAACAACCATGCCATGTTTAAAGTCACTTAAATCACCTTTCTTCCCCATTCTGACGCTCGGTTTGAACTGCAGTGTATATATATATATATATATATATATATATATATATATATATATATATATATATATATATATATATATATATACACTTATGTTCCACTCATACACTTATATACCACACACACCACAGTTTATTGACCCAGTTAGTCAGACAGTAAGTCAGTCATTAGAGGGACAGGATGGAGCGCAGTCCACTCCTTGAAATGTTCTGTAAGTAAAAGTTATTTTCATGTATTCATGTCCTGAGTGATGAGTTAATTGTGTAATCAGAACATTGTGTGTACTTTAGCATGCCTGCTCAGGTGGATCAGTGTATCTGAATAGCAAATGACTAACAGCATAGGGTGAGTATCGAGTATGTGATATTTGGAAATATATAATACAAATTAACAACTGAAAATAACAATAAACCAAGTCAATGTAACAACCTATAAGTCATGAAGCAAAGGAAATGAAAAAAAAGACAAGGAAAACTTTCTGTAGGAAAAACACTGAGCAAGATTGGGGAACAAAACTTGGCAATGAGTCAGCATGTGACAGCGGCTAGGTATACAAAACCCAAATGTGCAAGGCGTAAATAGTCCATGAGTTGGGAGAATGAAAGGTAGCCCATAACTGACATCTATTGGTGGCACAGGAAAATACACCCTGACAGTTGCTTGTCAAAATGTACTAACCTGATCACTGTGTCACACTGTAGGATCTCAGTTGTCATAACTGTAAGACAGTCAAAAACTGAAGCAGCACAAGAAAAAGACTAGTTCGAACTTTGACGTCATTTAATGGTGGCACATTCAGACCCACGTTCTCTCGCTAACAATAGCTAGCAGTAAACAAAAACAATCTGTTGCGTTTTGTTCATGCTTAATAAAAAAACATCATGCAGACACACCTTTTCACTCCATAACTCAATAAATTTCTCTTCTTTCTGTATTTGTTTTGAATTTTGATGTGGTTTGAAGATGTCACGCTGCTTGCATCACCAGGTTGGACATTTCTGTTGGTTCTAGGTTTGGCGTTCATCGTAGGAGAAGTCACGCTGCAGGAAAGTGTTTGAAATATTTTGCCGGAATTTCATCGCAGGAAAAAATCCCAACAGCCATTAATTCTCTGTTGTTAAACAAACTAGTGTTCAAAGACTACATATTTTAGCTTCAGATCATAGGAATTGTATCATTTGTCACAAGATGGTCCAAATCGCATGCACAGTGTGCACCTGGATTTACACCTTCAATTGCTGCTCTGTGGGATTCCCAGCTAGTAACTGGGGAGGCCATGGAAATAAAGGAACATGACCACCACGAGCAGCCTAAAATGTTCAGATAAGGCAGGTTCACTGTATACATCATAAAAACAAATCCTGACTTGTCATTTTGTCAGTGTCATTCCCTTCTACACCCTTGAGGAGCTAGGTTTTTGGTTTTTAAACCCCATAATTTGCCATAATTTGTTCTTAACATTGCATATTTATATAATTAGAGCGATGCTAATACGATCTCATTTGACTTGATTTATTGTAATGTAGTATAGTAATAATAAAAAACACCAAGTAGCCATTGTTGGGCCCCTAAACAAGGCCCTCAACCTTCACTTGCTCAGGTGAATAAATTAAATAAAGTCACACTAGATAATAGTGTCTGTCACACGGTGTAAATCTGAATGTAATAATAAAATAAATCTGAACCAAAAATATATATTTTTTGAGCATTTCAAATCTCGTGGGTTTTTAATCATTGCATCTGAAATGTGCTAATTTCCCCTTTCTGTTCCCTTTGTAGTGCTGATCGTGTGTATACGAGTGCCATGTGTCCAAGGTGATTCCTTTCATTTACTATTTAATTTGTGTCCATTAGTTTGGACATTACTATGCAGAATTTGTCTCAGTGTTTTGGAGTCTTATCAATATTCTTTTAAATCTGCAAGGAAAGACCATCCACATCATGAAAAATAAATCCTGATCAGATCAGGCATCTGTTTTGTTATCTTTAGCTGTACAGCTCCAAAGGTGATATGTCAGTGTCGGAATCAACCAGAAACTTCACTGCATAGACAACAGCACACTTTACTTTTAGGGCAATAGGAAGATGCTGTTATCCAGAGCAACTTACAATTACCCTCACTAGAACTAGCATTCACCAACACCACTATGATCACAATACTATCTCCACCATCTTCTCACAGCCGTCTTCACTCTCAAAATCTTGATTAATTGAAACAGAAGAAGAACATATTTTAACTAATGCTCTTCTCAGAAGACATTCCCTTCTAAGACCTAAAGGACCAGTGTCCCATTCCAGATTACACTGACCTCACCTCTGCACATTGGGAAGTCTTCATGTATATTCTATTAACGCCAGAATGTTTTACAGGGAAATCGAAAGCTGTGGTTTTGATAAAGCCTGATACACATGTGTTCAGAGGAGAGAGGGTCCTTTTTAGATGTGACATACAGGATAGAGGAGACACTGAGTGGACCAACAGCTGGTATAAGAATAATAAGACACTCCACACAGAGGGAAAAAAACTGTTCTTTACAGACAGCACAATGCAGGAGTTCGGCATCAGTTCTATAAAGGATTTGGACAATGGGAGCTACGCCTGCAGAGGACACCGGAGTGACTCTCAGACTTCAGATGTCAGTGATGATGTTATACTGACTGTATCAGGTACGCCCAGATCTGGAGTTGGTATAATTGTGTAACCCTCTTACTATAGGGCAGGGGGCGCTACAATTGTATATAATTGTATGCTGGAATAATTGTGTTGAATGGATCATTTATTTTCTTCTGCATTTGAAACTGGAACTGAAATGGATAATTGTGGAATTATTTCTGGAAATACATAATATGGATAAAGGTTTGCATACTCCTAACCATGTGCTTTTTTAAACATAAAATTCCACATTTTGTCCCAATTTGATCAAGATTGTCAATTTCCAACCCATGGAAAGCAGTTCTGTATCATGTCTGACCCCGGCTTTCCACTGGGATCAATAATTTTACAAGTTGTCAGGGGGGTCAAAGGTACCTGTAGTCCCTCCTCAGTCAGCAAACTCCATGTTGCTTGAAGGCTGCTGCATTAACCAATCAGATTGCGATTTGGCCACTCCAAGGCCCTCTAAAAGGTGTCCACAAGTTCCCATTTTCCCTTCCTTTGATTGGATGGTTAGAGAGTTTACTAATCAGTCCTGCAACCCGCATCTGTAGCAAACTGCACAAGCTTCAATGTATTCATGTGGATTTAATAGCTGTTTTTTCATTCCACAATGTCTGACAGATGAGAAGAAATCGATTTCGGTGCAGATACACTTAAAACAACATTAACAAGACAGACTTCTAAAGAAAAGCTGGATGTCTTGTTCAGCTTTTTTATGCATCATTCATACTTTTTATTTTTTTTTCCGTAGAATTTGCACAAAAACAAACATTTTGCCTTCATTTCAAATACCTGGGAAAATCACATAGCATGGGAAAAATGCAGGGAAAACCATAGGTGATTTGATGAGGTTAATATTGATGCTCCTGCTAGAGATGATATATGCGGAGGTGCAGTTGTGGCTACAGTGACAGGAGATGTGTTGAATGGTGTTCATTGGGTTATAAATACAACAAATTAAAATGATACAACCGGCATAAAAACTGATATTTTCTAAAAGTAATAATAAACGTGAATCCACTGTGTTGTTGTTTGTTCCTTTGTTCATTTGGGGGTTTTAATTTAGCGGTAATGTATTATGTGTTTGTGGCTGGAGCCACCCCTTTAAGAAGGTAGCGAATGAAGGTATGACATGTGACCAAGGCATCATGACATGCATCAAGACTGAGTCATAGACAGATGTGGCGGAGAGAATCCGGGAATTTTCCAAAATAAATATCATTCAAAATCAGATAATAAATAAAAGGAAATATGTAAGTTATGTACTCTTTCTGTGCGGCCCGGTAACAATTGACCCATGGACCGGTGCCGGTCCGTGGCCCAGGGGTTGGGGACCACTGGTCTAGAGGATGGCATGTTCAAACAGCACATTATGGTCAGGGGTCAGCAAGATTTTAGCCTATATAGTGTAGTTTCCATGCTGAATCAAAAAAGTAATTTTGCCCGCTAAATAAAATCGTTTCATAAAATATGATAGAGGATCTGATTAGTGTTTGAAACGTTATTTGCAATGAAATTAAATAATAGTTATATTCCTAGCAAGATTTTTATTGTGAATGAATTTTATGTACAGATTTCTAAATTTGTATTTCCTATTTGACAGAGAAAGCACATGTAATACTAGGAGTATCTCCACAGAGCTGGCTGACTGAAGGAGACTCTGTGACTCTTAGCTGTGAGGTTAGAAACTCCTCTCCAGGCTGGACATTCAGCTGGTACACTGCCGTTCCTTACAGACAAATACGAAACAGTCGTGGTGATATTGTGTATGGAAACTCATATACACTCAGTCCTGCTACTCTCAACCACACTGGAGTTTATGTGTGCGAATCAAAGAGAGGAGATTCAAGCTATTACAGAAGTTCCAGCAACCAACAGCCAATATGGATCACTGGTGAGCAAAAGAGAGTGTCAAACATTAGACATGTGAACCTAATGTTGTTAATACACCAACTAGGCATAAGATTAAGACCACCTGCCTATCGTGTTGGTTCCCCTTTTGCTGCTAGAACAGTCTTGACCTATCCAGCATCAACAGCATGAAATTCTTCAGCAGTTTGAGCCACAGGAGCTTGTCTGTTGGCTCAGACCACGCGGACCAGCCTCCTCTCCCCACGTGCATCAATGAGCCTTGGCCACCCATGAAGTTGAATAAATAACCAGTGACATATGCATTGTTTTGGTTTATTCCATCCATTAGACATTAAAACTAGTCGGAATATAATAGAAAAGCATGTATCATATACCATCCTTGAAGGACAGTAATCTGGTTATTCCACAAGTCCACCAAGGCTATCCTTATACTTATAGGTGGCCGTTTTTTTTCCCATACCTCAAATACAAAGATCTGGAGCAACCCTGGTTCTCTGCCTGTCCATTATGAGGACTTTGAAGTGAAAGCCAGTGAGTGCTTGATCTTATTGATGGTGTAGAAGGCAGAGGGATTTGATAATTTTGCTAAGTCTGATGCTTCCTTTAATACAGGGGTTCAGACTTATTGTAGAACCCCCATGTATTTTCAGTGCATGTTTTAACATATGAATTGTAATGTTTTGTCTTTAAGGTAAATCTCCTCCAGTCTCTCTGATCATCAAACCCAACAGAGCTCAACACTTTACAAAAGGCTCCCTCTCACTAAGGTGTGAGGACCTGAGTAACTCTACTAGATGGATCGTGGGACGGTACACACAGAGAGAGGCGGAGCCAGACTGTGTATGGTGGGGATTAGTCACAGAATCTACTTGTAAAATCAACTCCCTCTCCACATCCAACTCAGGAGTGTACTGGTGTGAGTCTGAGTCTGGAGGCATCAGTAATCCTGTTAACATCACAGTGCATGGTGAGTCTTCACATAGAGTGTTTATCGGGGAAGTGGTTGATGATCGGAAGGGTGGTGGTTCAGGCCCCAGTATTGCCAAGCTGCCAATTAGGGCCCTTGAGCAAAGGTCCTTAACCGTCTATGCTCCAGGGGTGCTGTATGGCTGAACCTGAGCCCTGACCCCAGCTTCCTAACATAGCTGGGATTTGTGAAGAAAGAATTTCACTGTGCTGTAATTTACATGTGACAAGTAAAAAGTACCTTTATTCCTGACTGTTGGAATCCCATTGTCAAGTACATGTAATTCTCTGTGTTCTAGATGGTGATGTGATCCTGGACAGTCCTGTCCATTCTGTAAACGAGGGACATCCTTTAATTCTTTACTGCTTATATCGTAACACAAACTCCCTAAACCAACAAGCTGATATCTATAGTCAAGTCAAGTCAAGTCAAGTTTATTTGTATAGCGCTTTTCACAACAGACATTGTCTCAAAGCAGCTTTACAGAAAACAACAGTGAAGGTGAATGGTGTGCGTTTGTCCCTGATGAGCAAGCCGTGGCGACAGTGGCAAGGAAAAACTCCCTTAGATGATATGAGGAAGAAACCTTGAGAGGAACCAGACTCAAAGGGGAACCCATCCTCATATGGGTGACATCAAATAACACAGATAGATGGGTGACATCTATAAAGATGGATCAGTCCTCCAGAACCAGATTACAGGCGAGGTGATCGTCTATAATGTCTCAGAGTCAGATGAAGGTATCTACCACTGTAAACACCCAGACAGAGGAGAGTCTCCGAAAAGCTGGGTCTCAGTCAGACGTGAGAAATCATTTTAGCTTTCATTTACATAATTCTGTAAGATTCAGTATCTGTCTATAATGCTTCTATAAAGTTTAGTACTTAGCTTGTGTAAACCATGTACTGATTTATATACCATTATATTCTATAGTTCAGCATGAATAGTGTTATCATCATTATTTTGATCAATTTATTTATTTTTACATCAGGTCTATCACATGTACAAGCTCCATTCTCAGTCCTCATGCTGATCAGTAACATAGTGAAAGGCTCTCTGTATCTGCTGGTCACCATCATTCTGCTGGTCAAATGTTACAAAGCTCGGGGTAAGAACTCTTTCCTTAATACACTTCATTCCACATCCTGAGCATACCAGCATTACAAGGTGTTATCAAAAAGTTTCAAGACTAGCTCCGTTTACAAGAAAGAACTTTATTTATTTACATTTACACACTATCACTTTCAAAAGAGTCCCATTGCACAGCAATACAGTGCTCCCAGTGTTCCTGCCACTTCTAAAATGCATACTGGAAGTCTTTTTTTCAAAGCATGTCAAGCACCTTCTGTGTTTTGCACTGGATCTCTGCAATGGTGTGATCTTTGAGCTGGATCTTCATCTTTGGGAGGAGGTCCGCAAAAGCCAAATCTGGCAAAGAGGGTGGATTCAAAAGTAAGATCACTTGATTTGTTCTCCGAAGATCATCATGCACAAGTTGCGGAACAGTTTCAACATTTTCAGTGGTTGAGGTCGTTGATGGTTTTCCTGATCTCTCATCATCTTCCAGTGATGTTCTTCCGCTCTTGAAGCGCGTGTGCCCATTAAAACACCTCGAACGACTTTTTCCAACATCAGCATATGCCAAAAGTATGTCATGTCAGACATCTCTGTGGCAGATTTGCCCAGTTTCACACAGAATTTCACGTTTGCTCTTTATCTCGAAATGTTTTGATACCACCGCATATACTGTATGGCCAAAAGTTTGTGGATACGTGACCATAATGTTTGCATGTGCTTTGTTAACATCAAATTAATTTAGCTCCCATTTGCAGATAATCTTCACATACTTCACTGGATTTTGGGGTGTGGAGATTTGTGCCAATTCAGCCACTAGGGTGTTAGTAGAGTCAGGTCCCAATGTAGGTAAGGTAAGTGGGTGTGGGGTGCAGTCAGCATTGAGAGTTGAGGTCAGACCTCTCTAGCATGTCACTGAAGACCTACTCTATCTCATTGGGGATGTAGTTGCTCAGTGGTTAAAATGTTGCCTTCTGATTGGAAGGTCATGAGTTCAAAGCCCAACACCACCAAGTTGCCACCGCTGTGTCCTTGACCAAGGCTCCTAACCCTCAGTTGTATAAATGAGATAACTGCTAAATGTCATAAATGTAATGTAAATCATATCTTAATAAATCTGGCTTTATGCACAGATTAGTCTTCTAGTTCAAATGAAGGGAAACATTTTTTTCTAGCGTATCAGATGACATCCAATAAAATTGGATGTCTCCGAATATGGAGGAACAGTTTGGTGGAAGAACCACATATGGCTGGGAAAGGCAGGTGTCCCAATACTCCTGGCCATACATTGTATTGTACTGCGGTTCTGAAGATGAATGAATGAACAATTTTTTTTTTTCACTCGAAAACACACTGCTTGCTTGCATGTAATAAAAAACTGTAATGAAATCCCTGTATGCACCCTTAACAGGTCACAGTAATGAAGACAGGATGGAGAACAGAGTCGAAGAGGACTGATTTCAGCTAATACTGATCACTGATCTTTGTCATGTTAGCATCAAAGGAGCTTAGCATTTGTACACAATTCCTTGTTCTCACTGGATTTGTTCAGCCTGTGAGCGTTCCTTATGAGGTGAACATTAACGAGCATGTAACTGCTCGTCTAATGCTCGTCTAATGCTAACTACTAAGTAGTAGTTAGCAAAGCGACTGACTCTCCTTATTGCCTTAAGGTACTGAGGCTTAATGAAACTTAATGGAACTCCACATATTCTAGAGGTTATTAGAACAGCAAAAGAGCCCTGAATATGGAATGGCATGTTCACTTGGTCCACAAACTTATGTACATAGAGTGTCAGCTGGGATACTGACTTTGTGCTTTCAAACTATTTGATAGGTTGATGTATTGGACTGATGCATTGCTGTTGATATCCGCCATAATTGATTCTTAAAATAGCAGGCTCCTCACATTAATCTTCAGTTGCCAGGCACTGTGGAATGCTTTGACAGGAAACCTTCTATAGAACCCACTGATTTATAATACAACTATTCCTTTTGTACCTCATCAACAGGGTAATAATAGTAACATCATTAGATGTGGTCAGACCATGGTTGTTTATCTCTATGTGCACTTTTAGGCAGTGATATATGATTTCATTCAGACAATATGGGCTTACCATGAAGATCCAACGATGATTTAAACCTCGTGCTCATTAATATGCTAATCAAACAACTGGATACTTTTTACTTTTTTTACTAAGATAAAAATAAATGAATAAAAAAACAAACCATCTCTGATGGAATGGGGTGCATTAGTGCATACAGAATGGGCAGACTGCACATCTGAAAAGTATCTATCAATTCTAAAAGGTATATACAGGTTTAGAGCAACAAATGCTTCCGTCCAGACGGCTTTTTTCAGTGCAGGCCTTTAGTATAACTTCATAGTAAAAGAGTCCAGGTGCTGAACTTGCCTGCCTGCATTCCAGACCTTTTACCATTAAAAAACATTAGTACATCATGAAACAAAAAATAAAACAAAGGAAACCCAGGACTGTTGAGCAGTTTGACATTAATGGGACAACATTAATCTTTCAACTGACTCCTGTAGTTCCCAGACATTTATTACATTAAGGCTGTTGTTGAAAGGAAATTGGATGCTATACAATGGTAAACATGGCCCTGTCCCAAATTTTCGGAGACAATTTCTGGCCAATAAATTAAAAATTACCTCATTTTTAAGTTTTTTCCCCATCAATTTAAACTTTTGACATGTTTTCTATCTTTGATTGTAAATAAAATGAGTTTACACAGGTTTGTCTGCTTGAAGCATAGCATATATTAAACCGTTCATTCAATTATTTTTTTTTGGTGTGAACTTTTCTCTTTTTGGATATTTTGCAATTGATTATTGATATTTCTAATCTTTGTTAGTTGAAAAAAAGGTTGTAAACACTGCACTCTAGTGGCGTCACTTCGTGGGTGCATTGTGGGTGATGTAGTTTATGGACAATGTCCTCTTTAAATCAGCAAAGACCTTATTTGAGACAATCAGGCACATTTAAAGCTCCAACATGTCTTGAGTTTGATACCTGTGCCTTAGGGCATCCTTGTGCTAAGTCTTTCCCAGATAAGCCACACCCACATGAAAAGAAAAAAATAAATAAAAGAAATGTAATTTACAGACCAGGCCACCTTTTTCAAATTGCTCCATGGACCAGTTTTGGTGTCCATTGTAGGTAAGGTGTACAGGAGTTAACATGGGCTACATGGCTTCATACACAGCAAACTCTGATGCTCTGTCCTGATTTCTTTCTATCAGAGCCAACATCAACATTTTCAACTAATTTTCTCTGTAGGATTGGACCAGAGATTCTAGCCTTCACTTCTCTGGTTCTCCAGGTGTTCTTGTTGGAGCACTTTTGGTAGATACAAATCACTGCATATTGGCATAAACTTCAAAAGACAAATGTCTTTGGAGCACCTTTGACAAGGTTCAAATTATGATGTCTAGACAGCTGGACAGTGACATTACATTGTCTAGACTTGCAGACATCATAATTCTGCAATGGCTGCTCTTATACTCAGTTAAAAGGTTATTAAGGTAACCTGATTAAGTTATTATTATCAGGGTGGGCTGGGTCTAGTGGGTTTACTGTAGTGGGTTGGGTCTACTGTAGTGATGCACCCAGGAGCGTTCTCTTTGTTGTTGTTGATTATTATTGTGTTTTATTAAACAGATCCAACGATTAGAACAAACCTTTACAGTAATGCGTGTGCGTGTTTTTCAGCGGTTCAGTGTAGTTCTGCATCCCAGGTCATTTACACACACAAAAATAAAATAAAACAAACAAACAAACAAAGATGAAAAACAAAACCCTTTGAAACATTTTTCCATCTGAAAACCAAAAACCTTGTTTCTTTTCCTCCAGCAAGCGCGCAACGTCCTTTTTTCAGCTCTGAACTACTGTTAAGCCAAATATGTGCATAAAGTGGTTTAAAAAAAAAAAAAAAAGTTTCTCTGTCAAAAATATTCCCTTTTTCTAGCATCACTTTGGAGCTAGAATGGTATGAAGTAGAGTTTTGGAAGAAAAATCCAAGCAGGTTCAGAATGGTGAAGGAAAAGCTGACCTCGGTCTCGCATTGTAATTCAAACAAAATTGCTCATTTGACGAAAAAGTAAAAAAAAAATCTGAATCCAGTGATGAGCTCTAAGACAAAGGAGTTCCTGGAGTTCATCCAAGTTCCTGGATTTGATTTGTAGAAAATCCCCCAAATGAACGAGCAAATAATAAGCGGTTGTGTACGGAGCGGAGGAGTTCAGCGAATTAACATTATCGCATGTGAAAAATTTGGACGTAGCGAGATGAAGAAATGTCAGCGCTCACCCAGGAAGATACTCGAGCTACGTGCAGTTACAGCATACAAACATGGAGGACACGGACTCCAACTACCAGCAAACACTTTCCTTAAACTCTCGGTAAGTAGTTGGTATATTGATACATTTAGAGGAGGCTTTGTGTTCTGGTGTGTATCGATAAGTTCAGGAGTCTGTGACATGTTTCAGACTCTCCACCGAGCAACTCCAAGGCTCCACCAACATCCAGGCCATAGCTGAAGGACCTTTTAGGGATGGGAGGAGTGCACTGAGCAGTCATGTTACAGGAAGTAAAAATGGTCCTTGGGTGTTAATGAAAGCGTGAGTGCTGTGGATGTCTCGTCATTCTGAGCCATGGCCATAGATGAAGGACCTATTAGGGATGAGATGATCATGAGATCCCACAAAACCTCCCCATGGTTGAAGTTCATGTCCTCCATAACTATGGAGCTGACGCTGGAGCTGGTCTACCTGACTGAGAGCTGACATTGAGCTTCATTAAAGACCAGTGTGAGAAATAATGTTCAGAATTGAAGCCATGTTGGCCTTTAGGGAATGTCCTGAAGCTCCGCCCACTTCCGAAAGGCGATCAGGAAACTGCACGATTTGGCCTTTTGTGTGAAAACTGTATCTGCGGAAGGGACTATGTACAAATGGAGGTTCTATACACACACACACACACTAACTTTTATATACACAAGCCTATTAAAATGGTAATTCTCTTCACATATTGCACAATAAAATCTCTGCATCTAGAACAAAGATCACACCTACAAAATTCCAATCCTCCAGTAAATTATGGACTGAGCTGTAGATCATCAGGTTGCTACGGGTTAATTCCATTTCGTTTCATCGTTCTTTTCAGGTTTTCCTGGCACTGAGACAAATGTAAATGATATTAAATAAAAAAAGATACATTGCAGGGCGAAATATATTCGAACACCCGACTTTTCCACCCACATGTGGTTCTTCATCAAAACGTTTCCAAAAAAGTCAAAGGAACAAAGTCGTATCGGACGTCTTTGGATGCAGTGGCAAGAAATTTTCCCTTCACTTGAACGAGGAAGCCCAAACCTGTTCCAGCATGACAATTCAAACCCTGTGCACAAAGCCAGCTCCATGAGGATCTGCTGTCTATGAGTTGGAAGTGTGTGGAAGATCTTCTGCTGTAGATCTATAAACACTATTGAGATGAATGTGAACGCTGATTGCACACACAAAATCTAGTGGGACATTTTCCCAAAAGAGTGGAGGTTATTGTAACAGAAATGTGAAATGGGATGTTCAAAAAAGTCTGTTTTTGTATCGTTGGGTGTCGACAAAGTTATTGGCATAAAATTTATCTTTTTTTACGGTGTTTTGTTATAGTTCCCGCAATAAAATAAAACAGATAACAAAAAAAGAACAAACACACAAAAAGATATGTTTTGTGAACACCCCCCACAACACATGCACACACAGACACAACAAAACAACAGACCACAAACATAAATACAATGTTTTGTGAGAGCTTCAAGTTTTAGTTCTATAAAGCAAAAAACAAACATGTATTTTTGTACACAAGCAAATACACAGAGACTAAACAAACAAAAAAAACCCTCTGTATATGGCATGGAATGACTTTTTGTTAAAGTCCCCACAAAACAAACAAAAAAAATTAAAAGATAATAACTTTCGATTGGTTTTTGTTATTGTTCGAACCCAGCCCCAAACAAACAAACAAACGAAAACAATCATAATATGTCTTGTAGTGCTCCAGTTCTCTAACATTTATATGCAAAAACGAAGAAATAAGTGAACAAATAAGGGTTGTGGTGTTGTTCTTGAAGGTTCTATCACAAACAGGAACAAACCAACCAAACAATCAAATAAGCAAACAACCATTCAAACAAACAATCAAATAATCAAACAAACAAACAATCAATTAACAAACCAAAAACACTTACCCATAACCAACCAAACGAATAGCCAATCAACCACACAAACAAACAAACAACTATTTAATCAAACAAATATACAAAGAACCACCAACCAACAAACCAAACAATTGACCAAGCAAACAAACAGCCAACCAAAAAAAAAAACCAAATAGCCAACTATAGAATCAAGCAACCAAACAACTAAACAAACAAACAACTAAACAAATAATAAACAATAAACAATCAAACAATTAACCAATTAACAAATCAATCAAGCAAATAAATAACCAATTAACTAACAAACCAAACAAACAAATAACCAACTAACTAAATAAACAAACAACAAATAATTATGACACAAATAGCCAAGCAACTAAACAAATAAACAAAAATTAAATGTCTCATGATTTTTGTTTTAGAGCTATAAAGTTTTAATGCGAAAACAAAAGAAATGCGAAAAAATCTTTGATCATTTTTGTTGTTGGTGTAAAAATAAACAATCAATAACACAAACTAAACAAACAAACAAACAAAGATTGAGTGTTTGTTTGGAGGGATTTTTTTTTAGCTCCGTGTAAACGGGCTAACAAAACTAAATGAACAAACAGACTGAAAACCAAACAACCAAAAACAACCCAAAGCTAATTTCGTTTGTAAAGCTATTTTTGTTTATAGTTCCATATGAAGCCATCCAACAAACAAACAAACAAAAACAGCTTGTAAGTTTTTTTTGTTCTAGCATTATAAAGTTTATACACAAAAGAAAACAAATAAAAAGGTTTTTGTATAGTCGTCTCCCTAAACAAAGACCAAAAACAAGAACAAACAGACAAACAAATACTACTTTTATATGTCTTGGGGCAGATTGTTGTTAGTGTTGCAAAACAAAGCAAACAAATGACCGAACAAAGAAACAAACAAACAAAATGGTTTTGTGAGTGCTTTTGGCTTTAGTCCCCGTCCTGCTTCCGTCATCCGAAAAATCCCCACAAACAAACAAAATACAAACCCTGCTGCATTTCTCCTGAATAGAACAATCTACACGGTTTGGCCAAAAGTATTGGGACACCCACCATTCCAGCCTTATATGGTTCTTCCCTCACAATTGTCCAGGACGTCTTTGGATGCCTGAAATTTTACCTTCACTTAAACTAGGAGACCCTGTTCCAGCGAAACAATGCAAACCCTGTGGACAAAACCAGCTCCATGAAGATCTGCTTTCAATGGGTCTGTGTGGAAAATTTGAGCTATAAACCATGAGATGAATCTAAACGCTGACAGAACCCCAGGCCTCCTTACTTCATCTCACCTCCATCAGTACCTAACTTTACTAACACCCTCGTCTCTAAATGAGCATAGATCTCAACAAAATATAGAGGAACATCTTCCCAGAAGAGTGGAGGCTATAAGAGCAGGGAATGGAGATTCAATGTGGAATGAGATGTTCAAAAAGAAGCACATAGCAATCTTATGGTCAGGTGTCCACAAACTTTTGGCCATGCAGTGTAAGTGAGGAAGATCTTTCCATCCGTTTGTGGACAGAATCACGTGAAACGTTATTGCATCAGAAGCTGAGAATGTGGATGAAAGGAGAAAGAAGTGACAGACAGAGGAATTTATTGTCTAGGGTTCCCTTTGGCTGTATGTATAAACATGGCTACTTCTGAACATCATTCACACACACACACACACACACACACACACACACACACACACACACACACACACACGCAAACCACCATTACCACCACAGACATCTAAAAAAAGGTGACCTCTGGGTTCCGTAGTGGACTCTCTGAGACAGCCAATCAGAGTGCACTGAGCAGTCATGTGACAGGAAGTAAAAATGGTCCCTGGGCGTCAGTAAAAGCGTGAGTGCTGTGGACGTCTCGTTGTCCCAGGAGACAGGAAGGAGGGAGAAAAGGGAAGGAGACGGAGAATGGACTGACCCGACATGGTGTGTGTGTGTGTGTGTGTGTGTGTGTGTGTGTGTGTGTGTGTGTGTGTGTGTGTGTGTGTGTGTGGGTGTGTGTGTCTGGCAAGAATTAAGAGGAAAAAAAAGAGAGAGAGAGAGAGAGAGAGAGAGAGAGAGAGAGAGAGAGAGAGAGAGAGAGAGAGAGAGAGAAAGAGGGATGATGATAGATGATGAGATAGATACTTAGACAGACAGACAGACAGACAGACAGATGAGTGAGGGATGATGATAGATAGATAGATAGATAGATAGATAGATAGATAGATAGATAGATAGATAGATAGATAGATAGATAGATAGATAGATAGATAGATAGATAGATAGATAGATAGATAGATAAGTGAGGTGTTGCTGTGCTGATGGTTAACATGTGCAGTTTCCCGTTTCCTCCTGTCTGGGCGTGTTAGGGTCATAAGTGGGCGTGGCCTAAAAGCCGTTGTCCATTCAGGTGTGCAGAGTTAAAAGCAGCCTCCTTCCTGGTGGGCAGCGCTAAAGAGCATCAGCTGCTCAGGTATCCATGGAGTTCCCTCGATGTGATGCTCAGCACGACGCCCGAGTGATTACCTTCCAAACAAAACAAAAACAATCCTCATTTACAGCACACCGTAACCATAGCAACGCCGCTACCTATACAGACGAATGAACGAAATCAGGATGGTGGATCTTCTGAGCTTGGATGTTCTACCATCCCATTCTGAGGGCCGTACCTCGGCCGTTCCCCAGCGTCTGAGAGTCGAGGTCGTCGTCGATAAACTCCTCCCCCTGGATGATGTGTTGCGTGTCGTCGCTGTGAATGACGGGGCTCGTCATCTCCTGCTCCTTCTCGTTGTGCATCTGGGCATACACGTTACGTCCCGGCAGCTTCCTGCAACCAGAGAACAACTCGTTAAGGTGCCCGGGGATTTCCGAGTCTCCGTTGCTATGGAAACGATATCGCATTAGAATCGGGGCGTTTCATATAAACTGGTGCTATGGAGCTGCATTATACTTTGTGCTGTTCCTATGGGGAAACTAATCAACACCTCCTGACCAATCACAATCCAGAATTCAGCAGGCCAAAAGTTTGTGGACAATGACCAGAAGATTGCTGTTTGCTTCTTTTTCAAAAATCCCGTTCTAAATTGAGACTCTCACAGTGACCTCCACTGTTTCAGGAAGATGTTCTACTAAAAAAACCTTCCTTTCGGCTTCTCCCATTAGGGGTCAACACAGCGGATCCTCTGCATGTTTGATTTGGCACGTTTTTACGCTGGATGCCCTTCCTAACGCAACCCTCCCCATTTATCCGGGCTTGGGACCAGCACTAAGAGTGGCTGGGGTTGGTTCCCTGACCGGGGCCGCAGCGGTGAGAGCGCCGCATCCTAACCACTAGACAACCAGGGACTGGGAAGATGTTGGGAAAAACACCAATTATATTGATTGAATAAATGCAAATAAATGGAAAAGTTTTTTAGATTAAAAAAATTAATTTAGATTTGTGTGTGTTTTACGTTTAATTTTTAATTTTTTAAAGTTCAATTTTTTCAAGTTTATTAAAAAAAAATAAAAAATGTGTTTAAACTGCGGGGCAGAGACTAAACAACCTTGCCGTCCATCATTTAATACGTTCCTGCGGAAACTCGGATTGTAACTGTGTTCCGCACACAAAAAGTGAGAAAGTTCGGTACGAATGTGTGCACTGTTACACCACTATACGATAGAAATATACCTTTTAAACTTGTAGACGAGAAAGAGTCCTGTGGTGATGAAGGTGATGAGAAGAACGCCGGCCAAAGCCCAGAACCCAGGACTTGCGGCACCGATCCGAGAACCTGTGGACCAAAACACACACATACACACAAACGTCACACTAAGTATTTGTGATATTTGTAATTGATCTTACAGCATGCAGATATACCCATCACCCTTAATCCCACACACACACACACACACACACACACACACTTTTTTTTCCAACTCTGTCATGTATTTCTATCTTCATGCAGTTTGATTCACACAAAGAGTGAAAACAGTGTAGTACACAGCAGTGAACGCACTACACAGAGCATGTAGTAGAGAAAAAGTAGATCCACTCGGTAAATTATTACACCAGTAAAAGTAAAAGTGTCCCTTTAAACTTTCACTTGAGTAAAAGTACAAATGTTTTTGCCTTCAAATGTACTTAAGTATCCAAAATACTATGATTTATTATAACTATAATGTTCCTGTTATTATTTTTATCACAAGACTCTTTACTTAATCCCCTCAGCGACCGTCACTGGATGAGTGAAACATGTTCTCAGAGCAGACCACATTTGGAGACATTTCTGAGCTTCCTTCCAAGTATAAACATGAACCTAATCTATTGCACAATTAAGTACACGTCATTGTGCAAAACCTCGGCTGATTGTAGCCATAAAATGTATACAGCATCTATATTCTTATAATATATGACTTTTAAATGAGGCTTTAAGCAGCACTGGAGATACTAAACTCAGATCAGGACCTTTTCAGTACAATCACAGAAAACCTTCATAACATCACCTCAATTACGGAAACTGAAGCAATAAGTGCTGTTTAACTCCACTAATATGCAGATAAAAGAAATCTTGTTGCTGTGTGTGTAAAAGCACAGCAGGAAACAGTATAACCTGAGTGATATACAGATATGAACCTGTTTCATTTAATACATTATCCTTAACTCTCCTCATAACCAGAAGAGTGATAGAGCTGCATAGCTTTTTTTCTGAATTGGGCTCCTAAAGGTTTAGACTTTTTCTGTCATGCCTAAACATGCCCTCTGCCTAAACCCACCACCACTAGATGGCACTCAAAACACGTTTAAAACAGAGGTCCTTGTGAGATGATTATGAGGGGGCCTGGGGTGCAGTCAGCATTCACATTCATCTCAATAGTATTAGAGCACTATAGCAGGTGATGTTCCACACACTTCCAACCCACGGAAAGCTGATCTTCATGTAGCTAGCGTTCAGCACATTGTCATGCTGGAACAGGTTTACGTCTCCAAGTTCAAGTCATAGTTATGACTGAAGACTCTGGATCTAAGCCTGAGGACATCTCCAAATGCTTAGATCTTCACTCAATAAGAGAAGTTTCAAAGTTTAAAAGAATATCCTGAAGACTTTACTTTCCTCAGCGCTGATATTCTAACCGGATTTTGAGGACCAATGCTAACGATCCAGCTCCAGTTAGAAGATCAAAGAATGGAGGATAAAAAGGAGAAGCTTGGTGGAGATAAGAGATAAAAAAACACCCACCGCTTGCTGCTGCTCTGGACGACATGTCACTAGTTACTCGCCCTTAAAACACACACCAGTAATGATTTACACCTCGGTGATCAAGTGTGGTGGGAAAAAAAAACGCTTTTTAAACAAAAGTTGTTGGACACCTGACCAGAATGTGCTTCAGAGTGCTTTTCCAATTTAACCATTTTGCATGCAATGAACTGATGCTGAGATGTTTTGGGGGGTTAAAACTATTCAGGTGAAATCAGTATAATATAATTTGATCAACATGTAAATATTAAAAAAAAACTGTAAAGACCCTACATAGTGCACAAAGACCAATATAGTTCTTATTTGGACTCATAGGGTATTAATAATGGTGTTCCACATGCCACAAAGTGCACTAGGTCCAATACAAGTCTTATTTGGACTCAAAGGATTAAAAAAAACCTAAAAAAAAACTTGATACTCAAAAACATGGTGAAATATTATGAACATTGGTGTGGTGTTACAGTACCTGCATCAGGATTGGTCAGGGTCACGAGCACTCTGAGTCCACCTCGCACGAGGAAGCTGATGTTACTCTCTCTCAGAGCCTGCTTTATGGTGGACAAGCGCTAGAACACACACACACACACACACACACACACACACACACACACACACACACATTAGCTTGCCGTTTGTCGCTAGGGTTGGTTGCTTTTTCCTAGAATCCCAAAGTAGATATCATAATATCGTGGGACATGTGTAAAACAACCTATTAGTATTAGTTTACACATAATATTGTACTGCAGTGACACCCAGTGCATACACCAGGAACTGCACCTGCAAAACTATCTTCATAACACCAAAAATCACTACAGAGAGCGGGTTGTGGGTGCGTTTCCACAGATACCTTATCTGCAAAACCAGTCCTTGCGGTGGGCGTGTCCTCCGTTGGCAACAAGTATAAATCCGCTCTGGTTGGTAGCCCTGGCTTCACCATGGCAACCATGGAGTCCTGAGGAAGTCCTGTGATCTGGAAAACATCCGAGAACCTTTAGGACATCGGAACACGTACAGTATAATGCTGCAATGTGTACGAGGCTTTTAAGTATGAAAACATTGTGTGTGTTTGTGGGTGTGTGTGTGTGTGTGTGTGTGTGTGTGTGTGTGTGTGTGTGTGTGTGTGTGTGTGAGGAGAGAAACCTTGGCCAACATCTTGGTCACCACATTCCCTACATCCTCTCTCCAATCTGGGATGTTTGGATTGAAGCGGTCCAAATTGGGACTGAAGCCAAGAGGAATGACGTGGAAGTGATCTGATGGATTGACAGAACAAAGAGACAACAATAAACACACAAATTCTCTTTATGGCCAAAAGTTTGTGGACACGTAAACCGTAAGATCAGTATGTGCTTTTTTTGGTCTCCATTCTTTGCTAAGTTCCACTCTTCTGGAAAGATGTTTGTTGAGATTCGTGCTCATTCATGTACACTAGTGTTAGCAATGATACAGCACACTCAAGATGATGTAGGTGAGATCAACTGAGGACATTCATATGTACAATAGGGTTGGAGCTCTATAGCAGGAGATCTTTCACACACTTTCAACCCATGGAAAGCATTTGTTTGAGCAAGAAGCACATAAGAGTAAAAAAGTGACATGTCCCAATACTTTTGGCACTGCAGTATATTCCATCTAGGAGACCCAAATCTGTTCCAGTACCATGAAGATGAAGAGCTTTACATGGGTGGAAGATCTTCACCAACCCTACTGAGATGAGCACGAACACTGACTGCACTCCAGGAACGTCCTCACTTCATCTTTTTAACACTTTTGTGTCTGAATGAGCTACAAATCTCCAGATTCAAGATGATACAGAACAGGATGGATGTTTGTATGCAGGTGGAAAAGAGGAGGAACGTGCACCACTAGAAACATTGATTCTTAATTGAACCCTGGGTTGAAAACCTCAGCCGTTTGAAATATCTAAGAACATTTGTAGATAGTGTTATGGGAACGTATGTACATGTGTGAATGCTGAAAGTAAGACATACAGGATATAAATAAACTCCGTCTCACCGTAAACCCGTACGGTTTTGCTGTCCTGCACGGTGGAGCGGCCGTTAGAAGCCTGAACCGTCACGGAGATCTCACCCACTTCCGAAAAACTCGTCAGTATGCTGTTCTCCAAAGTCAGCCTCGGCTGTGAGGGACAAAAAAAACACACACAAAAAATACAATATTGCGTTTTCATGAGACCTCAAATAATCTGCTAAATATATTATCATAAAAAAATCATAATAATAAATCAATCAATTAAATATGATAAAAAATGAAAAGGCACCTGTAGGTTTAAATTTTTTACACTTTTATCTTTATAGTAAATTATTGTATTTATTTATAAACCTTAAAAAAGTTTTTTTTTTTTTTTATCAGAATTTTTGTTATTTTCCATTTTTAACTCATATTTTGTATTTTTTTTACCGATTTATTATGGGCTCATTTTCATGATTGATTCTTTTTAGTATTTAAATGATTTGTTTATTTTATTCAATTAATAACACATAAATAGCATATTTCTTACTCTTTTTTTATTTGCCAAATCTTTTAATTTATTTAAAGAATTTACATAATTAGTTACAAATAACTAACACATTTTTACTCCTTTATATTTGTCATTTGTATAAATATTTTTTTTAACAAAATCCTATTTATAATCGATTTAATTTTATATTTTTTAATTGAATATATATATTTTTTTTTTTCTTCTGTGCTCCCAGGATGTCACATGTCTACGTGTATATATACCATATTTCACACAATTTATTTCTCAACAAAATAAATACATTTTGTTTTTACTCCTAATTCAAAAAAATTCTCAAATTGAAAGAATAAAAAATATATATTATATTTAATTCGTATTCACAGTTTATTCTTTTTTTATTTAATATCATATTTATGAATTTTATATCATAGCTCATGTATTATTTATTTTTAATTAATAATTTATAATACTATATTCATTATTTATTACTTTTTTTCACACGTGTTCCCAGGATGCAACATCTCTACATTTGTACTTATCGTATTTTAGACAAATCTTTTATCAACAGGTCATTTTCATATGATTTCTTAAACATAATGCATATTTTAATAATACTCTTTTTTTTTTAATTTCCACACAATTTTTATTCAGAATATGTTCATTTTCAGATTTTTGTATTTATGTTTTAATGATTCCTTCATTCGCTCCTGGAAAGGATTTTCTCCTCTCGGTAATAAACACAGGTTTCACGAGCTTTCGGAAAGCAGCGTTATGAGGACGTCACTGAAAAACTGTAACTGAACCTGATTCATCGATGAAATAAAAACAAAAGTCCACCTGTACTTCATCGCCAATCCACCAGTAGTACACGGTGAGGTTCGAGTTCTCAGGAAGCACCACAGCTGACAGGTTCACTTCCTGTTTCCTTCCTGCAATGGGCACCACTTCCAGATGGACTTCCTGTAGAGGCACTGAGAAACCCGACAAGAACATGTTACCTTCACGTTGATACGTCTGAGACCAGCAAGGCAAGTGTGCAGTAAATATTCCACAACATCTCTGAGGGATAAGAAACTAATGATGTGTGAGGAAACATCAGCCACATTGTGTATTCTAACGTTCCCATCAAACACCACATTCTAGCTCAATATCTTCAGTGTTTCAGCGCTCCCTGCTGGCAGAGCATTATGGAGAAAAACCAGGATGATCAGGAAGGAACCCGAGTAACGTGACTCACGTGCGACCCGGATGTACAACGTGGCCTGATCGTGACCTTCGCTGTTCTCCGCCTTCACGCTGACCCGATAAAATCCCGGCTTCTCGTAGCGATGCTGGATCGGTTCATCCGTCACCGTCAGGTTCTGATAGATCGCACGGACTCCGTCAGAGAGGTCCACCTGGTACCGGGTACTGCTGGTATCACCCTGAGAGAGAGACAGAGCGAATTATATTCATCCTTTTTGTATAAAAGTAAAAAATAATAAATATAAACATTAGATTTTTTACATCAAATATTAATATATAATATATTTCTTTATCAGTTGTTCATTTGATACATATTTATTGTCTAATAATATTTGTTTTCCTCACACACAATGAAGTATTAATTTAGTAGAATCTATTGAATGTATTTTTTGGTTGGAGGAATGAAGAAAGATTTCTATATGAATATTTTTGTTTATAATTTATTTGAACACAATTAATTTCCATTATTTTGTCTGTATTTGATTCTATTTTTTTATTTGTTTGTTTTTAATCATATATTCCTGAAGTCTAATTGCCCCAAAAATGCATGTTTGTCTTGTGTGCTTTATTTATTACATTTTTTTTTTCCCAAATGTTTTGTAGTGTCCTACTATGGATTTTTAAAACATTATACTCTTATTTTGTACCTGTAGTTTTTTTTTTTTCACACCATATCTTTTGAACTAGAAAAGGATTTATACCGATTGGCCAGCCAGAGCAACCGAGCTGGGAAGGATGTGATACAAGTTAGAGCAATAAAGGATGGAGATGGAAATGTGTTGACTAGTGAGGAGAGTGTGTTGAGAAGATGGAGGGAATATTTTGAGCAGCTGATGAATGAAGAAAATGAGAGAGAGAGAAGGTTGGATGGTGTGGAGATGTGAAGCAGGAAGTGGATAGGATTAGTAAGGAGGAAGTGAGAGCAGCGATTAAGAGGATGAAGAGTGGAAAGTCGGTTGGACCAGATGACATACCGGTAGAAGCGTGGAGATGTTTAAGAGAGATGCAGTGGAGTTTTTAACAAGATTGTTTAACAAGATTCTGGAAGGTGAGACGATGCATGAGGAATGGAGAAGGAGTGTGCTGGTACCGATCTTTAAGCATAAGGGAGATGTGCAGACCTGCAGTAACTACAGGGGGAATTCAGTTGATCAGTCACACCATGAAGTTATGGGAAATAGTAGTGGAAGCCAGGCTGAGAGAAGAGGTGACCATCTGTGAGCAGCAGTATGGTTTCATGCCGAGGAAGAGCAACACAGATGCCTTATTTGCTTTGAGGATGTTGATGGAGAAGTATAGAGAAGGACAAAAGGAGGTGCATTGTGTATTTTGTGGATTTAGAGAAAGCGTATGACAGGGTGGAGAGAGGAGTTGTGGTATTGTATGAGGAAGTCAGGTGTATCAGAGAAGTATGTGAGGGTGGTGCAGGACATGTATCAGCAGTGAAGTGTGCAGTAGGAACGACAGACTGGTTCAAGGTGGAGGTTAGACTGCATCAAGGATCGGCTCTGAGCCCTTTCCTGTTTGTTTCCTGTGGTTATGGACAGGTTGATGGACGAGGTCAGACAGGAGTCTCTGTGGACTATGATGTTTGCGGATGATATTGTGATTTGTGGTGAGAGTAGTGAGCAGGTGGAGAAGAGCCTGGAGAGGTGGAGGTACGTGCTGGAGAGAAGGGGAATGAAAGTCAGTAGGAGTAAGACAGAGTACATGTGTGTGAATGAGAGGGGGGCAGTGGAGGGGTGCAGTTACAGGGAGAAGAGGTGGAGAAGGTGGAGGAGTTCAGATACCTGGGGTCAACAGTGCAAAGTAATGGAGAGTGTGTTAGAGAAGTGTAGAAAAGAGTGCAGGCAGGCTGGAGTGGGTGGAGAAGAGTGATAGCAGGAGTGATTTGTGATAGAAGAGCATCTGTGAGAGTGAAAGGGAAAGTTTATAGGACTGTGGTGAGACCTGAGATGTTGTATGGATTAGAGACAGTGGCATTAAGTAAAAGACAGGAGGTGGAGCTGGAGGGAGCAGAGCTGAAGATGTTGAGATGTTTGTTGGGAGTGACGACGATGGACAGGATTAGAAATGAGTTTATTAGAGGGACAACACATGTAGGACGTTTTGGAGACAAGGGAGGTGAGATTAAGATGGTTTGAAAATGTGCAGAGGAGGGACATCAGTAGAAGAATGCTGAGGATGGAGACACCAGGAAGGAGAAAAAGAGGAAGACCAAGGAGGAGGTTCATGGATGTGGTGAGGGAAGACATGCAGGTAGTTGAAAGAGGCAGATGTAGAGGAAAAGGGGGGTGGAGACAGATGATCCGCTGTGGAGACCCCTAATGGGAGAAGCCGAAAGAAGAAGACGATTCGATGTATTTTAAATAAAAGAATAAAAAAAATATTTTTGGCAAAATTTCTTTGGGTCATGCTGGAAATGCAATGCTACCGCATCCAATCTTATACAATTGTGTGCCTCCAGATTTTTGGTGACAGTTTAAGGAAGAACCACATATAAGTGAAAAAGTTGGTGTCCCAATAGTTTTTGGACAATATGATAAACACATTAATTAATTATGATTATTGATTATTATTTGAATCATCACATGGCACACATTACAGCATCAGATTAAAGGAGGGGGCGTGGTCAATAATTTGAAGAAGGGGCTATAGATTAGAAAATAAATATATACTACATACACTGTATATTCCATCATCAATGCACACACACACACACACACACACACACACACACACACACACACACACACACACACACACATAGACATAGACACACACATACACACCCGCTCCTGATGGACCATGAAGGTGATGTCATCACCAGGCGCCACAGTGAGCATCTGCCCCTTGATGCCCAGCTGGAGGCCTCTAGGGGGCATCAGAGGACAGACGTGCTGCTTTCTGCTCTCCTCTTTATTCATCCCTCCTTCACACACGTTGGAGATGAGCTTACGATAGCTGAGAAACACACACACACACACACACACACACACACACACATGCTGAATGATTTAAACACATCTAATGCTTTTTCTCATTAGTATTCAGTACAGATCCTTTGATGTTCCCATATAGAATCAGCTTCATGTGTGTATGTATGTATGTATGTATGTATGTATGTATGTATGTATGTATGTATGTATGTATGTATGTATGTGTTGGGGATTGGGGATTTTGTGTGAATCTGTGTGTGTTAGTGTATGTGTGTATGCATTTTGTGTGTGTTTGTGTGTATTGGTTTAATGATAGATGTTGTATGTATAATTGCTGGTGTGTGTTTGTGTGTATTGTGTGTCATGTGTTAGATGTGTAGTTGATGTGGGTTTTATATGTATGTGTTTGTATTGGTGTATAAGTAGACGTGGGTGGGTGTGTGTGTGTGTGTGTGTGTGTGTGTGTGTGTGTGTGTATGCTGTTAGTAGGATATAAGGCCTTGTTGAGAGCTTGCTATGCTGCAGTCATGCTCTGTTTACTATGTTTACTACACCTCTCTCTTTCTCTCTCTCTCTCTCTCTCTCTCTCTCTCTCTCTCTCTCTCTCTCTCTCACACACACACACACACACACACACACACACACACACACACACACACACACACACAGACATGCAGATCTTGGGATTTGTGTAAATGTAGATGTTTGTGTGTGTGTGTGTGTGTACCCGGTGCTGGTCTGGTAGGTTTGTCCCAAATGGCAGTTTTCGGGCGGAACTTCCGGATCGTGCCAAAAGTCATGGGTACAGCGATCACCCTCTGCCTTCGGGCTGCGCTCAAATCCATAATCACTACACACACACACACACACACACAACCACACACACACATTTATATCTGCATTTAATCTTCTTATATATATTTTATTATTTCCTGTTTTTCTTTTAGCTGCCTACCAGCTAAAGTCTTTCTCGGTGCACTGACAGGGTTTAGCCGTTAGTGCAGACGTGTAGCTCTTCCCTTTAACGCACAGAGACGACTCCTTCCTTCTTCTGTATATTCGCTGCTGTCCCATGATGCAACTCTCTCCCTGAAGAAGGACAAAATAATGAGAACCCTTAGACAGGAAGTGGACAAAAGAAAGGAATTAAAAAGAGAGGAAGACAGACAGGTAATCAAAGAAACAGACAAATAAACAGAGAGACATGTAATAAGACAGACAGACAAATGGAGATGCAGAGAAGTTGAATACAGATAGATAGAGGAATACACAGACATAGACAGACAGAGACAGGGGAGGTGTGAGAGACAGGAAGTAGAGACAAACAGGTTTATGTTGTGATATAGTCAGGAAGTAGAGACAGAGAGGTATGACAGAAACAGGAAGTACAGACAGACAGGTATGAGGTGTGACAGACACAGGAAGTAGATGTAGACAGGTGAGGTGTGAGAGAGACAGAAAATAAAGGCAGACAGGTATGTGGTGTGACAGAGACAGCAGATAGAGACAGTCAGGTATGAGATGTGAGAGAGACAGTCAGGTAAGAGACGTGAGAGAGACAGACAGGTATGAGACGTGAAAGAGACAGACAGGTATGAGACATGAGAGAGACAGACAGGTATGAGATGTGAGAGGGACAGACAGGTATGAGACGTGAAAGAGACAGACAGGTATGAGACGTGAAAGAGACAGACAGGTATGAGATGTGAGAGAGACAGACAGGTATGAGATGTGAGAGGGACAGACAGGTATGAGACGTGAAAGAGACAGACAGGTATGAGACGTGAAAGAGACAGACAGGTATGAGACGTGAAAGAGACAGACAGGTATGAGATGTGAGAGAGACAGACAGGTATGAGATGTGAGAGGTGTTAGATACCTGGAGGTTTGTGAGTATCCATGAGTCGTAGTCATCCTCATTACACTGCTGAGGAAAAGCCTGCCGGAAATCCACCTTCACCAACTCCCAGTCTGAACGATAGCTAATGTGACCAAACACACTACACACACACACACACACACAATGCAGTGAATAAAACACATCTGCTCATGCACACGTGAACAGAGCCAGAGTGAACAGCGCTGTTAAATGTTTCTTCAAATTGTTGTTTGAAGGAAACAGCAGCCACATGAGGGCACTCTGGGCTTAAGATTGAGGGCTGAAACACTTACAGGTCTGAGGTGGGACTGAGACGGAGACAGAAACATTGACTAAAGCTGAGGTTGAGACAGAGACTGAGACTTAGGCTGAGGCTGAGACTGTGGTATAGACCAAGGCTGTTAAGTTAAGACTAAGGTGACACTGACAGATAAACTAAGGTTGAGACTACAGGTGAGGCTGAGAACAAGACTGAGACTGAGACTGAGGCTGTGACTGAGGATGAGACTGAGACTGAGAATGAGAGTAAGGCTGAGTTACAGGCTGATGTTGACACTGAGACTAAGGTTGGGACTAAGGTTGGGTCTAAGGTTGTGACTAAGGATGAGGCTGATACTAAGCCTGGGGCTTAGACTGAGATTGAGGCTCAGAATAATCCTAAAACTAAGAAAGAAGCTTAGACTTGAGGCTGAAACTAAGCCTAAGGCTGAGACTGAGGTTGAGGCTGAGACTGAGGTTGAGGCTCTGACTAAGCCTAAGACTAAGGAAGAAGCTGAGACTTAGCTTGAGGCTGATGTTGAATGAGGTTTAGGCTGAGAATGATACTAAGGCTGTGACTAAGGCTAAGATTAAGACTGAGTTTGAAGCCGATACTAAGGTCTCAGTAAAACTGAGGGTGAGTCTGAGTCTGAGGTTGAGACTGAGGCTGAGGCTGAGGCTGAGAATGGGACTGAAAATGGGGCTAAGCCTGAAATTGACAACAAGGCTGTGTCTGATACAGAGATTAAAGCTGAGGCTGACACTGAAGTTGAGAATGAGGTTGAAGCTGAGGCATATGTTTAGGCTAAGGCTGAGGGTGCTCTTTCTGTGAAACAAATCATCTTTCCTAAGCACCACATCAACAAAAGCAAGAAGATCTCCTCAAAGCTTCCCCTTTTCTGCCTACACACGGCTACAGTTTGAAAATAAACATGGCTAGCTCATGTTTTACGATACAAAATGTCTACAGTGGAAATGTTATGTATTTTCATTTGAAGTAGCAGTACAGTAGGAACTGTAGCTCAGTGCCAAAACATCTCCAAGCCAACGTTTCTGCGCTTCTCTTTCCTTTAAAATGACTACTGAAGTTTCAGCCAAAACATCGCTCGACCGCCTGCTGCTGAACTGCCAGATATCTGCTATGAATCCTGTAAATTATTTCTCACATATTTCACTGAATGTTACAACATAGCACTGGTGAAGTCTGTATCCTGATTGGGCTGAAAGCTTTCCTATAAGAGCAGCCCACTCAGCAATTTCCATATAATAAATACAAAACACCTGACCATGAGATTGTTTTATCATCTCGTCACACATTTAGTCTCTATTTGCTGTGCGAATAACCTCCACGTCTCTGGGAAGATGTTCCACCAGATTTTGTGGAGACTTAAGCTCATTCAGGTACAATGGTCTCAGAGCTGGAGGTATTTCAGAAAAGCAAACAGACACAAGCTCAAGTTGAATCTGTGAAAGCTCAGGAGCTAACTGATTGCTGCTTTGATCACGCCAGATGTTGATTTGCTCCTGGAGCAGTGCAGCTTTTAGAGCGCTAAATGTTTCTTCAAGACGTGTTTTATCTTCCAGATGGAGACTCTGGTTTACTTAAGAGCAGATGCAGATAATTAGTAAAAGGCAGGCGGATTGAATGGGGAATGAATTTGATGGACGAATTGGGAAAATGGAGTCAGGTGGTGGACTGATTTGGGAAAACCTGATAGACAGTTTGAGGTGGAGATGTAGGAAGGAAAAAAGATAGCTGACCAGAATGGAACAGCGTGGAAATGTGGGACTGGTTATAATGTACAACAGATAAACAGGTGATGGTGATGGACAGACAGGCAGAGATGCGTATCAAATGGAATTGGGGGACAGGTCAGGAAAAGGGACAAGCAGATGATGCAAATGGTGAGGGACAGACAATAGATATGAGAATCAGATGGAATTGGAGGCAGTTGAGGAGAAGAAAAGATAGATAGAAATGATAGTGATGGACAGACTGGTAAATGTGAGAACCAGATGGAAAAGTGGAGGAGAAGGAAAAGCAGATTGAGGTGATAGTGAGGGACAGATGGGTAGAGATAACAACCTGTTACAAAGATAAAACAAAAAAGATGATTTGTCAAAATGGCTAATTAATGGTGAAGGACAGGTGAATCACAGAGAAAGACAAATGGAGGTAATTGACAGACAGGTAGAGTTGAGGGAATTGAGGGATACATAAAAGATTTGTCCTAATGAATTAATGGAGGTAAGGGATGAAAGAATAGGGGAGACAGGAGAAGACAGGAGAAAGTGATGGACAAACAGGTAGAATTGAGAAGTGAATGGAAGTGAGGGGTGAAGATGTGAGGACAAATGAAATTGAGGTACATTTATAGCTAATGAACAAATGCTTGTTAATGACCAGACTGGTGTAGATTTTCCACTAACGAGTGTGTGAGGAATGGATGAAATTGGGTGGACAGGGGTGAATAGGTCGATAGAACAGACAGATAAAGATTCTGAGCAGATGTTGAATGTAACAACCAAGATGAGTTTTAGGTTTCAATTAAATATAAGTGAATGTGCAGGTTATGTATCTTAAGTGGTGGACATGACAGGGGACAACAAGTGAATTACTAGACCAATGGGGGAAAAAAACAGAAAGATAGAGACAGTTTGCCCATAAAAGAGCTAGTGGTGTGGTCAGGGTTGTGTCTCCTTACTTCTTGACCTGCTAGCTGCTTGACCTTAGTAGAGCTTTTGGCACCATTGACCAATATATCCTTCTTGCTAAACTAGAAAATGTTGGGTTAAAGGGAACAGCTCTCTCCTGGCTCAGGTCTTATTTAATTGATCGTTATCAGTTTATTGATGTAAATGGTAAAGATTGGTGTTCTGCAAGGATCTGTCTTCGGCCCACTGCTTTTCTCTTTATATCTGCTGCCTCTGGGTGAAATTATACATAAGCATGGTATTTGGTTTAATTGCTATGCTGATGATACCCAGCTGTATATTTCAGCAAAACCAGATGTGTTCTGCTGCTATAGTGAGTCACGCCATTCCCAAACTGCACAGTGTCCTTAACTTTTATACAAAAATAAGTAGACTTAGTTCTCTCTCACAATAAGTAGTTCTCTCTCTCGGTCAAGTTAAACAAGCTCCTTAAGTACCAGTGACCACTCTTCCTGCCCCTCTCTCTTTAGATCTGCCCACTTTGTCCCGACCTGCCTCTGGATGGTGGACTCTTCAATTGAAGGCCACTCTGTGCAGCTGGGGATGGTTTCACATCTACTGCCTGGGGATCTATACAATTACGGAGTAACACAGAAGCTTTAAGGATTTGGATTTGGACTGTAGATAATATCAACAGTCTGCTACACTGACTCAGGACTACAGTTTGCATCTGATCATCATCACTGCACACCTTAACATTGTTTAGCTGTAATTAACAGACATTCGGTGCAACCCAGATGTGGATAAGGTTCCCTCTTGTGTCTGGTTCCTCTCAAGATTACTTCCTTTTACCATGTCAGGAAGTTTTTCCCTGCCACAGTCGCCACCGGCTCACTTATTAGAGACAAACTTACAATTGAAATGAAGTGAATTGAAGACTAATAAAAAGAGGTTGATATGAGGGACAGATTCGTGGAAACAACTAAAAGTGAGGGGAAATGAAGGTAACATTTGGAGATCAGCAAGAGTTTGTATTTGAGGTAAACTCTAGATATCTGTTAGTAAGGGGACAGAAAATGGACAGGCAAAGGCGTAAGTCCTGCAACTGTGTTGGATCTGGGGGATGCTAATTGAGGAATGAAAGACAGGTAAATGAGCTTGGAAGGTTTTGGAGATAAGGAACTTCTGAGTACAGGAGGTAGACAAGGCATGTGAGGATCAAAAAGAGATCCCACAGGTAAGGAACAAAGGTCAGGACTCACGTCATAACCAGCGTCTCATCTCCGGGTTCACTGAGCAAGCCGTCCACGAACACCGACGTGCTGGTGAAATTGTGGATGCTCCACGTATGTCCTTCATCCACACTAAACCTGCAGAGACATAACATCTTAGATCAGTGAATTTTTTTCTTTCCGAAAATGAAAACAATTATTTCACCCCGCCAACTTGATCTGTCTTACATGATTATACTGCACTGCTTAAATTATTGACCTGTGTCATCGATCTGCTCTGTCTTCCATCACCAGGGACAACTTTTGTCATGGACGCATGCCATTGTTCATTGACCTGCATTGTATTCACTATCTTCACTATAATCAACCTACAACACTCATTAGTCACCAGTTAAGTTGCTTCTTGGTTTCCATAGTAACCACTGATTGAAATGATTCGGTTACATAGTTTTTATACGCCATTGCTTTGGATTTGGTCCTTTTCTTTACCCGTCATTGGTCTATAACCCATTGTTTATGTATAATCAGTTGTTTCTTTGTTTTATCCACAATCTCTTTATAGGTGCTAGCATGAAATTCACCTGAACTAGGAGAAACTATAATTCTGGGCAAAAAGTCAGCTCCATGAAGATATGCTTTAAATGGGTTGGAGTGGAAGATCTCCTGCTTTAGAGCTCCAACCCTAACACCTTAAGATTGAATCGAACGCTAATTTCAGCCCACGCTTCCTCACCTCACATACATTTTGTGGCTAAGAAAACAAATGTGTGCCTTCAACTGTGTGGCAACGGTTTGGAGAAGAACCACAGACGGAAAGGTCAGGCAGCACAATATTTTTGTAGATATGTAGTATATCGATCATGCATTACATGTTGCGGGAACACCGTACGACATCATAAAACTTTGAACTGATGCCGATTTGGACGCATTTCAATCTTTTTTCTTGTGTTTACCAGACTTTTCCATTTCCTGGGTTGAAACATCATCTCCTTCGTCATCGTTTCTGATTAGACACTGTAGACTGAAATGAACACGGGCTGATGGAGTCATGAGCCGTGTTCTGCTTTCCTGCTCATCTGACAAGAGCTAAGAAAAGCAAGCTGTGACTCATATGCTCTCGTGCTCTATATGGTAATTTTTTTTTTTTTCATTTTTCATCCCTCGCTCACTGCAACATGCTAAAAATATGTCAACACGTGAACGGAGCGGTGGCTTGGAGCTGCATTCCTTGCTACGCAGCACTGGTTTGAGGTTTCACATTTTCTCAGGACTTTAACTTGCCTTGGGGCTTTACCAAATCCAGGGTTTACGATGACTTTGTGTGTGTATGTGTGTGTGTCCGTGTCC
>NC_139578.1:31886969-31894469 GCF_946808225.1 Silurus aristotelis
TAGCAGCCATCACTTCATTAGAGTAAATCACATTAAAGATTCCATCCTGAGGCGAGTTACACACCAGAATGTGTTGATCCAAAGAGAACAGGGTTTTAAAAGTGTGAGAGAGAGAGAGAGAGAGAGAGAGAGAGAGAGAGAGAGAGAGAGAGAGAGAGAGAGAGAGAGAGAGAGAGAGAGAGAGAGAGAGAGAGGGAATCTCGTTTCCATATGCATCATCATCTATTATTCTAAACATTCAGCAGTAATTAACAGAGAAGGGATTTATATAAACACAACACAAGGGCAAAATTCCATAAAAATAATATGGGCAAATCAAACAGAATACTAATATTTTACCATCACACCACCCCCACGTATCCCGACCCTTTACCATCACATTAGCCCAAAAGTACCAGTACCATGACCCTTTACAAACACAAAATCCTTATTTACCCTGACCTTTTACCATCATATTATCCCCTTGTAGCCTGAACCTTTTCCATCACATTATCCCCATATACCTTGACCTTTTACCATCACATTAGCCCAAAAGTACCCTGACCCTTTACCATTACATTATCCCCATGTAGTCTGACCCTTTACCATCACATTATCCCTATGTATCCTGATGCTTTACCATCATATTATCCCAATGTAGCCTGACCTTTTACCATCACATTGTACCCTTGTAGCCTGACCCTTTACCATCAAATTATCCCCATGTAGTCTGACCCTTTACCATCACATTATCCCTATGTATCCTGATGCTTTACCATCATAATATCCCAATGTAGCCTGACCTTTTACCATCACATTGTACCCTTGTAGCCTGACCCTTTACCATCACATTATCCACATGTAGCCTGACAATTTACCATCACATTATTTCCATTTATCCTGAACCTTTTTCATCACATTATTCCCATATACCTTGACCTTTTACCATCAAATTATCCCCATGTAGATTGACCCTTTACCACACCATCCCCATGTAGCCTGACCCTTTACCATCACATTATACTTATGTAGCCTAACCCTTTACTATCATATTATTCCCATGTATTCTCATGTTGCCAATTGTTAAGTCTCTGTGTTACTGAGGTTAATATCCCAGCACTACATAGATGCCATTGTTAGGTACTTGAAAAAGGCCCTTAACCCTCTCTGCTCCTGGGACAATATATCATGATCTAATAGGTTACAATCCAGCCCTATTTTGCTCACACTATCCCAAGCCCATGAATATCTTAACCCTTTATCCCTATCCTATAACACCATGCTGAGTCCATCTGCATCTCTGACCTGCATATCCAACCTAATTCCCACCCTAAGTAACACTATCTAGAGCCCATTTATATCCCATAGTTATTCCAAACAATATCCTGAAAATCTCAAGGACCTCAAAAGCATCTGACAAAAGAGATGCCCAAAACATTATAGACACAAATATTACCACAACTGCAGCATGATTATCTGATTCATTTTACAAAAGTTTGAATAGACTCCACACAGTCTCTATTACTGTGGATACCTGCAGAACACAGCAGCATTACTATTCCTCATTCCAGTCAATTCTTAAGCAATACATTTAAATAATACACTCGAAGGAATGGAAAATAAAAGAAGAAAGCGGCATCAAAGGAACAAGAGAATTACTGGCAAAGAGAGATGATTGTGTGTCAAGGACAGAGAAAGAGATAAAACAAGTCGATATCCATTGTAATTTAAATGATGCATCAATTTTAAATAAAAACCCAGACTGTTCTACAAGTCTCTTTTCAGATTGCAGAGGAAGCCAAAGACCCCTGCTACTTTTCCACTACCCACAATGCCTTGTAGGATGAGATGAGTCAACCTCCTTGCTGGGAGAGGTCACGGGGTTCAATTTTCAGCCTTGGGTAAGCATCAGATTGAGGAAAGAATAGAAACTATAAGAATAAATATCATTGTTAGAATACTGTATATTCATGTGATGTTTGAGTGATGGTTTTGATTAGCTGAAGCCTTTTAAATTATGCTAATTAGGTCATTATTCTCTTGAAGGGTTGAGCCAAACACGGCCATCTTGATTAGCATTATGTAAATGGCCGGGTGCGCTAGAAGCTTCTGTTCATTGTTAACTTGTTTGGGCATGTTGCTAACAAACAAGAGAGCGTGAATAGATTGAATTAGCCCACATGCAAATTGCCTGCTAATCGCTGGATTCTAGCCTTCGTTTACTGTTTACGCAGACACTGTTTTTAGACATGATTTGGCCCAGTCCGTTGGAAACTGATTTCCTATAGTCAGTAGACATTGTTTTTAGATTTCTGCAACATGATGCAGCATTAGCAACATGAACAGAATGAAGCAAAGACAGCAGGCTTTCTGGCTTTCATAGAAGTTATCTTGGAGTGGAATGTCGAACTTGTTGGCACGAGATCTACCTGGGAAGGGGCATGTTGTGAACATTTCATTAATGTTCCTTAGCTTCTTAACATCTA
Organism: Silurus aristotelis; assembly: GCF_946808225.1. Classification (NCBI taxonomy): domain Eukaryota; kingdom Metazoa; phylum Chordata; class Actinopteri; order Siluriformes; family Siluridae; genus Silurus; species Silurus aristotelis. The sequence goes on from NC_139578.1 coordinate 31,889,435, forward strand.
TTTATGCAGCTGTGATTAAAACAAAGGGCATAACATTATGACCACCTGCCTAATATTGTGTTGGTCCCCATTTTGCTGCCAAAACAGTCATGACCCGTCAAACATTAACAGCATGAACTTCATCAGCAGTTTGAGCTATAGGAGCTTGTCTGTTTGGTTGGACCACACAAACCAGCCTTCGCGCCCCACATGCATCAATGAGCCTTGGCTGCCCACGACCCTGTCGGCAGTTCACCACTGTTCCCTCCTTGGAGCACTTTTGATAGATTCTAACCACTGCAGACCAGGAACATCCCACAAGAGCTGTAGTATTGGAAATGCTCTGACCCAGTTGTTTAGACATCACAATTTATCAAATTTGCTTAAATCTTTACGCTCGCCCATTTTTCCTGCTTCTAACACATCGACTTTGAGGACAAAATGTTCATTTGCTGCATGATAAATATATCCACCCAGAGGTGCCATAGTAAAGATATTCACTTCGCTAATGTGGAAGTGTGGCACAGTAAAGCAACCCTCCTGGCTTTCAGCAAGCTTGCTCGCCAAACTTAGTGGCAGAGGGGCTTCATCTCTGAGAGTTTACTACAATTCTAGCTTAAATTTTAGCCTTTCTAATACAGCAATTGGTTGGGAATTTGCCTTCTTATTAAAAATACTATAGAGACATATATGATATGTAATACATTCTGAATGATCTCTTCTGGAGCAGAGACTTTGATTCAAGTATTGTGGTCAGTTCCTGGCATTTCTAAACCATGTTTTGTTCTCGGTTTGTAGATCACCAGACTTTTGCCTGGTCCATGCCTTTGCAATCGCTCTGCTGTTCTTATAATAACATGCTCTTACCCAGCACTTGCCTCCGCCTCTGCTAATGTGTGCCCTCAAGGACAGCAAGGTTAAAAGCAAATACAAATTTAGAAACGTGAATGTAAGACCCAGGAATTTGTATACGGCGCTTTCTACCTGTTTGCAGTTCACCGTTTTGCCGTTCATGTCGACGGTAGGCGGAGCTAGCAGCTCCCAGTCACGCCCTTTGTTGTACGTAATGAGAGTCCTCACTTTGCCGTCCACTTTCTGATTGGCCAAGAAGACGCCTTTGACTCCACGCACCTGCGAAAGCATAAAGGATGGAGTGGGGAGAGTTGATCGGGTTAAAGAGCGGTACTTAGTCGGTGTTCAGTACATCCTGTAATTAAATCCGACAGCTTCGCTGGGAATATGAAGGGCACTCATGTATAATGAATAATGCAATTTCACCTCACGCCTTTAATAAAGTATGCAATGTAATTAAGTAAACAAGGATGTATCTGTCTATCGTCTTTTCTCTCTCTCTATCTCTCCCTCTCACACACACACACAGCTTAATTCCTAGCGTTTGGTCATTGTTCCTGACCTCCAGCACGTCAATGATGACGTTCTCCTCGGGCTGTCTGGTGCTGCGAACATTCTCCAGCAGAACGGAGTAATACACCCCCTGCTGGTCTGAGGCGTAGAGGTTATACGTGTCCGTCTGGTACCATTCCTGCAGGGCGAGCAGTACCTGGTTCTCATCCGTGCTCACAACCTGCACGTCCTACACAAAGAGCCAAACATCAAATCAACCTCACACCTCATTTGTTTTTTTAGAAAAGTTACATCAGGAGTGTCCAATCTTTTCCACAAAAAACCGGTGTGGGTGCAGGTTTTCATTCCAACCAAGCCACACCAGATTCCACCTGATTATATTTTCATTTTTAATGGACTTTATGGTGTGGCCCTTGTCAGGGGCCCCTTTGTGGAAACGATTGGACCCCTGAGTTACATCATAGATGGAGTCCGTGTCTTTATGGTTGTAAAAAATATCATTCAGGAAGTGTATAACCAGAGACGTTTGAACATAGATCGTCAGAGGGGCATCCCCTGAAAAGCTACCCCAAAAGTATTGGGACACCTGACTTCTCCAACCTATATGTGGTTCTTTTCCAAACTGTTACCACAAAGTTGGATGCACACACTTGAACTAGGAGATCCAAACTTGCATGGCAATGCCTCCTTACCTCACCCCCATCATTACCAGACTTTACTAACATCCTTGTGTCTGAAGGAAACTTCACAAATCTTCATACAATCTAGTGGACATCTTCGAGAATAGTGGAACTTATAATACAGGTGAATGGGGGTGGACTGGGATATTCAAAAAAATTCAAATAACAAGTGAGGTCAGATGTCCACAAACTTTTGGCCAAATAGATTGTGATCTTCATGACATCATCTTCTCATGAGAACAAGATCCCAACACCAGTCCACTTTATAGCATCTTTTTATGACACAATGCCCTCACATCGTCCCTGACATCACCACAACGGCTTAACGATTAAACACATGAAGCAGGTTCTGGCATCATCTTGATTTTGTGTGTGTGTGTGTGTGTGTGTGTGTGTTTTTGAGATGTTCATGACTCTTCTTCTTAGTGTTGAAAAAGACAGCTTATGTTTTATTCAGACCTGAAAAACAGTGTGGCTCTTTCTCAGCATAACTGCAAGAACACATTCACACACAGCACACACACGCACACACGCGCACACACACACGCGCGCGCACACACACACACACACACACACACACACACACACACACACACACACACACACAGTGCGTCTCTGGGGAAAAGTGTGGACATTCACAAAACTGCAAGGAAAAAAACAAACTGTTGATGTGACAGAAACAAACACACTGATCTTCACACTGTGTAGCCATAGAAACTGTAAGTCTACAACACACACACACACACACACACAACACACTTGTACAGAGTAACTAGTTGTAAAAACTAAGGCAGTAATTAAGTTCCCGAATAGGGACTGCAAACTAACGAAGAAACAAAAAATTATCTCTGTCCTATATAATGCTTTAAGCCTGAATTCCTGTTTAACCCTGACTTCCTGCTTAATTCTGACTTCCTGTTCAACATTGACTCATTCAAAACAGACAGACAGACAGACAGACAGACAGACAGACAGACAGACAGACAGACAGACAGACAGACAGAAAGATAGATAGACAGACAGACAGACAGACAGACAGACAGACAGACAGACAGACAGACAGACAGACAGACAGACAGACAGATAGATAGATAGATAGATAGATAGATAGATAGATAGATAGATAGATAGATAGATAGATAAAAATAAATGAAGCTTCTCTGCTTTTTCTGATTATTTCAGGAGGCGGTGAGCCGTGAAGGAGACGAGAAGGAGAAAGTGAAGTGTTTAATATGCAGGAACAGAAACATCTCCAGGTAAGGAAACAGCAAACAAACAGAGGCGACGCACTCGTTCATCCATAACAGTAAAAACAGGCCATCGGGGAGACGAGAGACGACTCCCCCATTCCTCCTGCATTTTTCAAAGCTTCTCAATTATTCACGCTGGAAAATGCAGGCTTGGTTACAGACTCTTTCTATCTCCCTCTCTCTTTCCCTTTCTCCCTTCATCCCTCACTCTTTTCCTCTCTCTCTCTCAGGGAAATGGCTTACATTTGACCCATCTGCTCAGTCAAGTGCTAAGTAAAGGAACAGCAAAAGCCAAGGGGGAGGAAAAAAAGAAAATCCCAGCTTTTTTTAGAGGAAGCTCTCACTCCAAACACACAACTTCAACACAAGTTACACACTCGGGACCTGCTCCGATACATCAGGTGCATTGTGGCTAATCTGAGCATTCATTCCTGTACACAGATCATATGTTAAAACTGAGAATATATAAAGAAAAAAATTGATTTGAATTTGGTGGGTATCAAAAAAGTTAGTACAGGGAATGTCCCATATGTGTGATACAGGATTCCAACTGCTCAACAGTTCTGGGTGTCCTTTGTTGTGTTTTTCGTTTCATGATGTGCAAAAATGTTTGAAATGGTGGAAGGTCGAGACTGCAGGCAGGCCAGTTCAGCAGGGTTGAGTCCTGCTGATGCCAAAAAGTTCCTGGACACTTCTACAACAAAGTCATGCCATTGTAATAAATGCAGTATGCAGTTAGTATTGTTTTACTCAAATATGCAAGACCTTCCCTGTAAAAGAGGTTTTTTTTGGATGGAAGCATGTATTGGCCTAAAACCTGTATATAGCATTCAGCATTGATGGAGCCTTTCCATGTGCAAGCTGCTAATTCCACTAATGGACTCCCATACAATCAGAGATGCAGCTTTTTGAACTGAGCACTAATAACAAGCCAGATGGTCCCTCTCTTCTTTAGTCCAGAGGACGTGGTGTCCATGGTTTCCAAAGAGAAATTTACATTTTCATTCACTCATCCACTTTTGCACTTTGCCTTAAATGAGCTTTGGCCCAGAGAGGATGGCAACGTTTCTGGACCATGTTCACGAATGCCTTCTTCTTTGCATGATGAAGATTCCACCTGCATTTGTGGAGGACATGTGAAACTGTGTTCACAGACAATAATCTCTGGAGTTGTTTCTGAGCCCATTGCAGAATCTTGACTGTTTTAAATGCATTGGCCCCTGAGGCCCCGAAGATCACGACCATCCAATATTGATTTTTGATGGCCCTTGTGCACAGAGATTTCTCCACATTCTTTGAAACTCATGATGCGATTATGTTCTGTAAATGATGAGATATTCAAATGTTTTCCAATTTTATGTTGAAGAACATTCTTTGTAATCTTTCACAGATTGTTAAAGCTTTGCGCATCTGTAGTTTATACGTATAGTAGAGTATAGTTTATTTTACCCTTAGTAGATAAAACATTTTTCTCTATTAGTTTCATTTCAATAACATTTTCTAGAATTTTGTTGCCCAGTCCAAACTTTTTTGAGATGTGCTTCAGCCATTTAAAAAAAATAATAATAATAAAATAATTTTTTATCTTTACAATTTCTTCGGTTTAATCATCTGTGTATATTTTTGCTTATTTAATAATATAAAAGTATTTGCATTTTTTTTTTTTATGCTCTATTGTAAAAGAAATATGGGTTTATGAGATCTGCAAATCAAAGCATTCTTTTTTTTTCCACAGCAGTCTAACTTTTTTGGAATTGGGCA
>NC_139578.1:31896969-31911969 GCF_946808225.1 Silurus aristotelis
AATCGCTACATCAGCACCATTCTCACACACACACACACACACACACACACACACACACACACACACACACACACACACGGTGAAAAGCAGCGATGCAGAACATGATCAACTAGACGTGCTGTGATTGGTCGGAGAAGCCGGTTCTTTAGGGACCTCCAGGTTTCCTCCTCAGAGCTGATTGTGAGGAAAAACATCATCAGTTTCTGAATGTAAGGTTACGAGCATACCATTTCTTCTGCAGTGGTACAATCCATAGTCTGCTATTACAAACGCTCGAGCTATGCCTAATGATCCAAATTCTGCATTCTGATTGGTCAGAATTTGTTGATACATTTTCCAGAACTGCAGCACCGACAGTCTCATGGATTTACGCTCGTTATGGTTTCTATAGCAACAGTTCCACAATGCACATGCACGCACAGAATGTCCATCTACGAATTTAAATCAGCTCCATTCCCAGCTGTGTGTGTATGTGTGTGTGTGTGTGTGTGTGTGTGTGTGTGTGTGTGTGTGTGTGTGTGTGTGTGTGTGTGTGTGTGTGTGTGTGTGTCTGTGTGTGTGTCTGTGTGTGTGTGTGTTTGATCAGGCATGCAGATGCAAGCTGTTTACCCTGTGAAGGTTAACTGTTGTTAAGCAGACACACACACACACACACACACACACACACACACACACACACATACACACACACACACACACACACACACACACACACACAAGATGAATTCTGGGGAATTTCAACACTCAAATTCCTTGGTGAATAATTTAAACAACCTCCAAGGTCAGAATAAATATAAACTCTTAAAGTCTGTCTGTCTGTCTGTCTGTCTGTCTGTCTGTCTGTCTGTCTGTCTGTCTGTCTGTCTGTCTCTATCTATCTGTTTTATGTGTTTCTCTAAAAATGTCTGTCTGATTTGTTTATCTGTCTGTCTGTATCTCTCTCTTTACTTATATCAATTTGTTTTAGTGTCTGCTTCATCTCTCTTCATTTCTGTCTTTCTTTGTTCTTTGTTTCTTTGTCTATCTGTCTTTCTGTCGTTTTGTTTAAATTCTCTCTCTCTCTCTTTCTCATTCTCTCTCTCTCTCTCTCTCTCTCTCTCTTTCTCTCTTTCTCATTCTCTCTCTCTCTCTCTCTCTCTCTCTCTCTCTCTCTCTCTCTCTCTCTTTTAGTTAGTTTCTTTGTCTGCCTCCCTCATTGTTTTCTACCCTTTTTCTTTCTTTTTTGTTTGTCACCCTCTGTCTCTCCATGTTACTCCCTGACTTTCTGTCTGTCTGTCTGTCTGTCTGTCTGTCTGTCTTTTTCTTTATTTATCAGTTTGTTTTTTGTCTATTTATCTCTGTCTCTTCATGTTTCTCTTAGACTTCCTGTCTGTCTGTCTGTCTGTCTGTCTGTCTGTCTGTCTGTCTGTCTGTCTGTCTGTCTCTCTCTCTCTCTCTCTCTCTCTTATTAATTTGTTTTTGTGTCTGCCTCATCCTTTTCTTATCTGTGTATTTCTGTCACTTGATCTGCCCCTTTATGTTTCTTTCAGCATGTCTGTCTGTCTGTCTGTCTGTCTGTCTGTCTGTCTGTCTGTCTGTCTGTCTGTCTGTCTGTCTTTCTTAAGATTAAAAGAATGAAAGGTTTATTGGCATTACAAATATAAACTTTGTATTGTGGCTACAGGCTTCTAGAATACACAAACACATAATAACAGAAATAAAAGTCAATATAAAAAAATACAATAAAAACAATACAGAGTAAAATAAACAAAACAATATTATTAAAAAAAAAGTCATTTTAATTAAACAGGAAATTTGAAAAAATTTAATTCATTCATTCATTCATTTTCTCCCGCTTATCCGTAATTCGGGTCCCGGGGGCAGCAGTCTAAGCAGGCCCCTGCCTCCGACTGCTGCCCAACCCTCATAGCACCGTCCCTTACAGTCCCTCCTGCAGGTGGTGAGCCCATGGGAAAAATTTAATTGAAAATGTAATTTTAGTTGGGGAAGTTTATTGAGGGCTGGTGTTTTTTCTGTCCTCACTAGTAGGTGTTGGTGTGTAAGTGTGTGATGGTGGTGTTTAAGTGTGTTTGTGTGTGTTTCAGACTGTCTGTCTGTTTTAATTCTTTCTTTCTTTCTTTCTTTCTTTCTTTCTTTCTTTCTTTCTTTCTTTCTTTCTTTCTTTCTTTCTTTCTATCAGTTTGTTCCTGTCTGTCTAATTGTCTGTTCATCAATTCATTTAATGTCTGTTTTATTGTCTGTTTGTCCTTTTCTTGTCTTTGTTTGTGTTTGTGACTCTGTCTATCTCTCTTTTTATCTGTCTTTTTGTTTTTCTCACACAATCTGCCTGACTGTCTATCTGTCTGTGTGGCTCTCTCTATGCCCCATCATTTCACTCTTTTTTCCGGTTTGTTTTCTTTATGTCTCGGTCATCCCGTCTCTTCCAACTTGTCTTTCTCTATGTGTCTTTCAGACTTTCTGTCTATTGATCTGTCTTTGTCTCAGTCTCTCACCTCCACTAGTGTCTTGAATCTCCATGTGAACCAAATCGGGGTCCACATCCACCCCGGCAACAGACCTGCGATAACCGAGGGAAAAAAAAGAGACAGACAGACAGACAGACAGACAGACAGACAGACAGACAGACAGACAGACAGACAGACAAAGAGAGTGGCTGTAAGAGACCGATATGACTGATTGTTATAGAAAAATAATAATAGACATTTACCAGAATACTTTGTCTTTGGTCACTCGCTCCTGTAGCAGCCTCCATTTCCTCCCCAGATCAGTGGACACGTAGACCTGTGAGGCAGAGAGGAGGCAGTGAAGAGTAGAATGTCCTTCATTAGACAGATGTCTGAGAACTTCCTGGTCTTCACTGTGTAGTGTGTCAGAGTGCAGTAATGTGTGTTGTGTGTAGTAAGAACCAGGGATGGGAACCTGAGTCAAACCTTCTCAACTTCCTACACACTGAAGTGTAGGAGAGTTGGGAAGAGTTAGACACTGGTGTCTGATGAGATCTGAGCATAACACCCAGTCACAAACTAAACACTAAACTGCTCAAACTAAACACTAAACTGCTAAAACTAAACACTTAACTGCTAAAACTAAACACTTAACTGCTAAAAATGCCTCACATGGATAAAAGAAGCGTGTGATACGACCTATTAAAATGTATGCTAATCTCAGTACACTCCTTGCGTCAAGCAAGTGGGCGCTAATCACTTGGTACACGGAGAGTAGTAACGAGAAGATCCGCACTGTTTACCGTGAACCGTTTTGCTAATACTTAAGCTAACCCAGGCCATGTCTGTGCAAGCTTGTGAATTTTACAGCGCAGTGTGTGTTTGTGGGTGCGTCGGTGCTTCTCCCTATAACGTGTTGGCATTGATCGAGTGTCTCTCTTACACACACATATAGTTTAAAGAAGGAAAACACACATACACACACATACTGTACACACACTTCAACAACATGCACACTTTATTGGGAAGCAGTCCAGGCCCACGGCCTTCCACTTGTAACTCTAATGAGGATGCCGATACACTACAGAGGAATAAAACGCCGCCGGGAGAAATGCGTAGTAGTACAAGATGCTGGTCTGGGTTGCCAGATCATTACGTTATAATATATGATGTCGTTTAGACTCCATGATTATTCCACCCAGAGCATTTAGGTCTAAAAGCACGAAAAACAGGGTGGAGGAGTCGATGGGAATCGACTACTTTAGCACCAAGATTACTTGCTAATCCCACTTTGGGAGTGTTGATTATATGGACAAATGAATCCTACCTGAGGAAAGTATTACATTTATACAAGACAACACTGACAGGAGACAAAATAAAACCATTTACTAAAGTAAAATAAAAAACGAGAATGTTGTAACAAGAATACACCATGATCAACAGAATCATGAGATACACCATATGGCCAAAAGACCTGAATTTCCCACCCATTAGCGATTCTCTTGCAAACTGTTAGAATACATTTGGAGGCAAACCATTCTATAAAACATCTTTGGAATATGGTGCCATTAAATATTTCCTTTACTTAAACTTCCTAAACCTGTTCCAGCATGACAGTATGGTACACAAAGCAAGCTCAGTGGAGGTCTGCTTTTCATGGGTTGGGAGTGTGTGGAAGATTTCCTGATATAGAGCTGTGACCTAAATGCTATTAAACTGGAAATGATTATAAATCCTGACTGCATCCCAGGACTCCTCACCTCCATTTGATATCAGTACCTGACTTTACTAACACCCTTCACTTGTGGCTGAACAATCTCCACAATCTCCACAGAATCTAGTGGAACATCATCACAGATGTCCATATAGTGTTGCATGATCACACTTCCAGTGGGAGACTATAGGTAGGATTTCATTCACACGGTCTCTATATACAGACCATGGCATTTGTGTACATTCTTTAGCCACCTCAAGGTATATAATTAGTACCTCACAGGAGGTACACATGTGCATGTGGCTAAGATTGACTTTTATTTGAGTCTCTCAGAACATACACTGGAACAAACAACTCAAACTCTCAACTCAACCTACCGTGGCCTCTTTGCTGTAAGCCAGCAGCTTGTCCTCGTCTGATGGATGGAATAGGAGCGTCTCGATGGTGAAGGACAACGGTTGTCTCTGGAACGACGTTCCCTCGTCTGTGCTGATGAAGAGCATCTGATCTTGTTCGTTAATGGTAGAGCTGATCAGGATCACCTGCACACACAAACACAATAAAAAGCCAATATACCCTTTACTTTGCAATCACATGCTCAAAAGATGCAACAGTGCAACAAATATGAAAACTCCACCCCTCACAGTGAGGCATGGTGGTGGTAGCATCAGGTTCACAGCGTGCTCATTGTTTTCTGATGAGTCAAACTTTAATGTCTGACCACATTCAAGAGAGTTATGGTGTGAAAAAAAAGGTTACGCCCATACTTCATGCATAGGACTAATGGTCTGGGCTGCAATATAATGGTATTTCCATGGTATACTTTTGTGAGATGGGCAAATAACTGGACAACCGAACCATTTAGGAGGACTGTGTTCACCAGTACACACATCAAGATGCAACAAAGTGGTTTGATAACCAGTCAAGTGAATTGATTATCCCTCATGGCCTGCATAGTCATCAAGTCAAAAAATTATTAAGCTAGTTTGAGGTGTTCTTGATTGGCTAGTCAAGTCAGGTTAAATAAACATTTTCCTTAACTAGCATCACCACTGTTCATCAAGATGAATGCTCGAAAACCGCTCTGGCCACTGTGCAGGACTTGTATCTGCCATGATCAAGAGGAACTGTTGTTTTCTGAGAAAACCATGACTCCTACCTACCCAGAACTTTGTCCTGGACTTGTTTTGCTAGCTTCTTGCCCTATTTACATTTATGGATTTGGCAGGTGTGCTTATATAGAGTGACAGATATTATCATTTGTGTATTTGACGGTTATGGGCCTTGCTCAAAGGCTCAGCAAAGGCAGCTTGGCCATGCTAGGATTGTATGTATTGCTGAGAGAAAAATGTCATAAATGTAAATAGGAGCTAGAAGCTAGCAAAACAAGTCCAGGACAAAGTTCTAAGAATATATCAGTCATAATTCCAAAAAATATCCCAGACTAAGGATGGGTCCCTGGCATTCATAGGTGTGTAAGCTTATCGTTAGCAGATTGTATCTTGGCAGTTAGGGCATTGGACTTTGGATCGGAAGGTTATGAGTTCAAGTCCCAGCACCAGCACTGCTGGACCCTCGAGCAAGGCCCTTAAACCTCAACTGCTCAGTTGTATAAATAGAGACGTCCCCCATGAGCCAGAAATGTAATGTGTTATCCCTGACACTCCGAATCATAGCCGTTTGAGCTGCAAAGCCGAATCGCCCCCACAGAGTAATTGTGTATAAACTCAGATTAGAAAGTGTAATCCCTGATCCATGGCTTTAAAAGATAAAATCAGAGTCCCAACAGATTATCTCAGAAGTCAGATTTCCTTTTAAGGGCTCCTGGCTACTCAAAGCAGTCACTTAGCAAACACTCATTCAGGAGAGACTATAAAATAGAGAAGAGACTGAAAGAGATAGTGATATAAAGTACACAAAGATGATACAGAGGGTAATCTCTTCTGCATTTATCCAGAAAAAAAGTCAAGATGAAATATTATCTAGTTGATGTGAGCTCTGCTCATTGAGTTTGACCGTCTTTACATGAAAATAGTCTGGCTGTACCAGCCAATCAGAATCATCACTAAAATCAAGATGCTTATTATATTTCCTATACGATATTAATGCAGCAATAGTAACAAAGGTATGACCTGTGTGCCTGTCAATCCTAATGAAAGAGGTGTGGCCTCTCTAACTGACATTTCCTATTAAATGGGTGTGGCCACTAGGTTTGCCAGTCTCAGTGAGGTAGGTGTAGCCTCTGCATCATTCTTGGTGAGAAGGCCTCCCCTCTGAACCTGTCAGTAGCAGTAAAGGAGGTGTAGCCCCTGTACCTGCCAGTCTCAATAAAATAGGTGTGGCTTCTTTACTTGTCATTCCCAGTGATGGAGGTGTCACCTTTGTACCATTCAGTCCAATTAAAGGAAGTGTGGTGTCTGTACATGTCAGTCCCAGTAAAGGAGGTGTGGCCCCTTAACATTTCAGTCCCTATAAAGGACGTGTAGTGCCCATACCTACAAGTGCCCCTCGGTACCTGCCAGTCTTTAGAAAGGAGGTGTAGCCTCTTTACATGTCAGTGGCAATTAAGGAGTCATCACCTCTGTGCTTGTCAGTCTCAGTAAAGGAGGCGTGGCCTCTCTAACCTGCCAGTACCAATAAAGGAAGTGTGGTCTCTGTACATGCCAATACCAGTAAAGGAGGTGTGGTCTCTGTACATCTCAGTCCTAGTAAAGGAGGCGTGCCCTCTGTACCACGGTCTGTTTAAAAGAGGCGTGGCTTCTGGATGTCCGCCCACACAGCCCCTTGATTGAGCTCTAAATGATGTTGAATTGAAATCTCCAGGTCATATCTCGGTGGAATGCATGCGTCATCTCTGAAGGACAGAAACCCTCACAATGGTACATAGTTTTTAGCTGTGGCTATGACTCATATGTGAAAGATGAATACGTGAGTCACTTGTCATTGAAAAGGATAGAGGAAAAGAAAGAAAAAGTGTGATGAGAAAAGAAAAGTAATGGATGAATTATCAGGAACAACTTTGACAGCAGTAACAAACAGACCGGATGTAAGAAGCTTGGCGGCTCTACACACAGCGTTAAACGTAGGTCTAGCCGGCTGCAGAACAAAGACGGTTTATCTCTCCGGTTGTCATTAATGTCTTTCTTTCGGTGCCTGCAGAGAAAAACGTATCGTCTCTCAGATTCCACAGCGGCCAAAGAAACCATTATTATACACTGAGAAAGCCGAGACATCCCGAAACCTACAGACACACTGCATACAGGTCCACACTGCTTACATACACTATAGTACCTCTCTATCTGTCTGTTTCTCTGCTTCTTTCTGTCAGTCTTTCTACCTCTTTTTGTCTCTCTCCCTCTTTTTGTCTCTGTCTCTCTCTTTCTGTCTGTCTCTCCCTCTTTCTGTCTGTCAGTCTCTCTACCTCTTTTTGTCTCTCTCCCTCTTTCTGTCTCTGTCTCTCTCCTTCTTTCTGTCTGTCTGTCTTTCTTTCCCTCTTTCTGTCTCTCTCTTGCTTTCTGTCTATTTGTCTCACCCTTTTTCTGTCTCTCTCCTGCTTTCTGTTTGTCAGTCTCTCTACCTCTTTTTGTCTTTCTCCCTCTTTCTGTCTTTGTCTCTCTCCTTCTTTCTGTCTGTCTGTCTTTCTTTCCCTCTTTCTGTCTCTCTCTTGCTTTCTGTCTATTTGTCTCACCCTTTTTCTGTCTTTCTCCTGCTTTCTGTTTGTCTGTCTCTATCTTCCTCTTTTTGTCTCTTTATCTCTATTTTCCTGTCTGTCTGTGTCTGTCTGTCTGTCTGTCTGTCTGTCTGTCTGTCTGTCTCCTCCCCTTTCTGTCTGCCTACCTGCCCTTCTTTCTTCATATCTCTCTTTATGTCTTTTTGTCTGTCTTCCTCTGTTTCATTCTGTCTGTGTCTCTCACTTCCTCTTTCTTTCTGTCTCTCTCCCTTTTTGTCTCTGTCTCTCCCTTCCTCTCTTTTTTGTGTGTCTTTCTTTCTCTTTTAGTTTGTCTGTCTGCCTCTCTATCTGTCTCACTATGTCTCTCTTTCTGTCTGTCTGCCTCTCTATTCATCATTCAGTCTTTCTTTCTTTCTTTCTTTCTTTCTTTCTTTCTTTCTTTCTTTCTTTATTTATTTCTTTCTTTCTTTCTGTCTATACCTTATTCAGTTTCTCTCTCTCTCTCTCTCTCTCTCTCTCTCTCTCTCTCTCTCTCTCTCTGTTGTGCGGGGCGTGTGTGCGGGGCAAGTGTAGAGGAGTGTGTGTGTGTGTGTGTGTGTGTGTGTGTGTGTGTGAGTGAGAGAGTGAGTGTAGAAAAGTGTGTGTGTGTGTGTGTGTGAGTGTAGAGGAGTGTGTTAGCTATTGGAAATTTGGTGAGGCATGAGAACATTGTCTGAACAGTGCTTTAGTTGTTTTTTTTTAACAGTATTGAGAAAGTGAATAAACTGATCCAGAAAGGAATTGTTATAAATAATAAGTATGTACTGGTTTCTCCCCTCAGTTCTCCTGCAAAAAAAGGTATTGCTGTAAAATGTCCCTCCTTTTATCAGTGATGAGGCAATTGTGATGGGAGAACCGTCTCCACATGAAGAAAATCCCCCTCAGCTGTAAGTCTCCACTAGTTTAATTAGTGTCTTTTAGGCGGATGGTGTTTATGGTTCTGAATGAAGGTGTTGAGGAACTAAACGTGTTCTTTACGTTCAGGATTGATGGGTTTGACTACAACATCTTTGTTTTCACTCCGAAATTAAATGTTTTAAATGTGGTCAGTTAGGGGATCTTGTGCGCACCTGTCCTGAAAGACAGAGTGACCCCGCTGTTTCCAAGCAACCAGGGCAGGAAGCAGCTGAACCTGCTGGAGTCGTTCCCCCTGCTGAAAGCCCTGTAACTGCTGCTGCACCAGGGCCTAGGGAGCGTGAGCTCAGACTGTAGACCAGAGGTCCACTAACGACATAACCACCCCAGAGAAGCCCTGCTCGGCCGAACCAGACAGGAAGAAGCCTTGCTCAGCCAAACCGGGCCGGGAGAAGACCCAGGTAAAAAGTCACAGTGGACTCTGGAGCAGTGCTGGAGTTGCCTGCGCTGGCAGAGACAGGCACAGGGGTGCAGAGCTGTCGCCAGGAGACACCAGTCGCTACACCAGTACAAGAGAACGAGGGAGACGTTGAGATGGAAGATGAGCTCCTGTTCAAAGTACCGACCAAAAGAAAAAAACGAGGTAAGGAACAAGGCAAAAAGCAGGCTTGAAGATTCGAAGGTGGAGGAACCTGAATCAGACAGTGAAGACGCAATGTCCGATTCAGTTTTTAATCCAGACGCACAGGAAGAAGCCTTAACCATGTTTTATAGTGCTGAAAAAATAAAAGAGTTTTAACTAGAACTACCAAGTGGCAAAAAATGTGTCAGTAGAAGAGTTTTTCCTGGACTGTAAACAGTTTATACATGATATAAAACATTTTAGACGAGATGGAGCTTTAACTGATCAAGACATTTTTAGACTGAAGAAGCTGATCAATGATCAATAGGGAAAACTCAGATGAAGACTGATAGAGTGTGTGGCATGTTTTCCTTGGAGTTTTTTTTAGCATTTGTTTGGTTTACCTTTATTAAATTTTAATGAACAGGATACACATTGCGAGTTTTAATATAAATGGAGCGAGGGAACACGGGAAAAGAGTAAAGCTTAATGAGCTCATCAAGCAAAAACATATTGATGTGGTCATGCTGCAGGAAACCCACAGTAATGTCAACAATGCTGCTGACTGGGTGAAGGAGTGGGATGTGTTGGCAATTTTAAGTCACAACACATCACTTAGTGGTGGTGTTACCCTGCTTTTTAATCGCAATTTTATTCCTGTGTCTTACACTGTAGAGGAAATTTAAAACGGGAGGCTTTTAAAAGTGAATGTTTTTTTATGAGAATAAGGTTTTAGTTTTTATCTGTGTGGACGCTCCCACCAGTGCAGTGGAGAGAATTCGTTTTTTTAGACAAACTAAATAATGTGATTTTAATCTGCAGCACTGCAGAGTTTCAATTTATGGGGATGATTTTAATTGTACAGCACACAATGTAGACAGGAACCATGCAGAACCTCATTTAGCTTCCCTAAACGCCTGTGGGAGTTGGTGGAGGCCCACGATCTCTGTGACATATGGAGAAATATAAATAAGAAACAGAGACTGTACATGTGGACCCACTCCAGAGACAACACGCTCTCCCTGTCAAAATTAGATCGATTTTATAGTTTTAGGCATCAGCTGACTTATTTTACAAAGTGTTTTATTTTTCCAGTAGGCATCTCAGACCACTGCATGGTCCAGTGTACCATAAGTAAAAAGAACATAAATCCTAAGAGCAGCTACTGGCATTTTATGACAGCACTTTTAGAAAATGCTAATTTTAGAGAGACTTTTATTTTTTTATGGAATTGTATTAAACTTGAGAGGGCAGCTTTTAACTCCCTACAGCAGTGGTGGGATGTAAAAAAAGCACAAATCAAAGGTTTTTTTGTCGACAGTACACTCTCAATGTCACAAGAGACATTGCCAGATTTTTTAAAGCTGGACACTACAGCACAGGGGGCGCTGGTCCGCTCACGCTTTAAAAGCATTGCTGAGATGGATGCTCCTTTTAAGTTCTTCTTCAGTTTAAAAAAAAAAGAATGGACAGAAAAGATTTATGCATGCTGTGCGAATAGAATCAGGGGATCTTGTGTCAGAGCCGTCTGAAATTCACCAGCAGAGAGTCAGCTTCTATTCAAAGCTGTATAGCAGCGAGAGGTCAGTGCCACAGGAAGTGGAGGAGAGCTTCCTTAAAGACCTGTCTAAGCTCTAAGAGTCAGTGGCCAAGGAGTTGGATAGAGAGCTGACACTGGCCGAGCTTCAGGAGGCTCTCCAGGGCATAGAGAACGGGCGGGCGCCAGGTATAGATGGTCTCCCAGTGGAGTTTTTTAAGGCCTTCTGGGCAACAATAGGGCAGAAAGTGCTGGAGGTCCTACAAGACATTGCAAAGGGTGGCCAGCTCCCATCTAGCTGCAGGAAAGCCGTCCTGACCCTGCTGCCAAAAAAGGGAGACCTGACCCACCTGAAGAACTGGCGCCTGGTGTCACTGTGCACTGACTGCAAACTACTGTCAAAAGCATTGCCTTGAGACTGACAAAGGTGATGGAGCAGATCATTCACCATGACCAAACGTACTGGGTGCCTGGCAGGTCGATTTTTGATAACGTTTACTTAATTCATGACATTTTGGCCATCTCCAGGCTATGGGACGTGAAGACTGGTCTGATTTTCCTAGACCAGGGAAAGGCGTTTGACCGGGTTGAGCATGAATACTTGTGGAAGATGCTGGAAAGCTTTGGGTTCAACCCTGGTTTCATAGCCATGATCAAGGTGCTATACAGTGAAATCAAAAGTGTACTGAAGGTTAATGGTGGTTTATGTGCCCCTTCTAGAGTGTACAGAGATATTAGACAAGACTGTTCACTGTCAGGAATGCTTTACACTCTAGCTATTGTACCTTTTTTAATCAATCTAAGAAATCATCTTTCTGGTTTTAATATTCCACACACCAATGCTTTAGTTTACCTGTCAGCATATGCAGATGACTTGGCTGTTATGGTAGGGTCCCAGTCTGATGTAAATATTTTAATTGATGTTTTAGAAGACTTTGAGCTTTTATCATCAGCAAAAGTGATGATCTGTGGGGAAAAAGTGAAGCAGGTTTAGTTGTGGAGTGGGGAGGTGGGGAGCTGACACACCTTTGAGGTTTGGTGTGGAAAAAAGGTGGTTTTAAATACAAAGTAAGTTTTTAAGTAAAAACTGGGAAGGCACTGTAGAGCACAATAAGGGCAGAGCAGCTGGTTCCAAAGATGTCCTACAGGGGGCCAACATTGGTCATCAACAACCTGGCAGCATCGTCTCTCTGGCACAAGCTGGCATGTGTGGATCCGCCAACAAACTTGCTAGCAAACACCCAGGCTCTGCTCATGGACTTTTTCTGGGATGGTCTACACTGGATTCTGCGGAGTGTCCTCCATCTGCCCAAAGAGGAAGGGGAGGCAAGGGCTGGTTCAGCTGGCCAGCCGAACTGCAGCCTTTCGCCTCCAGTTCATTCAGAGACTCCTAACCAGGCCCAGGAACCTGGTTTGGAGGACAGCAGCTGGTGAACTTTTGCACATGCTGGGAATGGACAGAACTTTGTTTTTAATGGACACACACACATTGGATATCTCAGGATTACCAGTCTTTTACCGTGGATTTAAAAAAAAAAATATGGACTTAAAAAAAAAAAAACAGATTAATGTGTGTGGAACACTTCACTGGCAGCTGGAGGAGCCCCTGGTCTACGGGAGTCATCTGGACATCTCCATTGTGACCACCTCTACACTGTCCAGAGCTTTGATTTCCTCTAAGATCGTCACACTCCAGGAGCTGGTAAACATCGCAGGGACAGACCTTGTCACGAGGGGAGGACCTGGCGGCACGTATGGGACTCCGTTCTCTTCGCATCGCTAACCACCTCCTACACTGCTGGAGGTCCCTCAGTGGAGAAATGTTTTTGGTTTTAACGATGATATTAAACCAGAGTGGAGACACTGTACAAACCACCGATCTCCAATGAAGGATTTTACACTGCATCATCTCTGTGAACTCTTTTATTTGTATTTTAAATCCCGATGTTCTACAGGACGGGCCGTTCTGTTCACAGAGAGAAACTGTTTTTCACGCTTTTACTCACTGCAGCAGGTTACAGTCACTGTTTGAGCTTTTAAAACGTATTTTATAATATATATATATATATATATATATATAAAATATAATTAGTATAAGTTCCTTTAATGTGAATTTCACCCTTCAGTGTTTTATTCTTGGTTTTAAGTACATTATTAATATTTATAATTATACAATTTATATAATTTATAATTAATATAAACAAAATGGCTCAGAGCACTGACTGTGATGCCCTCAGGATCTTCTCCAGACTTTTCCAGGATTGTTGTTGATTTTTAACTACAGGAATGGGGGATCTGGAGATGTTCGAGGCTGTGTGGTGTTGTGGAGAAGCTCTTTGTTCATTAAAAGAAAAAGAATTGTACTTTGCACTAGAGCTCAGCTAAATAATCACACCAACCCCCATCTTTAACTCTCATTGTCATGTTTTATTGATGTCTATTTAATGTTATTTAATGTTCTTTCTTTCTTTCTTTCTTTCTTTCTTTCTTTCTTTCTTTCTTTCTTTCTTTCTTTCTTTCTTTCTTTCTTTCTTTCTTTTTCTTATCTATTTATTAAAATTTTATGTCCTGATACCTGATACCATCAAAAACAAAACGTGACTTATGTCAAATAAAGGATTGTAAAGTCAAGTCAAGTCAAGTCTCTCTCTCTCTCTCTCTCTCTCTCTCTCTCTCTCTCTCTCTCTCCGTCTTTCTGTCTGTATCTTGTCGCTGAGCTGAACTTTCATTTTAATCAATTAACTAGAGAGTGAAAAAAATTCAGAAGTAATGAGAATTTGTGTGTGAGATTTTATAGAATATATTGTTTATATATTGTGTGTGTGTGTGTGTGTGTGTGTGTGTGTGTGTGTGTGTGTGTGTGTGTGTGTGTGTCGTTATTATAAGGATTTGTGCCTGAGAGACAGAGATAAAGGAGTAAATGTAGGGAATAAACTGTAATTGTGTATATTTATGATGTCATCATTATTTCACAGCGATAAATAAAAGGACATTTTTAGAAAAGGGATGAAGATAAAAGAAGAAAAAAGAAGAAGGGAAAGAGAAACAATGAATACAATAAAGTGGCTCATTGCAGGTTCTCCTGCCGTGATCCTCACTGACTCCAGCAACTGATACTGAACATATACAACATAATAAAACAAATACATTCTCTCATCTCCGTCTGTCTCACTTTCTATCTGTCCCAGTCTTTCTGTCTCACTTCTTTCTTTAGTCTCTCTGTCTGTCTCACTTTCTCTATCTGTCCCAGTCTTTCTGTCTCACTTCTTTCTTTAGTCTCTCTGTCTGTCTCACTTTCTCTATCTGTCCCAGTCTTTCTGTCTCACTCTCTTCTTTAGTCTCTCCGTCTGTCTCACTTTTTCTATCTGTCCCAGTCTTTCTGTCTCAATCTCTTCGTTAGTCTCTCCGTCTGTCTCACTTTCTCTATCTGTCCCAGTCTTTCTGTCTCACTCTCTTCTTTAGTCTCTCCGTCTGTCTCACTTTCTCTATCTGTCCCAGTCTTTCTGTCTCAATCTCTTCTTTAGTCTCTCTGTCTGTCTCACTTTCTCTATCTGTCCCAGTCTTTCTGTCTCACTCTCTTCTTTAGTCTCTCCGTCTGTCTCACTTTCTCTATCTGTCCCAGTCTTTCTTTCTCACTCTCTTCTTTAGTCTCTCTGTCTGTCTCACTTTCTCTATCTGTCCCAGTCTTTCTGTCTCACTCTCTTCTTCAGTCTCTCTGTCTGTCTCACTCTCTCTATCTGTCCCAGTCTGTCTGTCTCACTCTCTTCTTCCGTCTCTCTGTCTGTCTCACTTACTCAATCTGTCCTAGTCTATCTGTCTCACTCTCTTCCTCAGTCTGTCTTACTCTTTTAACTGTCTCACTCTTCCTGCCTTGTTCTCTCTCTGTTCCTGTCTTAATCTCTCTGTCTCTCTCATATTTTTTCTCTCTCCCACTCTTTTCTTTCTTTCTCCCTCCCTCTCTTTCCTGTCATCTTACTCCCTCCCTTTCTCCCTCTATCTCTATACCTCTCTCCCTTTCTCTCTCTCTTCCTATATTCCTTCTATGTCTCCTTCTCTCTCTCTCTCTCTCTCTCTCTCTCTCTCTCTCTCTCTCTCTCTCTCTCTCTCTCCCTTTCTCTG
>NC_139578.1:31916969-31929469 GCF_946808225.1 Silurus aristotelis
TAAATAAAACACCAACATTCTGCACCAACACCAATGTTCTTCATCACATATTATACATAAAACATCAACTTTCTCCACCAGCATCAATGTTCTTTAACCCACAGAAACATTCTCCACCAAATCCAATGTTCTTCATCCCACACCAACGTTCTCCATCAACACCAATGTTCTTCTTCCCAAACCAACATTCTTTACTAAAACCAATGTTCTTCAACGTTTTTTAATCTTCTAAAACACTAGTATCTGTTAAAACATTATTTTCCTCTGACATTTCACTCAGATTTAATGCCTTTAAAAAATCATCATATATATTTATGCTAATGTTCTCTTCTACAAGGACAAAACACTCATCAGCAAACATAGTTTCAAAAAGTTCAGCCTTAAGCCCCTGAGCTGGAACTCCATCAACATCAACATCAACATCTAGAGGGGGATCAAACCATCTAATACAATTCCTGAGTAGAAATCGAAATAAAAAAATGTTGCTGACCAGCCCGAGGCTTCGCGTCCCACCGAGAGGCTTTGATGCTAATAAAAAGTTTCAGGGTCCGGAATGAATCACGGCCCGACCGAGAGGAGAAAAGTGATTATCAAGCGGCAATGCAGACGACGCGGAAAAAAACTGACAGCATGAAGCGAGCTGCGATAAACGAGCTTCTTATGAAGCGGGGCTCATAAATCATTCGTCCGATGGTGCAGCGACGCCGAAAAACAGGAAGTGTCACAGAGACGCCGGCATGTTTCCTCACGCTGAACTTTCCCTGATCAAGCAGAAAAGAATGTGAATAATTACCTCCATACACTTTGTGGACACCTGACCAGGTGCTTTTTAAACATCACACATTCCATAGTGAGTCTCTATTTGCTCTTATTTTTTTTTTTATTATTTTGAGAAGATGTTCTGCAAGATTTTGTGAAGATCATTCACCCAGTCAGGTGCTGATGGAGGTGAGATGGCCTGGGGTGGAGTCAGGCTTCGAATCTTTCAAACACTTCCAACTAATAGAATGCAGATCTTCATGGAGCTGGCTTTGTTGACATTTCAGGCTGGAACAGGATTTCAAGTGAAGCTGCTTCTTCTCCACCAACTTCGTCTTTGGATGCTGGAGCATGAAATCTTCTCCTACAACTAGGAGACCCAAATCTGTTTCATCTCTATGTTGATCTGCTTACCATGGGTTGGAAAAGTGTATGGAAGATCTCTAGACCTCAACCCTATTGGGATGAATTTGAACACTCTTGTTGAATCTTCACAAATCTCCACAAAATCTAGTGGAACATCTTCCCAGAAGATTTAGGTTAATTTACCAGACAGACGTCCTCATGTCTTCCTCTAGAATTTGCTCGTCGAATGCAGAATTCTTTTTTTCTTCCAACGATGCAATTGAGACGTTGAGACGAAGCAAACCAGGATATGAAACAACCACCACCATGTTTCGAATTGAAGTTTAGGTTCTTCTGCTGGAATACAACGAACTGGAGCACCGACTGCAAACCTGAAGGATAATGTGTAATACAGAATCATATATAAATAAGCAGTGATGGTGCAGGAGTGAAAAAGACAGGAAGTGGAAGCAGGACGGGTCAGGAAACAGGAGCATTGAGATGTCACCGAACACACACCACGGCACATTGTGTTACATCATCTGCAAGGTGTAGGTGGTTGTTTGAGAGGCCCGAGGCTCCTGCAGCCTGTAAAATCACTTCATGGCGATATCCGAGTTTACGCCGAGGATATTTTAAGCAGGAACAAGGTTGAAAAGAAGAAAAGGAAAATCCCAGATTACAGCACGAATGGCCTCGGTTTTATTTCTGCACTGGATCTGAATATTCATCAGGTTCTTTAGATACAAACCCAGCTGAACAACCAGAGAAACAGCTGGAATTTACAACGTTCTTTATTGGCAGGACATGAAAAAGTTTTATCAGAGCTATTGGTTTCATATCTTTATATAAAAGTCGTACTTGTAAGTATTTCTTTGCTTTGCTGTTGTTTTTTTTTAATTTATTTTATTTCCTTTATTTGAAATATCTGACTTTCTTACATGCTATTTCCTGAAATCCCGAGTCCTCGGGTGTCCATGGTGTCAACTATTTCTTCTCAGCTACATTCCCAATCAAATTTACACGATTTTGGCAGACAATCTTCTCCGAAGTGACTTACAACCATCTCATCTATACGACTGAGCAGTGGTATATTAAGGGTAGTGGCAACACGGTGGGATTTGAACTCTTCAAGTGAAGGCAAGTGGCTTTTATTGTCAGTTCAAGCTCAAGTTCATTATATATAGTAGTCCTATCTATGTATCTATGTATCTATGTATCTATGTTTCTATCTCTCTATCTCTCTATCTATCTATCTATCTATCTATCTATCTATCTATCTATCTATCTATCTATCTATCGACTTTTTGATTTTACGATGACTATAGCAATATGGAGAAAAAGCTGGTGTGCAGCTCCACACGATCACTACAAGCCTAACCGTGAAAAAAAAAGCAGAACATCCCTGACATTTCATCTCAGAAACTAGTGTTGTCGAGGTGCTATGCGAGATGAGCGAGGCAAAGCCGGGGCTATTGGATTCCGATAAAACTGGATTTATGACTCACTGGTGCATCGTGAAGAGATTTGAACCTTTGTGGTTTGGTGCTTGCTAGCGTCATTCGCTGCACTGCGGACAATCAGGAAGTGAAACTGAAGCAAGACATTCACGAGGCAAAAAAAAACCCAAAATATGAAGCAAGCTGCTTGGGTTAGATACAACCGGGAGAAAATACAGCACGTGCGAAAGGAATCAAATCAGCATTTATTTGCTGAGAGAGAAAAGGGGGCCAAGCACTCGGAGTCACGGAGCTGCACTTTCACGTGCTCTGTTCCATAATAAATCTCAAAAAGCGAAGCAATTTGAGTTATAATTTCACTCGGGATGAAGTCAGACATCTGTTTAGGCACTTTTCAAATGTGTACGAATATCAGAAATTTGATTAAAAATAACAGAAATACTTTTAAGGCAAGAATTTTGATGAGTTTCTCTTTAAAGTACTCTCGACATGTTGAAAATCCGCTTCAACTCATTGTCACGTTATAAACAGAATTCAAAAGGCCGGAGACGGAAGCGAGTGCGGGGAAAAAGCGTTTCATTCACATCCTAAATTGCAGGAATGTGGAACAGACGCGGTCGGGAGATCGTCAAGTAACAATACACTCGGCAAGGCGAGAACAAACGAGAAAACAAAATGAAATCAAAAAATTACAGCAGTTGGTAGACGCGATTACAGAGACTGACTTACATTTTATATCACAACTGAAAATCTAAAGGGTTAGGGGCCTTGCTCAGGGGCCCATAAGCAGTGGGATTTGAACTTATGACCTTTGGAGCATTCCCGCAAACATTCTGTCACAGCATATAAAGATTGTGGGAAAAAGTACACAAATGTTAGGGCTACGATATGGTGGGACTTGCACTATATTTGTTTGATAGCCCACTCTCACCAATAGCAAAAGTAAAAAGCACCCACTCCTGTGTGCTTTGCACGGGGTCCCGTGGGACCCCAATCCAAATGCAGCCTTCTGGTACCATCTCCTCTCAAAAACACATGAAACATAAACAGTTAGTCATTTGCAGCATTTAGCAGATACCCTTAAACAGAGTGACTTGCAATTAGACAACTGAGCAGTTGAGGGTAAGGGTCTTGCTCATGGGGCCAAGCAGTGGTACAGGGATATGAACTAAAGAACTTCTGGTCCAAAGTTCAATGCCTCAACATGTGGGCTACCATTTCCCCAGTCGAAGTTGTTTAGGGGTACATATACAATCAACAATTGAGAATAATCAAACCAGGATGTGAGACCAGCTGGGACAGAAACAACACGTGAACCCGAGGACCATAGACAAGACGGAGGGGGGACATCATTACAACAACAACACAGACAGGAACATGGATGTCTTTCAGTAATGTGAGCCGGTATACACTTCATTTGAGGGAAATATTTCTTGCTAACCATTTGGAAAATCAAGTAATGAAGTAAAGAGAAGATGATGAAACTTGTCAGATCAAAAGTGGTGCAATGAGGAAACTGTTTAGACGAATGAGGGTAAAACTCTGAGGAACAATTCTCCTAACAATATACAAATACACTATTTGAACAAAAGGATTAAAACATATGTGCTATTTCTTTACAAATCTCCCCAAATGCACTCTAGTGGAACATCTTCCCAGAAGAGTGGAGGTTCTTATAACAGTAAACAGGAACTACATTTACATTTATGGCATTTGCTCATACCTAGAGAGACTTATGTTAGTTGTACAACTGAGAGGTTGGGATTTGAACCCATAACCTTCCGATCAGAAGTCCAACATCTCGTCCAACACCCGTCCACAACCAATGACCATTTTTTTCCTATTTCCTGGAGACAAAAGTCTGAAACTGTAGAAAGTAAAAGTTTTAACTGGGCCAAACCAAATCCAAAAGACTGAAATTATCCCTGAGTGTGAAGCTGATTACCAAAAAAAAAAGACAAAAAAAAAGACACGAACAAGAAACAAAAGAAGCCGTGGATTTTCATGGCATCCGCGATACAAACGGTTGTGTTTGATTTGGAACTGCGAAAGACACAATCAAAAAAGGACAAAAGATAAAAAATTGGCGTCCCGAGAGAAAAGCGTGTTGAATGGACAATTATATCAAACAAGAGAGAATTTTACTCTGAGTGTTTGCTTGTCAGAGAGAAGTACAGAGACGTTCAACAAC
This sequence comes from Silurus aristotelis, assembly GCF_946808225.1. Taxonomy (NCBI): domain Eukaryota; kingdom Metazoa; phylum Chordata; class Actinopteri; order Siluriformes; family Siluridae; genus Silurus; species Silurus aristotelis. The sequence continues at coordinate 31,921,725 of NC_139578.1, forward strand.
AGTGCTGAAGAATTCAGGAAGCGGTTCAGTGTGAAGGATTATGCTACGATTCAATATGTTAAAACCAGAAGTACGTGTACGTTGCGATCGTTCGTTTTTTTTTTTTATGTGCAACTGAGAAACGAAATGCGAATTACGACACCTTCCTTCGAGAAAATGGCTTGATATTGTGTCTGAGTCAAACAAAACTTTTTTTTCCTGTATTCGTTTAATTATGCAATGTGCGGTAATAATAAAAAATCTCACAAAAACAGATACTACAAACCTGAAAGTCAAAGGGGAAATGTCCAATTTGGTGACATATAAACAAATGATAAAGATCACAAACAGTCTAGTAGAATATGGAGGCAGGGCAGGGCAGGGCAGGGCAGGGCAGGGTAGGGCAGGTCAGGGCAGGGTAGGGTAGGAGATGGCGATTCAGGACGGGTGGGGAGTTGTTCTGCAATGAGGGTGTGAGGATTTAGTTTCACAATATACCATTGTAGAAAGAAAACATATGTAGTAAAGAGAACATTGTAGGAAGAGGACATGAGTAGAAAGAGGACATTGTAGGAGGAGTCCATGTAAAGGAACAGGACACTGAAGGAAGAGGACATGTGTAAGGGGAGGACATTGTAGGAGGAGCCTAAGTGTAGCAAGAGGACATTGAAGGAAGAGGGCATGTGTAGGAAGATAAAATTTGTAAGGAATAGGACATTGTAGGAGTGAGGACATTATAGGAAATAGAAATTGTAGAAAGAGGACAAAAGTTGGAAGTGGACATTGTAGGAAGAGGACAGATGTAAGAAAAGGACATTGTAGGAGGAGCCCTTGTGAAGGAAAAGGACACTGAAGGAAGATGATGTGTAAGGAGAGGACATGTGCAGGAAGAGGACATTGTAGGAGTGAGGACATTATAGGAAGAGAAAATTGTAGAAAGAGGACAAAAGTAGGAAGTGGACATTGTAGGAAAAGGAAATTGAAGATCAGTAAATAAGATGTTGGACTACAAAGCTGCCACTATTTTGGCCCTCGAGCAAGGCCCTTAACCCCTAAAAATATTCATCAGTCACTCTGGTTAAGTGCGTCTGCCAAACGTCGTTAATGTAAGAGGACATGTGGGACTCTTTTTTCCTTCTTCTCTCATTATTTTTGAAAGCACATAGTGATCCATATGAACTTCTCAGAGAATGTTGGATGAAGCCTTTGATGGTTGATAAGATATTTTTTACATCCCAATTGTGTTTGAAAATAATTAATATATCATTAGTTTTTCCTTTTTTTTTTAATAAATAAAATGTTGGACCTTCTGACAGCTGGCCAGTTTGATCTGATGCAATGTCCAGTTAAAGTCTCTTACATGAAAAAAATCAGACAGTTGGAAACCAGGTTGGAAAGCAAACAGTGATATGAATGCACAGATTTTGAACCCCCACCCCCCTGAAACTCCCAAGCATGTGTGACTTGAACATATTCCCATATCTCAAGTCCTGCACCAGCAGATTTCTGAAAAATAAATTTTTTCATAAAACATTGAACAGCCAAGCTGAGCAGCAGGTCTTCCCTGTAGAAGGCGAACGAACGATCTACAGCCAGAGCTTCTAACAAAAACCGCGGTTTGTGTGTAGAAATTCCTCACGAGGCACTCGGATCACGTGTGGAAGTCCGGTCACGGATGCAGGCAGCCGGTTGCACCATCTGAACGCAACTCCGATCGCAAGCAATGGATGCGAAGTTCGTTCTACAACACCCACGCAGTACAAATAGCTAACAGACAGACGTAAACAGGAAATACTTCATCCTCAATTAAGATGAAGGGAAACAGTGAGCAGGTAGCATCTGTCTTTCTCAAGGCAAAATTCGCTTCAAATGAGGTTTGACTTCCGTAATCCAAACAGACTGCACTTTGCAAATAAACACGAGCGATCCGTTTTTCTACTGAGTGGAACAACGATTGCAGATGAGAACGATGCTTCCCACATGAGGAACTGCTTCCGTTACTCACGGAAGAAAACGGAACGTTCGGGAAACATACATTTCCCGAACATTTTTGTCTCATTTTTGGGCTCTTCTTGGTCTAGTTTTAGAGAGTTTTGATGATTAGGGTTTATGCAAAAGTCTCGAACATTCTGAAGGGGTTCACAAACTTCCAAGCACCACCGTAGTATCCATTAGTGCTGGGGCGTTCATGAACGATTCGTTCATTTCGAACGAGTCTTTAATGTGACTCAGAAGAACGAGTCATCTCAAAGAGTGATTCGTTCATTTTCTACTGGACGCTCACAAGCAAAGTGTCGCACAAATCTCCGTAGGTTATGTAGAGTAAACAGAATTGAGTAGTTCATCTCACATATAGTGTATAAGTATAGTTCTGGCCTCAAAGCAACCCATTCCTCCTTTTCTACAAAGAATCACTTCTGGCCTATTTGCAGATGCTTGTCTCCTTCAAGTCATCGGTTAAGTGGCTGCTACAGTTAGCCCTCCCCGCTAATCAGTACACTCTGCACTTTCTATGGCACTTAGCCACGTTTAGAAAGAGATATCAGGCATTGTTCCAAATTTCCAATCAACGCTGAGCATATTCGCATATTCCACTGTCCTGCTCCAGCACCATCTCGTCGGAGATGTAATGGACAATCAGTCTGGGACAAATCAATGAGTGAGCAGTCATGCCAAATAACCGGGCCGAATTTCATTACACCCTCACAATCCGCAAGTATCTCAGAGATCTACGAAGGGCTGAGGGAAAATGCAGTGGTTTGGTGTCATGTGGTGGTCCTGGAGAACATCTGAAGAGATTTTGAGGGAATCTAAAATGAAGAGGGAAATGTCATTTAGCCTGTTCCCATATACACTGTGTGTGCAGAAGAACCACAAATGGCTGATGCGCAAACATTTCCAGGGTATAGTGTGTAAATCGGATTCCAGTGCAGAAGGTTTTTTTGAACGAAAAGAACTTGACAAATTATGATCTTTTAAATGGAAATGGAAGCTGCTGTTCATTCCGCTAATTACACACTCACTTATAAGTGCTGGACTGCTACATTTTCACTTCCCAATGTACAATAAATGGAAATGCATCCTTAAGTCGAATTAGTCTTTAATTCTACACCAAAACTTAAGTCCTTTAGACTCCTTTTTTTTTTCAGTCATTAATTGCTTATTTCATTCTCCATTCTCTCAGATGTCCTGATATTAGAAAATCCATGGTGCTCCACAAAGTTGAAAGCGCAGTTTTCTTGCTTTCTCGACCCGAACCTGTTCCAGCATGACAATGTGCCTGTGCAAAAAAAGCCAGCTTCATTAAGATCTGCTTTCCATAGCTTGGTGTGGAAGATCTCCTGCTTTGGTATTAATGAGAACACTGACTGCACCCCAGTCCTTCTCCCCTCACCTCCACCAGCACCTGACTTTACTAACTGGCCGAATGATCTCCAGAAATATCCACAAAATCCAATGGAACATCTTCCCAGAAGATCATAATAAGAGCGAATAAAAGAATGGAGGTGGAACGGGATGTTCACAAAGCACACAGCAATCTTGTGGTCAGTTGTCCACAAACTTTTGAAACCTGTGGAATTCTTTATCTTTTGCCATATATTTGATAAATTGGCAAAAAATGACATTGGTATGGTGGTTATATTATGTTCACCAGTTTGAGAACCTGTTCCTTAAAGGCTGGAGAAATGCCCGGGCCCTGATTTGATCCCATAGGTGAGGCAATTACAGTAATCCAGCGCCATGAATGCTCGGTTTTATACATCAGTAAACATAACAAACTTCTTCCAAGCTTCATAAAAGCAGCTCCCACACCTCAAGCATGCAGCCAAATGTTTTGAAGTTAACCTCAGACCACCAGCTCCAGGAGAGGCAGGGATCAGCTCACTGGACTGTTTCCTGGCTTAAAAACAGCTTTCACACTCTGCCAAATGCACCAAAATCAAAACTCAGACAGAAAATAAAACAAAAAAAAACAGGGGAAAAAAATGCACAAATATGAAGACTGCAAAACAAGAAATACAAAGAAGGCTTGACAAATTTTCTGGCAAAGCCGCCAGAAGAAAAGACGTAAATAGGAGTCTTGTGGCGCTAAATGTGTTTAGTAGGAGCTACAAGTTGTTTTTTTTAAATAACAAAGCTAGAAATGGAAATATACTAGAAGAAAAGCTTTGAGATGGAAATACATGGACAAACATTTGTGGACACCTGATCATATTGCTCTGGGCTTCTATTTGGTCTCCATCGTCAACTCTTCTGGGAAGATGTTGTTCTGTGGAGACTTGTAAAGATTCGTTTAGCCATTTGGGTACTGATTGCGGTGAAGTGAGGTGAGGAAGCATGTATCCTAATTCGGTTCTTCAATCTTCTCAGGTTGAGGAGATCCGAGCTTTATAGCAGGAGATCTTCCACTCCAACCCATGGAAAGTATATCTTCATGGAGTTGCATAGGTTTTGGGCCTCCTATTTCAGATAGAAGGAAACTTTCCTGCTAGCGCATACAAATATCCTACATACAATATATTGCCTCTGAGTTTGTGCTCCATAAACACATACGAGTAGAAAAGTCAGGAATACTTTTGCCAACACTCTGATCAATAAAGATGTGTTCGATGTATTTGTCTGTTAGCAAAAACGACAGCAGGCTGCTGTTGTCAAGTACAGGAACTTAAACTGATCGAATATAAACTGTTGGAGATTTTTCAAAACGTTTCACGCGCTCTAAACGAAACAGACCGCCCTCGCTGTAAAACCTCGCACGGAGCAACAGATGTGTTTAGCACAATAATAATGGCGCATGCTTAATTTTCTTTCCCGTCTATTCATAGAGCTCGTTTACCTGAAAGCGAAGTTGTTATCGGCGTGAATCGTCTCCCCGGACGCTCGTTAAAAGCCGAGACGTCACGACGACGACTCGTGGAGAAACGAGCGGAGGAGCGAAATCTTTCACAAAACATACGCTGTGCGTCACATCAACAAGGCACATTGTTCGATTTGACGCCCAACCTGGGGTCCATATGGTGAGGAAAAAGGAAATTTCTCACTTTCTCTCCACCATTTTTTCCTCTCTGGGTTTCGGCATTTAATTCTCACGTTTTTTCTGGGAACGCAGATAGTAGAGACTACATGATGCTTTATAGCTTCTGCATAAACGCCATGCGGTATAGGAATAAACGCAGACTCCTGGTGCACTAAAATGTAAGTCAAGCATGTGAAAGGTTCTGGTGCAGGTTTTAGGCAGATTTGAATGAACACAAGGTTAAAGCATTGGTTAAGGCAGGGGTGTCCAAGTATCAATTTTTTCCACAAAAGGGCCGGTGGATTTTTATTCTAACCAACGAAGAATAAAGGGAAGCCATACTAGCCCTTTCTTTTCATTAGGAGGTGTTGGGCTACTTTACTAAAGATGGGGTGTTCGGTAAACGTCAAGTTGTTGGAGATATGCAGGGTTGTTCCTTGTTATATTTGACCCACAGGAATAATAAATAATCAGGGTCTAAAACCAAGCATCGTCTCTTTTGTCTTGTCGACATTCAGAGAGAGACGCTTCTGGGTTTCTCCAGAATGGGCGTATGAACGGACTCACGGCTCTGTGGTGCACTGGTCCTGATGGGTTACGACATCTGGGGTGTTGATTCTGACAACTTGCGGTCTGTTCTTGAGGGTGTCCAGTATCCAATTGCACATCGATGCGCACAGTCCAAGTGCTGACAGATTTTCAATTAGCTCCATTGGATGGCGGTATTGAATGGGGAGCTGAAGTCAATGAACAGCATTCTAACATGCGAGTCTTTGCTTTCTGTGTGTGGGAAAGCCTGGAGAGGTGTGAATGCAATTGCATCATCTGAGAATGATGGTCAAATGCCAGCAGAGGAGCTTTTTGGTTATGATATACGTAGTTTCTGGTCTAAAAGGAAATCTTTAAACCAGAGACACCAGACTGGTGAATCGATTATAATCGGCATGATGGCAAGAGTACACAATTGTCGATCAGAAATCTGGTCATGCGAAAACATCAAGCAAACAACTAGCAGGATGTCAGAGATTATCTCCCTCGTGATGAACACTGCCCGCCGGCCCATGGAGCGCATGCTGCCTACAGTGCACCCCCGCATCCCTTACAATCAGTTCTCTGAAGAGGTAACCCAGCAGTTAAGATGTTGGCCTTCTAAACAGAAGGTCATTGGTTTAAATCCCAGCACTGCCAAGCTCTATTACTGAGGCCATGTCCACACTAATAGGCTTTTGTTTGAAAACATGTACTGTATTTCCCTCTCTGTTTTGGAGTTCCATACACACAAGGCTTTTTTAAAAACACTTTGAAAATCAGATAAAGTAAAAAAATGTTTTGCCTGATTAATTTCATCCTGATGCCCTACTTCTGGACCAAGCTCTCATTAACTAGAACCTAAAAAAAGTTCTCCAAATAAAGATCCACAAGGTTACATCAGAGAATTTAACTCAAGAACCAAGGAGATGGATTTGGACAATGATCAATATAAACAGTTTTATACGATATCTTGGGGCTCCATTATTTTTTTTTACCTGAACAATGAGGGGACTGTGCTGTATGGGCATTTTGGTGCCACACAGATGAGGATGGGTTCCTCACATAGTTCTTTGCAAGGTTCCTCGCAAGGTTTCTTCCTCATAAAAACTCGAAGGCAGCAAACTAAAAGTAAGAATACATTCTTTATTCATCTAATTAGCAGCTAGAAGGTAAAGGAGCATCCCTTCCATCCATAGAGCATCCATTAATTAATAAGCCCCTAAACCTGAACCCTGGATGTGGACTGGATTAGGCTTTCGATTAAAGTGCTTGTGAAATAAACTCTACAAAAAGCACTAGAGTATGAATACGTGAAACACACTCCTGTAGCGTGCAAGAAATCACCTTCACACGCTTATTGGACACAGTGATTTATTATCTCCTAATTGACCTCGGTCCTAATTAAGATCACCCTGACCACTTCCTCTCCAGGGTGGAATGATTAGAGTCGTCTCGATTTTCAGCATAACCATGAAAACGTGGGGCCGTGGTGACAGATAACAATGATTACAGATCAGAGCGCAAATGATGGCTGCAGTCTGGATGGCTGTGATGTAGCAACTGAACTGCGGCCATCGCTATCGCTTTATTATTTCTGTGCTTAATCTCTTTAAATCTCTCATGTAATGTATTTAAAGGAAACATATTTAAAGGGGTTTTGATCATTTAAAGGGATGTTGTTATGGTGTTACATATTTAAAGGGGTTTTGGTCATGGTGAAATGTATTTAAAGGGATGTTGGTTATGGTGTAAAGTATTTAAAGGGGTTTTGGTTATGGTGTAACGTATTTAAAGGGATGTTGGTCATGGTGTAATGTATCGGGGAGGTGGTTGGTCATAGTGTAATGTATCGGGGAGGGTGTTGATCATGGTATAATGTATCGGGGAGGGTGTTGGTCATGGTGTAATGTATGGGGAGGGTGTTGGTCATGGTATAATGTATCAGGGAGGGTGTTGGTCATGGTGTAATGTATCGGGGAGGGTGTTGGTCATGGTGTAATGTATGGGGAGGGTGTTGGTTATGGTATAATGTATCGGGGAGGGTGTTGGTCATGGTGTAATGTATCGGGGAGGGTGTTGGTCATGGTATAATGTATCGGGAAGGGTGTTAGTCATGGTGTAATGTATGGGGAGGGTGTTGGTCATAGTATAATGTATCAGGGAGGGTGTTGGTCATGGTGTAATGTATCGGGGAGGGTGTTGGTCATGGTGTAATGTA
>NC_139578.1:31939469-31959469 GCF_946808225.1 Silurus aristotelis
TCTTTTGGTAGAGAGTAAAAAGTCCCATTTGCACAGAACTTTCCTCCAGTCATTTTTCTTTTTTTATTCCATCCTGAAATAGATCAGTTATCTCAAGATCTTTGTAGCTCTTAGGTTCTAACTAAGCTTCTCCTATTAGTTCCCCTATTTCTTCTGACAAAACAGGAGCTGGGAATGTATTATTTAAGTTGCTGCCCTTCTGATCAGAAGTTTGTAAGTTCAAATCCCAGCGTTGTCAAGCCAAACCGGGCCCTTGAGGGAGGCCCTTAACCCTCAACTGCTCAGGTGTCTGATCTGGTTCTCCTACATCTTCTATTTTTCACTTTCTGGTTCTTTTTTATTATTATTATTTATATATATTGCTTTCCTGGTTCGAGTTCTCTTGGGGTTTTTTTTCCCAATGCTTCCATTTTTCCAATCCTAGCTCTTGTTTTTTTTTTCCTGGCTCTCCAGGTTCTCTGCAGCTTTGTTTTCATTTTAAATACTGACACACTTAATTACTTCCAAACCCATTAGCTAACTTGCTGGTGTGGAATCTATTGGCTAAGCAGTTAGCAAAACCTTTCGATGTTCCGATTTAGATTTTTTTCCATTTATTTACAGTTTAGCTTCGGACCTGAAGTTCTGAAGTCTGAAAGTTCTGACGTGGTCCAGTCGTTGAGGGATCGTCTGTAAATCTGCTGAACACCCACGATGATAAAACGGAAGCGGTGTTCAGAGATGGCATGGAGAAGGAGGAAGCGCGTGTTAAAAGCACGGGACTGGAATGAGGCGAGCGTGTACACGGTATTGATTTTCCATCAGCGTGGACTGGAGGAATAAAAGCAGGTCAGGCTGGAGGTGTTCGCGCGTTCCGCGTCACGCTAACGATCCCAAGTGAACCCCGTCTGAGATGTCGCGCTGATCGATGCTATCGATCGCTCGATGTTAGGAACGTAATCAGCGTCACTTGGGAATTATATTCGCGTTTATACCAAATTAATGTTTGTAAATGCAGTTATGCATGATGGATCGATCTCGGAGCGTGTTTTTTTTTTTTTTTTTAACTAAAAGAAAGAATCGATTCGCAGGTTTAAAGTCTAAAAACGGAAAGCAGAGTGGAGAAGCAGGTGTGAGGGCTGTGCTGTGGTGTGCTGTGGTGTGGTGTGGTGTGTTTGTGTACAGATTACAGCCTCATTAAAAACTCAATGCAAGATAAAGAGTCGATAAATAAAGAAACCATTTATCTTACTTAAATGTGGGGTATTAGGGGCATTAATTGGTGCCTCTGTAGAAGTGAGTAAACCTATTAAGTCAAAGGTTTTCTAACCAAGATTAATAACCTGGATTCAGTAACACAGCGGTGTTTACATCAACATACAGCTTTCTCTTCTTTTTCTTCTTTTTATAACAAGTGGAAGAACAAAGCCACTATCTGCCACAATTCTACTGTAAAGATCTACTGCAAAGTTCTCCTTCAAAGTTCTACAGCAAAATTCCTATTCAAAGTTCTACTTTGAAAAGCTACTGCAAAGTTCTGCTTGAAAGTTCTACTGCAGAGCTCTCCTGCAAAGATCTACTCTGAAGTTCTACTGCAAAGTTATCCTGCAAAAATCTACTGCACAATTTTTCTGCAAAGTTCTTCTTCTTTTCTTTTTACATGTGGAAAAACAGGGTTAGCATAGTTGACGCTTTCTGCCCACTGCCACAGTGGTGGAGAGTTCTACTGCAAAGATCTCCTGTAAATATCTACTGTAAATATCTACTGCAAATATCTGTTGCAAAGTTCTGATTCAAAAACATACCGCAAAGATCTGTTTCAAATGTCTACTGCAAAGTTATATTGCAGAGTTCTACTAAATTGATCTACCCTAAAGTTCTGCTGCAAAGTTCTGCTTCAAAGGCTACTGCAAAGTTCTCCTGCAAAAATCTACTGCACAATTCTTGTCTTTCTTACTGTAAATATATATATATTGGATAGTTAAGTTATCTATAGTAAAGCCATATGGTACTAATATAGTTCTACTATAGGTTCCAATTTCTATTGCAAGTTTTCACTGTAAAGGTCTACACCAAATTCCTATTGTAAAATCATGTTCTACTGCAAAGTTCTACTTTTAAACTGTGCTGTAAAATCCTTCTGTAAAGTTTTACTACAAAGAACTATTGTAAAGTTATAGTTTATACATATATGCCAAAGTTCTACTGCAGAATTGTGTTGTAAAGTTCTAATGTCCTACTGTAAAGCTCCACTTTATAGTTCTATGCTAATGTTCTAATGTAAAATTAAACTGTACAGTTCTATTGTCATTTTTACACATTTCTACTGTAACATTCTATTCCAAACTCCAACTGTACAGTTTTACTGCAAATATATACACTATAGTTATATGCCAAAGTTCAACTCCAAATTTTGGTTTTAAAGTTCTAAAGTCTTATTGTAATCTTCTAGTGTATAGCAATTTAGTGACGTTCTACTGTAAAGTCATACTGTCAAGTTTTAGTTTACAATTTGTTGTAAAGTTATAAAGTTCTATTGTAAAGTTGAACTGTAAAAATATTTGTATATTCTAGCTACACCTATGAAAGTCATTAGACATACTAGAATCTAGGTTAAATAGTAAAAGTAAAAGCAGTGTAAATTGTATGTAGTTTTATGGCATATAAAACTTTAAACACATCTTCTTTTCAATTTTAACAGTTTAAAAACAGTTTAATTCATTATTTGTATAGCATTTTTAGGAATTAACATTGTCACAAATCAGTTTTACAGTTAGAAAAAGGATCTTTTAAATGAAGTCCATGTAATTTTTATCCCCAATGAGATGAGATGAGATGAGATAAGGGAGAAACCTTGAGAGGAACCAGACTCAGAAGGGAACTCATCCTCATTACTCAATATCTATTCATGATCTGATGCACAGGGGTTTGGGGGGGACGCATGATATTTTTTAATGGCAGTATTTTAAATCCAAAATCCAAACATTTAGCTATTTACAGATGGTGTGTTTGCAGTTATCATGGGGGGAACAAAAAGTAAACAAATGTAAGGTTTTTTTTTCTTAAGAAGATGCAAACTGTAAATTCCTAACCCTAGTCAGGAAATGGGATTTGATCTTGTCCCACACTCTGGAAGACCATAATTAACTAAATCTTTTGCACAAAATTGGTAGTGTTTCATTGTTTTGAAATCAAAAAGTTTTCAAGTGACAAACAATCTAAAGAAATGGTAGCTCTGTGGTTAAGACTTCCGATTGAGAGACAACACTGAGCTGCCACTGTTGAGCCCTTGAGCAAAGCCCTTAACCCTAAACTGCTCAGTTATAAACCAGTCTGGATAAGAGCGTCTACCAAATGCCAGAAATGGAAATGGTATATGGCTAGGAATAAATGTATTGCTTTTTTCCGAGCCACGATTCTGATCGCCGTGTCCAGAAAAGTTCTTCATCCCGTAACCTTTATCAAAATCAGCAAGAATAACGCAAAGACATCACAAAGGGCAAAGGGAATGAAAAGTTTCGCTGCCTCGGCTGCTCTTTTTCCTCTCGGTCGCCTCTGAAGGTCGACTTAACATTAAAGAACACGCCTCTTATCTTTTCCTCTGAACACATTACGGCTAAAAGCCAGATAACAGCAGACAAAGAAAACGAAACCGGCATCATCTGGAATCCAACGCTTTCCTTCAGCTTTCTGTAAGCGTGGTAAGGTCGGCGTTTAATCAAATGGGCTGCAGGAGTGGGGATGCTCAGGGGTTTCAAAAAGCACCTCCCGAAAACATCTGAATGGATTTGTGGATAAAAAGAGAAGAAATCAGCTTAGCGCAGGCGCTGTCCAATTCATTAGTGTGTTTATTGGGAAATGGTGGTGCTGAACCGCGTTTGGTGATAAAGTATTAAAGTATATAGAGGTGTATGCTGGTGGTTTGAGTTGTTTTATGAGGAGAGTTGGGGTTGCGTGATGATTTAGGGGTGTGTGTAGATGTGATTTAGGGGTGTGTGCAGGGTTTTGCTGGTAAATGATGGTGTTGGAAAGAGTTTTGGTGGTGAAAGTGTCCCCACAAAATCTAGTGGAACATTAAATTCAGTTCAATTCATTTTTATTGGTATAGCACTATAACACAGATAATGTGGTGATAAAAATGAATAAGATGTTCTTTATAAGTGTAAGTTTGTCCCTGATATGCAAACCAGTGGCGACTGTGGCAAAGAAAAACTCCCTGGACATCTTCCCAGAAGTTTGGAGGTTATTATAACAGCAAACGGGGCTCAATCTGGACCAGAATGATCAAGTAGCACATACAGTCGGGTGTCTAGAAGTTTTAAAGTGGTCTATAAATCAAACTGAATTGAACTGAATCAAATGTTTGGTGTCTAAAGGTGTTTGCTTATAATCATACATTTATATTGTTGAAGTTATGACTCTTAATGCTTGATTGATTTATCTATCATATGACCGGAGTGAAGGGTCAAACAAAACAAAACAACCAAAACCAAGAAACAAGAACCAAGAAATCAAAACTTGGAAAATCCCAACATGAAAAAAAGCAGTTTGGTACGACCAGGTGGCTAAACACCGACATTAACTTGGATTTGTGTGAGTCCTTGTACAGTGGTGTTTGGAAGTGGTTGTAATTGTACACAGGTGTGTTCCATCAGCATGTTGGAGTCACAGTCAGACAGAAATGGATGGCTATTTGTTACCTGACACAGAACCAGAGTTCCTTTCTCTTCGTCTTTCTGTCTGTCTGCCTGTCTGTCTGCCTTTCTCTTGTCTGTCAGTTTTTCTTTTTTTCTTTCTGTATCTGTCTTTCCTTTTGTCTGTCTTTCTTTCATTCTATCTGTTTGCCTGTCTATTTTTTTTGCCCTTTGTCTGTCTGTCTTTTCTGTTTGTCTTTCATTCTGTCAGCTTGCATGTTTGGCGTTCTTTCCCCCTGTCTGTCTCCCTTCTGTTTGTCTGCCTGTCGCTCTGTCCTACTGCCTGCTTGTCTTTCGTTTTGTCAGCTTGCTTGTCTTTCTGTCTTTGTTGCTGTCTGTCTGTCTGTCTGTCTGTCTTTTCATCTGTTTATCTGTCCCTCCCATTGTCTGTCCTTCTTTCTTCCAATCTGTCTCTTCTGTCTGTTTATCGGTCTTTTCTTCTGCCTATCTTTTTGTCTGTCTGTCTCTCTGTCTTTCCCTTTGTCTGTCTGGTAATCTCTTTCTCTGTCTCAGTGTCTTTCTGTGTGTAATGTTCTGTATCCTCTGCTAGAACACACCCAAGTCCTTGTTTCATGGAGAAACTCTTGTTTACACGATTAAAATGTTGATGAATATTTTTCAGAAAAAATCACTAAAGATACTGAAAATGCAAATTGTACAATTTCGAGAGAAACAATTAAAATTGCTGAACAAAAACAATACCTGTGAATTCCTCCAGCATATACAGAAGCTGTGTGTGTGTGTGTGTGTGTGTGTGTGTGTGTGTGTGTGTGTGTGTGTGTGTGTGTGTGTGTGTGTGTCACCTACGACCTCTTCAAGTTATTGATCGTGTCTGACCTTTCTGAGAGACGTCTGAGACAAGGAAGGTTGACAGCTTCTCAGGAAATGCGCATGTAATTGCTATGTTGTGTGTGTATACGTTTTGTGTGTGTGTGTGTGTGTGTGTGTGTGTGTGTGTGTGTGTGTGTGTGTGTGTGTGTGTGTGTGTGTGTGTGACTGTATGTGTGTATCGATGGCAAGTAACCCCAGTAACCTGCTTTAAAATGAAACCTCTGTTCTAACCATTGATTTCCATCAAAGAGAATGTCAGTTTGCAAGAAACACTAATTCAATCAACACATGTGTGTGTATACACACACACACACACACACACACATACACACTTTATTTAACTTGAAAATAATGTACCATATAACTTTGATTTAGGACAGTAAAATGTTGATGTGTGGTATAGTATTTTTGGTGTGTTGGTGTTTGGTGTTAAATGTGTTTGGGGTGAGTTTTGGGGTTAAAGTTGTTTGGGGGTGAGTTTTGGGGTTGAGCTGATTGGGGTGAGTGTCTGGGAGTGGGTGTTGGGGTTAAAGGTGTTTGGTGTGAATGTTGGGGTTAAAGGTGTTTGGGGGTGGGTTTTGGTGCTAGAGGTGATTGGGGTTAGGGCTTGGGTGGGATTTTGGGTTAAAGATGTTTAGGGGTGAGTGTTGGGGTAAATGTTGGGGTTAAAGGTTTTTGGGGGTTAGTGTTTGGGGTGGGTTTTTGGGTTAAAGGTGTTTAGGGGTAAGTGTTGGGGGTTAAGAGGGTTTGGGGTGAGTGTTTGGGAGTATGTGTTGGGGTTCAATGTGTTTAGGGTGAGTGTCTGGGGTTATAGGGGTTTGGGGGGTGAGTGTTGGGGTTAAAAGTGTTTGAGGTGAATGTTTGGGGGTGATTGGGGTAAGCGTTTGGTGTGGGTTTTAAAGTTAAAGGTGTTTGGGGTAAATGTTGGGTTTAAAGGTGTTTGAGGTAATTGTTTGGTGTAAGAGTTGGAGTTAAAAGTGTTTGAGGTGAGTGTTTGGGAGTGAGTGATGGGGTTGAAGGTGTTTGGGGTAAATGATGGGGGTAAAGGTGTTTTAGGTAAGTGTTTGGGGTAAGTGTTGAAGTTTAAAGGTGTTTGAGGTGAGTGTTGGGGTAAGTGTAGGAGTTGGGAGGTCTTTGGGGTGTTTTATTTGTTAAAGGGGTGTGTGTGTGTGTGTGTGTGTGTGTGTGTGTGTGTGTGTGTGTGTGTGTGTGTGTGTGTCACTTCAAGACACTTCAAAACACTTTAGCATTCCTACCTTCCTCTTGTTACCAGGACAGATGTAGAAGTTGGTGACGATGATGGTGGTCCCGGGCATCAGGTTGAGTTTGGTGTAGGTTGTTCCATAATCGCTGGACCTGTAGCAACACAAATACACAACAAAAAACAACAAATAACTAAAAAAACATTTTATTTATATATTGATTATTTGTTTTGTTATTTTTCCCATTTTGAAAACGGACCCCATCACCAGACTGAATCATTACTACAAATTCACTCTCAGGGACTGAATCTACATCTAGATGTTCATGCTGTCAATCAAATCCCAATATCCAATGTATTTGTTTGTTTGTTTGTTTGTTTGTTTGTTTGTTTGTTTGTTTGTTTGTTTGTTTGTTTGTTTACTGGAGCCCTCCTGTCTGCATTCGTTTTTTCTCTCCCCATGCAAATAACTGTGGATTCATTCTGACCTTGAACATCTTCCATGCTGCTTTTTATGATGGTTAACAGAATACCACTGGATGCCGAGACTCTCTCACACACACACACACACACACACACACACACACACACACACACACACACACACACACACACACACACTGTCGGAATCCACGGAAACATTAAAAGATGTGTCAGAAACGTAGCCAAACTCAGCAGGAGCACAAGCTGAGGCAGTTCCTGAGGCAGATCTGACCTCTAACAAGTGTGTCCTGATTAAACACCACAATCTCCAACAAATACTGAGCAAGTGCTGTGTTTTACATTATATTCCCAGTGCCTCTATATACATTCCCAGTGCCTCTATATATATACATTCCCAGTGCCTCTATATACATTCCCAGTGCCTCTATATGCATTCCCAGTGCCTCTATATGCATTCCCAGTGCCTCTATATATATACATTCCCAGTGCCTCTATATACATTCCCAGTGCCTCTATATACATTCCCAGTGCCTCTATATGCATTCCCAGTGCCTCTATATATACTCCCAGTGCCTCTATATGCATTCCCAGTGCCTCTATATACATTCCCAGTGCCTCTATATACATTCCCAGTGCCTCTATATGCATTCACAGTGCCTCTATATACATTCCCAGTGCCTCTATATATATGCATTCACAGTGCCTCTATATATATGCATTCCCAGTGCCTCTATATATATATACATTCCCAGTGCCTCTATATATATGCATTCCCAGTGCCTCTATATATATACATTCCCAGTGCCTCTATATATATACATTCCCAGTGCCTCTATATATATACATTCCCAGTGCCTCTATATGCATTCACAGTGCCTCTATATATATACATTCCCAGTGCCTCTATATATATACATTCCCAGTGCCTCTATATATATGCATTCCCAGTGCCTCTATATACATTCCCAGTGCCTCTATATGCATTCCCAGTGCCTCTATATGCATTCCCAGTGCCTCTATATGCATTCCCAGTGCCTCTATATACATTCCCAGTGCCTCTATATACATTCCCAGTGCCTCTATATACATTCCCAGTGCCTCTATATACATTCCCAGTGCCTCTATATGCATTCCCAGTGCCTTTATATATATACATTCCCAGTGCCTCTATATATATGCATTTCCAGTGCCTCTATATACATTCCCAGTGCCTCTATATGCATTCACAGTGCCTCTATATGCATTCCCAGTGCCTCTATATACATTCCCAGTGCCTCTATATACATTCACAGTGCCTCTATATACATTCCCAGTGCCTCTATATGCATTCCCAGTGCCTCTATATGCATTCACAGTGCCTCTATATACATTCCCAGTGCCTCTATATACATTCCCAGTGCCTCTATATACATTCACAGTGCCTCTATATGCATTCCCAGTGCCTCTATATGCATTCCCAGTGCCTCTATATATATACATTCCCAGTGCCTCTGATTCAGCAGACTGATGTGATTTGATTTACATAAATGCAGTTGGTATACAAAAGTATTGGCACCCCAACCTGGTGTGATTCACATAATGTATATTCAACGGCATGGAAAACGCCACCTCAGCACTACTGCAGCATTAGCTAATAAACTCTAAACCATCTGAACACGCACACACACACGCACGCACGCACGCACACACACACACACACACACACACACACACACACACACACACACACACACACACACACACACACACGCGGACACACACGCACACGGACACACACACGCACACACACGCACACTTTACAGCGTACAATAAAAAAAAAAAATTCTGAACGTGGTCGTGTGTTGGAGCCAAGTCAAAGCTGTGTGTCATTCTCTTCTCCTGCCTCTAAAAAAATCCTTTCTTTCACATAAAGAGGAAGTGTTTTATCCTTAGAGCAAAGACAGAGAGTGAGAGAGTAATAAAGGGAGAGAGAGAGAGAAGGAAGAGAGAAAGAGTAAGAAATAATAAATGAATAGTAAACAGAGACATTGAGACTAAATGAAAACTGAGACAAAAGTAAAAAAAAAGAAGAAAAAAAAAGAGAAGAGCGAAAGACAGGTGATGGTTGAAATAAAGGAAAAATAATGGAGAGAGAGAGAGAGAGAGAGAGAGAGAGAGAGAGAGAGAGAGAGAGAGAGAGAGAGAGAGAGAGAGAGAAGAAGAAGAAAAAAGATTTATAATATAGATCCATCCCTATCCATCCATTTCTACCTCTACCCCCTATTCCTTCTCTTTTCCCTCTCCTTCCTCTCCCTCCATTTCTGCCTCTCTCTCTTCCTCCTCTTTCACTATCCATCCATTTCTACCTCTCCCTCCTTTACCTTCTCTCTCCTTCCCCATCCCTCTTCTTCATTCCTTGCTACATTTTCTTTTCTCCATTCTTCTCTTCCTCCCTTCCACTTCCCCCTCTCCATCACTTTCTACCCGTCTCTTTTTTACCTCCCTTCTCCATCCTTCTCTCCCCCCATTTATTCCCCTCTCTATCCCTTTCTACCTCTCCCATATGTTCCTCCTCTCCCTTCTCTCCATCACTTTCTGCCTCTCCCTTCTTTTTTCTCCTATTCCCTTTCCATCCCTTTCTACCTCTCCTTTCTCTTCCTCCTATTTCCTCCTCCACTCCATCCACATGCTAACGCGTTACATGGTTTCCTGCAGTCTGGAGCAGCAGAATGACTGAAGTCTCACCACAGGCGAATGCTGACGTTCTACATCCAGGACAAAATCTATCCATCCACTAGCCTTTAGCGTTTAGTTAGCGATTACAGGAGTTAGCATAAGTGTAAACGCTACATCTATAAAGTATGATTGAACGCTAAGAATTAACTCGCTAAACTTCCATGCTAAATTCAAAACACCTAGCGGCCTTTCAGAGTTAACACGCCAGACGCGATGCTAACGCTTTTTACGTTTGTCAGTTCCCGAGCACCACTGGGAATCGGTGCTAACATCTTTCGAGCGCTAATTAGCGAGAATAAAGCCATCACTCGGTGAAGGACAAGTTTCAGAGTGTTTTCATGAGAGGGAAACTCGACAGGGGTAATTAGCGGAGTAGCCTGAGCATCGGTGTATCGCACTCGTTACGCTAATCCTCTCAAAGGGAGACAGAGAGCGGGAGTGTGAGGATCATTACATAAGTAATAGAGCTAATTTTCTGTATTGCGCGTCATTGTGCTAATGATGCTAACTTAATCCGCGAGCTCATTTCTCATCCTTACAGAGCAAACTGAGGGGAAAATGGGGGAGCGAGACAGAGGGATGGAGGGATTAAAGAGGTGAAACCAGATCGCAATTTAGCAGCGCTGCATTCCTATTAGCAAGTGATTACCGTGGGAGGCTTTGCTAAAGGAGAAAGATAGAATAGAAAGGGTAGGGTTGCTATAGCGACAGAGCGTTTACGTGACATCGACGATTTTAGTGTTGACCTGGTGACCTGTTCTACATGGAGACATTTGTTTCTACAGTGATGGATGGAGTCTCCAGTGTCAGAGCTGTATTAAGTAAACAGGAAGTAAGGTATTGTGAACAGGAAGTCATGTATAGTGAACAGAAAGTCATGTATAATAAACACAAATTCAAGTATAGTGAACAGGAAGCCACGTGTAGTGAATAGGAAGTTAAGAACATTAAAAATAAAGCTATAAAAAAGAAATCTATAGTAAAAAGGAAGTAAGCTATAGTGAACAGGAAGTCATGTATAGTGAACAGGAAGTCATGTATAGCGAACAGGAAGTCAGGCATATTAAACAAATAGTCACATAATAAACAGGAAGTCATGTATAGTGAACAGTAAGTCATGTATAGTGAAGAGGAAGTTATATATATTAAACAGGAAGTCATGTATAGTGAACAGGAAGTCATGTAT
This sequence comes from Silurus aristotelis, assembly GCF_946808225.1. Classification (NCBI taxonomy): domain Eukaryota; kingdom Metazoa; phylum Chordata; class Actinopteri; order Siluriformes; family Siluridae; genus Silurus; species Silurus aristotelis. Next base: position 31,950,520 of record NC_139578.1, read on the forward strand.
AGTAAACAGGAAGTTATATATATTAAACAAGAAGTCATGTAATAGTAAACAGGAAGTCATGTATAGGAAACAGGAAGTCAGGCGTATTGAACAGAAAGTCATATAATAAACAGGAAGTCATGTATAGGAAACAGGAAGTCATGTATAGGAAACAGGAAGTCAGGCGTATTGAACAGAAAGTCATATAATGATCAGGAAGTCATGTATAGTGAACAGGAAGTCATGTATGGGGAACAGGAAGTCAGGCATATTGAACAAATAGTCATATAATAAACAGGAAGTCATGTATAGTGAACAGTAAGTCATGTATAGTGAAGAGGAAGTTATATATATTAAACCGGAAGTTATGTATAGTGAACAGGAAGTCAGATATATCGAACCTGGAAGAAATGTATAGGAAACAGGAAGTAATGTATAGGAAACAGGAAGTCAGGCGTATTGAACAAGAAGTCATATAATAAACAGTAAGTCATGTATAGTGAAGAGGAAGTTATATATATTAAACAGGAAGTCATGTATAGGAAACAGGAAGTCAGGCATATTGAACAAAAAATCATATGATAAACAGGAAGTCATGTATAGTGAAGAGGAAATCATATATATTAAACAGAAAGTCAAGTATAATAAACAGGAAGTCATGTATAGTGAACAGGAAGTAACAGGAACCTCCGCACCTCACCTGACTTTCCTCACTCGCCTGTCTCTGAATGAGCTCAAATATCCTCATAATCTAGTGGAACATCTTCCCAGAAGAATGTTCTAGAACATAGCAATCTTATGGTGTTAGTTCCTGTTCTCAGCGAACAAAACACTGAAACTGCAGATCAATGTCACCTAAATTACATACACGTCCCTATGAATGAGCTGTTGCTTTGGTAACTTATAGCATCAATATTTTAACTTAACTAACTGTCTGAATAAATCACCACAAATTTCCACAAAATCTGGAGGAACATCTTCCATGAAGAACAGAAAATAAGGACACGTGTGGAATATGATGATCAAAATACAGACATAGGAATCTTACGGTTGGGTGTCCACAAAACCTTCGGCCTTATATTATATACAAGGTAAACACTATCTCATATTTCCGGATCCACTTGCACACACACACACACACACACACACACACACACACACACACACACAGCTCTAAAGCAGAATTACTCAGTGCTCTTTATTAAAGTCATCCAAAACCTATTGCCAAAAACACACATTACACACTGGGGACATTTGAAAACTGTAACCCAGAAAAAACAATGGAAAACCAGCAGAACTGGAGACTTCAAACTGGAAACCAGTAACTTATAAAGCAGGAGAAACAGTTTCTTCGAACTGGAAACCAGTAACTTATAAAGCAGGAGAACTGGAGAATTCAAACTGGAAACCAATAACTTATAAAGCAGGAGAAACAGTTTCTTCGAACTGGAAACCAGTAACTTATAAAGCAGGAGAACCAGAAACTTTAAACTGGAAACCAGTAACTAGGAAACCAGGAGAACCAGGGGCGTGAAACTGGAAACCAGTAACTTATAAAGCAGAGGAACCGGTGACATCAAATTGGAAACCAGTAACTTATAAAGCAGGAGAACCAAAGACTTCAAACTGGAAACCAGTAACTTATAAAGCAGGAGAACCAGAGATGTCATACTGGAAACCAGTAATTTAGAAAGCAGGGAATCCAGTGACTTCAAACTGGAAACCAGTAACTTATAAAGCAGAGAAACCGGTGATTTCAAACTGGAAACCAGTAACTTATAAAGCAGAAGAACCAGTGATTTTAAATTGGAAACCAGTAACTAGGAAAGCAGGAGAACCAGAGGCATGTAACTGGAAACCAGTAACTTATTAAGCAGGAAAACCAGAGACTTCGGACCAATAAAATAATCGATAAATGAACAGAATAATTATTAACTGAATTGTTCGCTCGATTTCTCACACTTTACGAAATAAATAAAATTGATATTGATTTATCAGTAAAAAAAAAACTATATTACATCAACATTTAGATGAAATAATTATATAAAACACGTCATTATGAACCATTGAAAAGACACAATTATACAAATGATCAAATCTATATTTTAAGCATTAAAGACTGATGTATAAACACAGTATATGCCCGTGTGTGTGTGTTCTGAGAGATGAGAGGACTGAGAACATCCTCCTCTCCACAACGCTGTGAAAATGATCTGATGACTCTAATAACAGATCATTACTTCATCTCAGCAGCGAAAGTGTTTGCAGATACCACCATCACACCATCACACCACATTGGAACACACATTTCCACCCATATGTGCTTCTTCCCAAACATGGAGGCACACAATTGTGCAGGACGTCTTTGGATGCTGTGGCATGAAATTTTCCCTTCACTTGAACTAGGAGAAACCTGTTCCAGCATGACGACGCAAAGCCTGTTCACGAAGACAGCTTCATGAAGATCCGCTTTCATGCTTCCATGGGTTTTGAGTGGAAGATCTGCTATAGAGCCCTATTGAACATCTTTAGGATGAATGTGATCTCCACTCCAGGCCTCCTCACCTTCTCACCTACAAATCAAATGTTATCAAAGGAAATGCATCGTCTGATGTAATCACGTGACCAATTAATAAATCGTTTCAGTAAAAGTCACAAAAAAAAACTCCTTCAGGTCTTCACTAACAATCCTTAAAGGTGCTAGCATGTCTCTGGTTAGCATCAACGATTAGCGATCTTAACAATGGACATTGTCCAAAAGCCACCTCCCAGAATGAAATCTATTAAATAAATACACATTCTCAGCCACACCAAGTTCTCCAACTGAAGAAACATCCACCCAGAGGTAGGATGTCAAGGTGATGGCGTATTTATGGCGTCTGGCAAACGCCCTTATTCAGAGCGACTTATCTCATGCTGAACTGGTTAGAAGGTCTTGAGTTCAAATACCACCACCAACCTCCTTGAGCAAGTCCCTCAACTGCTCAGTTGGATAAAGACTTTGGCTAAATGCTGTACACGTAAATCTAGTTTATATGTGGAGTGCAAAAGTCTTTGTTTGAACCCTGTACATAAAAAAAATCCAATTTAAATCTTTTCCTGTCAGGGGATAAAACAGCTCAATGCTAATTACTGCTAATGTGACAATGTGAGAAACGAGTGTGTGCGAGTAGCACTGAGTTATAGCTAGTGTGAAAGAGAAGGCAATGAGCACCATGAAAGCATTGTGTAAATCATAATGCTAATGTGTTCTAGTGTGAAATACAAGTGTCTTGTTCTTGTGTCACCAAAATTCCTCCTTGGGCGATATGATGATGACCGAGCCAGTCTACGTTACCTAGAAACTTCAGGGCAAATGGAAGGAAGTAGCGCTTAGATTGGGAATCATGACCTCCTAATTATTGACCCAACACTTTCAGGGCCTGAGCTACATCTGGCATCTGCTACAACTTCAATACATTTGCTAGATAGAGCACAAGATACCGTTGTGCAACCGCTATTGCGGATCTTTAACCCTCAACTGCACAATGAGGTAAATGGCCAGAGGTGCAAAAATGAGGTATGCAGTATATGCATGAAGGGTGTCCCGTGGGAGGCCCATGTATTTACCCCTCTTTTATAGGGGAAGGGGGGCACCAACCATGATACCCCTCAGCAAACATGCTGTTGCACCCCTGTAACGGGAATAAATGTAAGTCGCTCTGGCTAAGGATCCTTCCTGGCCTCTGGGTTGACTTCTCTTCAGTAGAAAACCCCACGTAGCTAGAGATCGCTCCACAGCCTGAGGTTCCTACAAAGGGTGAAACCCAAGAACATTGAAGACGTATTTGATCTGTGTGGATGGTTTGCTATAATGTCTACATGAACAGTTTCACATCTGAGGGTCTATCGGTGAACAGCGATGGACGTTCGGGGTTAAGGATGAGGATGGGGATGGTTTCCCATGCGAGTCTGGTTCCTCTTAAGGTTTCGTCCTCAGACCATCAAGTTTTCTTTTTTTAGGATGAAACCCTGCAGAGGTGATGCTATATCTAATCATCATTTTGAATCTTTAAGTATCACAATATTTGCTTCAATCTTGTCCTACTGTTGTGGGCCCCAATAAGCCAGCCCAACGTATTCGCGTATTGTGTATACAATGAGTGATTCACCACTCTAAGTAAACTGGGACCCCACCAACCCCCTCTGGACTGGGTGTGGACGTGCCCACTCAGCCCCAAAGCAGACTCCAAGGTGTGAGAGCTCCATACATTTAAATTTAAGGCATTAATTTGCATTTGACTGGTGCTTATATTTTGTCCATAAAACTAAATAATTGAGGGTTGAGGGTATTGCTAATTAAAGTGCCCCCCACAGGCCCACTGTGGACTGGGAGTGGATTTGGCCAATCAGGCCCAATGTGGGCCCTATAGTGTGCCACAAATTTATATTAATTGAATTGAGGCCCTTATTTCGACTATACAAATGAGTAGTTGAGGGTTTAGGGCCTTGCTTAAAGGCCTGAAAGTGGTAAATTAGTGATGCTGGGATTTGAACTCCAAAAGTCCAACAACTTGACCGCTAAGCTTGCAGTGAAAATGAGGCTCAAAATGGCATGTTTGCTGGGAAATATTTGTGTGTGTGTGTGTGTGTGTGTGTGTGTGTGTGTGTGTGTGTGTGTGTGTGTGTGTGTGTGTGTGTGTGCGTGTGCAAGACAGGAAGAAACAAGTAGGATGGATGAAGGTATAAATATCTCTCAACCTGTATGTCTGAGTGCAGTACTTAAGATCCTTGAATGTCAAGTGTTCCTCACACTCACACGCACACACACACACACACACACACACACACACACACATACACAGGTTTGTATTATTCATAATGCTGTGTCCAAATGAGCACTTTATTCTTCAAGACAAAATCAGATTATGCTGCAAATAGTGTGTGTGTGTGTGTGTGTGTGTGTGTGTGTGTGTGTGTGTGTGTGTGTGTGTGTGTGTGTGTGTGTGTGTGATATTTCGACAAGGACCCCTGGGTGAGGAACAGATGTACTTGTCTTCGAAAATAACAGCCTGCTGACAATGTGTGTTGTCTGGCCTCATGTATGATCAGACAGTACACACACACACACACACACACACACACACACACAAACACAACAGCATAACTTCCTGCAGGAAAAAATATACTGATTTACACTAGGACTCTGGGGACGCATCTGTCTCAATAACCTATATGTGTGTGTGTGTGTGTGTGTGTGTGTGTGTGTGTGTGTGTGTGTGTGTGTGTGTGTGTGTGTGTGTCAAGTAAAACCATTTTGATGTGATTGACACACACACACACACACACAAACACAAATGAATACACACTTAGATAAACTCAAGAACCTAAGACTTACACACACACATGAATGCACACACACCCTCACATATATAAAGACACACACAAATACGCACACACAAAAACAAACACACTCATGCACACACACACACACCCTCATACACACAAATAGATAAACTTTCACACCCTAAAACTCGCACACACTCATACATACACGTACACACACACATGAATGCACACCACACCCTCATACATACACGTACACACACACGCACACACACACACGCGCACACACACACATGCACACGCTAAAAACTCTCATAATAAACAGGAAACAGCTTCTGAAACTTTTCTGTTGCACACACATACACCCTCGCACACACTTTTACACCATCGCAACCTTCCACCCACCTACCCACCTCCACACACACACACACGCGCACACACACACATGCACACGCTAAAAACTCTCATAATAAACAGGAAACAGCTTCTGAAACTTTTCTGTTGCACACACATACACCCTCGCACACACTCTTACACCATCGCAACCTTCCACCCACCCACCCACCTCAACACACACACACACACACACACACACACACACACACACACACACACACACACACACACACACACACACACACACACACAAGGCACTGTCTCCTATTTAACACAGGAAATGGCTTTTAAAACCTCTCGCTTTCAGGAGGGAACCCAGTGGCAATAGTGCCATGTACACACACACACACACACACACACACACACACACACACACACAGGGTGCAGAGAAGTCTGCAGCGACCTTCAGTGTGTGTGTGTGTGTGTCTGCTTCCTCAACAGAAGAAAGGACAAATTTAAAGAAAGGAAAAGGGCAAGGAAGGAAGGATAAACAGAAGAGAGGAAGCAAGGTTTGTGTGTGTGTGTGTGTGTGTGTGTGTGTGTGTGTGTACAATTTTAGGTTTTGAATTACGGCGTAATAACGTTTCATTTGGTCTTAAGAAGTCTTTGAAAGTATTACGTTGAATTTGAAGGATAACTTTTTTTACACACACACACACACACACACACACACACACACACACACACACACACACACACACACACACACACCACTACAGGCAGGTCTAAGCCACCCTCAGGGTGTGTAATCTAAGCTTTTCCTCAACAGACACTATAAATTAATAATCCCCCTCTCGTCTTCAAAGCCATCGACTTTCTGTTTTCATTCACACACACACACACACACACACACACACACACACACACACACACACACAGACTCTGCATTTGAAGTGAGGGAGGAGAAGAACTTCTGTTCTTCAAAGTAAAACAAGAATACTGCATGTAAAATGTGTGTGTGTGTCTCAAAGGCATGTTAAGAGATCTCACATGCACTCTGGTGTCACATTTGATTAGGCTTAGGCAGCAGGTGACAGGAAGGTCTCACACACACACACACACACACACACACACACACACACACACACACACACACACACACACAGATGGTGGTTCATTGAGTTAACTGAAGAGAAACGGAATGAGAAAGCAAAACAAGAACAGGTGTGTGTGTGTGTGTGTGTGTGTGTGTGTGTGTGTGTGTGTGTGTGTGTGTGTGTGTGTGTGTGTGTGTGTGTGTGTGTGTTCTCTCCTGACTGGGATAATGTGTGTGTGACAGTCAGAAACAGCAGGGATGAGTTTAACTCCATTAACACACACAGCGACATTTCTACACACTCACCTGCTACAAGGATAAACATATCACTAACACACACACACACACACACACACACACACACACACACACACACACACACACACACACACACACTGCTGATGTCTACACCAGAACTTCACACAGCTTAAAATCACACAGCCATCAGCTGATCATCAACACAATACAGAAGTAGAGAAGTGCTGGACATGTGCTGAAGATGACAAATGGAAGGAAGGGACCAAGGAAAGAAAGGTGAGGAAGAGAGGAAGAGAGGAAGTAATAACAAATTAGAAGGAAGAAATAACTAATTGTAAGGAAGAAAGGATAGACAGAAGGAAGGATGAAAGAAAGAAAGAAAGAAAGAAAGAAAGAAAGAAAGAAAGAAAGAAAGAAAGAAAGAAAGAAAGAAAGAAAGAAAGAAAGAAAGAAAGATGTTTGTGTACGTCTCACACACACACTACCCTGTGCTCTCACACTTCACGCCGTTTGCGTCACGTGTTTTGATGGGGCGAACATGCTAACATGCTAGGCTAGGCTAAAATACATGTGCTATTGTAAGTCTGGCTAACAACCTCCTGATACAGGGCTAGTCTGGTCTACATGCTAGTCACTGCAGCGTTCTGCTGGTGCCATGGAACAACAGAACGTCCACATCTGTTATCCAGACACACACTGAGAAAACATGAGAGAGAGAGAGAAGAGAGAGAGAGAGAGAGAGAGAGAGAGAGAGAGAGAGAGAGAGAGAGAGAGACTTGGCATTCTGTATATCGGACGATTGCCAGATCACTCAAACCGCTGCCACACTGGGATTTTTGCACCGTAGAAAGTGTGTGTGTGTGTGTGTGTGTGTGTGTGTGTGTGTGTGTGTGTGTGTGGAGTGCCAGGAAGGATATGTGTATTTGGCAAAGTGTGTGTGTTGGACAGAATCCTATCATTTACATTCTGCAAGTGATTTCAGTCAAGATACAATTTTCACTCTCTGTCAATCAAAGAAAGAAAGAAAGAAAGAAAGAAAGAAAGAAAGAAAGAAAGAAAGAAAGAAAGAAAGAAAGAAAGAAAAAAAAAAACCATGTTCAACCAAGTTCACATCTTCTCCCTTTTTGTCTCTTGTTTTCTCTTTCTTTCTCTCTTCCTCATTCATCTTGTGTGGGTTTTTACTCGTTTTTTTTCTCTCCATCCTTGGCAGCCGGTGTTTGGAAGTGGACATCGGAAGGAGAGCGGCTGGTTGGCTTGCAGGAGCAGAACCTCGCCAAGACTCGACAGGATCACAGAAGACGACGCCAGAGCAGCTCAGATACACACTAATCATCTCCGAACAAATCCCGGATCAGTGTGTGTGTGTGTGTGTGTGTGTGTGTGTGTGTGTGTGTCTGGGGTTGGGGTTGGGGTGGGTGGGGGCGCAGGGGTTCCAGACACTTTGCATCAAATCACACCATTCCCACAAATCCATCCTGAGGAGCAACACAATTCATCATCCTAGAAACCCATGAAGAACCTTCCCATAAACATGCTCTGCTCAGAAAAACAACCAAATGACCTGCAAATGAACCAGAATTGTATCAGAATATTCACTGGACCTTTCATGGAGATGGAAGTGCACCACATGGAAGCCTTTCTGGCAGAGAAGCTCTTAGTGGACACTAAGGGAAGTGGGAGCTCAGTGGAAAAGATGCTGGACTTGGAGGGGCCCTTAAACAAGGCCCTTGAATCTTCAACTGATGTATAAATGAGATCATTGTTGGTCATTCTGGACAAGAGCATCTGCCTAATGCTGTAAATGCTTTACAAAGAACTACAGAGCTTATCGTATGGGGAATGTGGGAACCTTTCCTTGAAGGTTTGTAGGAAGCTAAGAACCTTAAATTATCAAATGGATCCTTAAGGAATGCTAAGAGTTCTGAGGGTTCTGAGCGTTCCATGAAGAACTTTCAG
>NC_139578.1:31964469-31974469 GCF_946808225.1 Silurus aristotelis
CAAATGTGAGCAGGTGGTCGATAGACAAATGCATAGGTCAACGATGGAGTTCGCCAAAGAGCCGTCTGGGTGATGGATAACAGTAGTGATAAGTTCAGCGGACCTTCATCAGCACATCTGTCAATGTAAGCTGAGCTCTACAGAGCAGTGGCACAGGGGAGCTTAACTCCCTTTTGTGAAGGTTCTTTTCTTTCTGAGGTGTCTGAATGATGATAGCCTTCTACACAAGATGGCTGCCACAGAAGTATTTTGTTTGGTTTAGTCTGTGTTAATAGCATATCTGTTAAGTAAAAAGTTTGTGGACACCTCAGCATAAAATCAGTATGTGCTTCTTGAGCCCACAAGATTCGACTAGATTTTGTGGAGATTTGTGGCAACTCATTCAGTGATTAGGATGTGTGAGTTGTTTAATAGGGTTTAAAGCTGTAATGCAGGAGATCTTCCACTCCAATTCATTGAAAGCATATCTTCATGGAGCTGGCTTTGTGCATTGTCATGTTGGAACACGTTTGGGTTTCCTAGTTTAAGTTAATGGAAATGTCATGCTGTTACATCCAAAGACGTCCTACACAACTGGTACCTCTAAATGTATGCAAACAGTTTGTAAAGTTATGATTGAACAGATAGAGTCTGGAACCCAGACTTCACCTTGCTACTTGACAACCATTAAACTAGCGCACCTGTTAGCACACACCTATAGCACAGCTCACACAGTTAGCACAGCTAACACACATTCTCTCAGCTTTCCTGCAGCTCGTTTCCACGCTGGTTATTTTGACCATCACAAACCAGGGCATCACTCCCAGTGTCTGGTACAGTCCAGAAAAGTGCAATTCCCACAAGGCCTGTAATTACTCCCGATCGAATATGAGAGAGAGAGAGAGAGAGAGAGAGAGAGAGAGAGAGAGAGAGAGAGAGAGAGAGAGAGAGAGAGAGAGAAAGGGGGGGGGGACTAAGAGGAAAGACACTACAAGGACAGAAAAAGAGAACAAGTAAAACTAAGAGGAAAGAGGGAGAACACAGAGGAATAAGAGAAAAAAACTGAGAGGAAAGGAGATAAAACTGGGAGGGGAAAAAAATAAAACTGAAAGTAAAAAGAGAGAGAAAACTGAGGAAAAGAAGAGAAAACTGTAAGGAAAGAGACAGAAAACTGAGAGGAAAGAGAGAGAAAAATGAGAGGAAAAAAAGAGACAACTGAGAGGAAAGAGAGAAAAAACTGAGAGAAAAGAGAGAGAAAAAAGAGAACCCTGAGAGGAGAGAGAAAGAAAACTGAGAGAAGGAAAGAAAGAAAGAAATAAAGATGGAGAGAAAGAGGGAAGAGAAAGAATGTAAGGTATAGGAGAGAGAAAGAGTGTTTTTGCAGATTTCTCAAAGATGGGTGAAGGACAAATACACTGGAGTTTTTCAACTGCTGCCTCAACTGCTGCCTTTTTTGCCCGAGAGTGTGTGTGTGTGTGTGTGTGTGTGTGTGTGTGTGTGTGGAGGTAGTTTCAGTTTCTCAGTCTGGTCTCCGTCACAGTTAAAAACCTCCGCGGAAATGTGAAACTCTGGCCAGATGGCCTCACATTTGTCTCCACTTAGCTCCTGACACACGGGGAGTCTCGATCTCGGGGTTAGGGTTAGGGTTCCATCAGATCGAGTGTCCTTGTCTTTTATTCTCATTCTCTCTATCTCTCTCTCTATCCTGCTCTATCTGTCCATCTTCAGGAAGATAAAAACATTAGCATGTAGAAAGCAGGCACTAGCTAAACACCTTAGCCGTACCCAAGGCCAAGCTGACAATCCCATCATCGGTTCTGTCCACCAGACCAAAGTTCTAGAAATGTCCCTGAGGGCCTGTTAGCAAAACAACTAACCTGCTAGCTGATTATGCTAGCATCGTACCTAGTTCTTTTTAGTGTTTGCCCTGTATTAACACACACATTCTCCCAATAAGGGACCTAGATCTTCCATTCCAACCCATGGAAAGCAGATCTTCATGGAGCTGGAACAGATTTAGATCTCGTAGACAAAGTGAATGCAAAAGTTGATGCCACTGCATCCAAAGATGTCCGATACAATTGTGCACCTCCAGCTTCAGGGTAAAAAAGAATCATGGAAGAACGTGCAGAAGAACCACAGATGGCTGGGATAGTCGGAAAGTTCTCTCTCCTCGGCAACGTCTGACTTGCCATTTTTTTAATCTCTCACTCTCTCATGAGGTCCATTAGCAGATCTGATGTGTAAATGAAGTCAGCGCTAAAAGCAGCGGCACCACCAGCTTCACTGCTTTCATCTCTACTGAGACGAGACGAGACGAGACGATTCACACACTTGTCAATCATTTGCTGTCCAATGAGACAGCAGGCTGAACCTGAGACAGGAACCTTCCTCAGCTAATCACTTATTTAGCACCTCAAAAACAAGGCATGCGTGGTCTTGTAACGGTTCCTGCATTAAATATGTTGCTTCAGTACCTGAGATCCTGAAAAGGTTCCTGCATTACATACAGTGAGGAAAATAAGTATTTGAACACCCTGCTATTTTGCAAGTTCTCCCACTTAGAAATCATGGAGGGGTCTGAAATTGTCTTCGTAGGTGCATGTCCACTGTGAGAGACATAATCTAAAAAAAAAAATCCAGAAATCACAATATATGATTTTTAAACTATTTATTTGTATGATACAGCTGCAAATAAGTATTTGAACACCTGTCTATCAGCTAGAATTCTGACCCTCAAAGACCTGTTAGTCTGCCTTTAAAATGTCCACCTCCACTACATTTATTATCCTAAATTAGATGCACCTGTTTGAGGTCATTAGCTGCATAAAGACACCTGTCCACCCCATACAATCAGTAAGAATCCAACTACTAACATGGCCAAGACCAAAGAGCTGTCCAAAGACACTAGAGACAAAATTGTACACCTCCACAAGGCTGGAAAGGGCTACGGGGAAATTGCCAAGCAGCTTGGTGAAAAAAGGTCCACTGTTGGAGCAATCATTAGAAAATGGAAGAAGCTAAACATGACTGTCAATCTCCCTCGGACTGGGGCTCCATGCAAGATCTCACCTCGTGGGGTCTCAATGATCCTAAGGAAGGTGAGAAATCAGTCCAGAACTACACGGGAGGAGCTGGTCAATGACCTGAAAAGAGCTGGGACCACCGTTTCCAAGGTTACTGTTGGTAATACACTAAGACGTCATGGTTTGAAATCATGCATGGCACGGAAGGTTCCCCTGCTTAAACCAGCACATGTCCAGGCATGTCTTAAGTTTGCCAATGACCATTTGGATGATCCAGAGGAGTCATGGGAGAAAGTCATGTGGTTAGATGAGACCAAAATAGAACTTTTGGGTCATAATTCCACTAAACGTGTTTGGAGGAAGAAGAATGATGAGTACCATCCCAAGAACACCATCCCTACTGTGAAGCATGGGGGTGGTAGCATCATGCTTTGGGGGTGTTTTTCTGCACATGGGACAGGGCGACTGCACTGTATTAAGGAGAGGATGACCGGGGCCATGTATTGCGAGATTTTGGGGAACAACCTCCTTCCCTCAGTTAGAGCATTGAAGATGGGTCGAGGCTGGGTCTTCCAACATGACAATGACCCAAAGCACACAGCCAGGATAACCAAGGAGTGGCTCTGTAAGAAGCATATCAAGGTTCTGGCATGGCCTAGCCAGTCTTCAGACCTAAACCCAATCCAGAATCTTTGGAGGGAGCTCAAACTCCGTGTTTCTCAGTGACAGGCCAGAAACCTGACTGATCTAGAGAAGATCTGTGTGGAGGAGTGGGCCAAAATCCCTCCTGCAGTGTGTGCAAACCTGGTGAAAAACTACAGGAAACGTTTGACCTCTTTAATTGCAAACAAAGGTTCCTGTACCAAATAGTAACATTGACTTTCTCAGGTGTTTAAATACTTATTTGCAGCTGTATCATACAAATAAATAGTTACAAAATCATACATTGTGATTTCTGGATTTTTTTTTTAGATTATGTCTCTCACAGTGGACATGCAGCTACGATGACAATTTCAGACCCCTCCATGATTTCTAAGTGGGAGAACTTGCAAAATAGCAGGGTGTTCAAATACTTATTTTCCTCACTGTATGTGGCGAAAGTACCTAAGTTCCTGAAGAAGTTACTGCATTGGATATGTGGCTACAGTACCTGAGTACCTAAAAAGGTTCCTGTATTAGCATGTGGCTAAAGTACCTGAATTCCTAAAGAGGTTCCTGCAGTAAGTATGTGGCTACAGTGCCCAAGTTTTTGAGAGGTTCCTTCATTTTATATGTGGCTACAGTACGTGAGTTCCTGAAGTGGTTCCTGCACTGGATATGTGACTACTGTACCAGAGTTCCTGTAGAGGTTCCTACACTGGATTTGAGGCTACAGCACCCGAGTTCCTGAGAGGTTCATGCATTGAATATGTGGCTACAGAACTTGAGATCCTAAAGAGCTTCCTGTGGAGGGTCCTATATTGTATATGTAACTACAGAACCCAAGTTCCTCCAGAGGTTTCTGCACTGTGTAAAGTACAGAAGCTCATGAAAATGTTCATAGAAAAGAAACAAGAAGAAAAGTAAATTATGCCTAAAGTTCCAGAGTTTCTCAGACAGATCTAGAATTGAGTAAGTGGTCAAGACTGGGTTCCAGAAAAAGGTTCTAAATTGGGTCTGGTAACAGAACCTCACCTGCCAAAAAGGTTCCTGCAGTGGCAGTATGGCTGGAGACAGAGATGTGAAAGAAGTTCTAAAGTTTCTGAGAGGTTCCTTAATTTTATATGTGGCTACAGTATCTGAATACACACTCTCACTCTCACAAACACACACACTTGTGCACACTCTCACACACACACACACACACACACACTTGTGCACACTCTCACACACACACACACACACACTCTCACGCACACTCGCACACATATACACATACACACAAACACACACTCTCTCTCTCACTCTCTCTCTCTCTCTCTCTCTCTCACACACTCACACACACACACACACACACACACACACACACACACACACACACACACACACACACTCACACACACTCACACTCACACACTCACACACCTCATAAAATTTCACACCTTTATATAACATGAATCTTTCACTGGGTCTCACCCCTCCCCCATTCCCCCCCTGCACCACTCACCCAGCCCTCAGATCTTCCTCTGTTTCACCTACATCTGTGTGTGTGTGTGTGTGTGTGTGTGTGTGTGTGTGTGTGTGTGTGTGTGTGTGTGTGTGTGTGTGTGTGAATTAACGCTCATTAAACCCGATCATACAGCGAGATCGAGTGGGGAAACTCGGAAGCATGAGGATAAAAGAGACAGAAAGAGAAAGAAAAATAAAGAGAATGCAATGTGTGTGTGTGTGTGTGTGTGTGTGTGTGTGTGTGTGTCTGTTTATATGTACAAGAGAAAGGTTCACGTTATACTTACTAAAGGGCAACCTAAATATAACTGAGGTCAAAATGAGTTCTTTCCCTTTTTATGTTGTTCATTCAGAATAACACACACACACACACACACACACACACACACACACACACACACACACACACACACATACACACGTTTCTATTCAAGGAACTAACGCTAAAGTGTATTGGATGCTTCCTGGGAAAGATTCATTTCATTGAAATAAACTCTATTTGTCTGAACACAACAAAATCAAACACACTTCAACACAACACAGAGTATCACAAAAAAACACAGATTAAATCAACAAAATCTGCATCATTATTCAATACAACAACAAAAGCTCGGTTAAATTCGCCACAACACAAGACAACTAAACACAACTCACTTCAAGCTCAACTCAATTACACCAAACACAACAGTTAAAACTGACCCCCCCCCCCCCCCCACCACACACACACACACACACACACATACAAAACAACACAACACAACAAAAAATCAAACTCAACTCAACTCAAAGCAACTCAATTAGACAACACAATAAATCAATACAACACAACTAAACATAACTCACTTCAACATAACCCAATTTGACTAAGCGAAACGTAACTACTGTGAATACAACTCAATTAACCTTCCCACAACACAACACAATAAACTCAATTAACATGAACACAACTCACCTCGCAACACAACAAACAAATAAAAACTAACTAAACACAACTCAATTAGTCAGTTTAACTCAACTCTCTACATCACAACAGAACACAACTCAACTTGAATAAACTACGGTAATGTGAACACAACTCCACATCAACAACACAGTCCATCGAATCACAACACAACACAACTAAATACAACTCAATTAAACACAAATAGACTGTACTAAATTTACTGTGAACACAATTTAATTAAACCCACAACACACAACACTGCAGCTGCTACCGATTATTTTAGGAATCGAATTTTCTACCGATTATTCCAACAATTAATTGAGTAATCGAATAGGAGGAACTTTTTCTTTATTAAAAAGCGACACTAAATATACAAGAGAAAAGTGATTTGTTTCCTTTTTAGAAAACACTTTTTATTGCTGAAGTTTTACACGAGAATATCGGTGAAAATTAAACTCATTTAGTGCATTTAATTGGCGAATTACATCAAAATACAAATACAGTGGTGTTAAAAAACGTCCCTCAGCAGTGGAGCGAAAGGCAAAATACGGAAAACTATTAGTTTAACGAAACTCATTATTATTCCCGCTCGTGTATTTGTGTATTAAATCTCGCAATATTGCGATGTGGTTTTCTTGTGCTTGAGATTTCCCACGCATTAAATTAGTGTTTTTATCGCCGGCTTTAAAAACCTGCTTCACTACCCGCTTTACACGCCACTGCGGAGGGAGTTAAAGAAATAAAAATCAAAAAATCTATTTTAAATGACTTCAAAAACGGTAACCGCAAACTTTTGCGGGTGGTGCGTCAGTAATAACGGACCGTGGGGAAACACAGTGTTCCGTGTGAAGTTAAAAAGACTAAACGAAGCTTTGAGGCAAATTAATTGCCTCAGTTAATTTTTAGAACCGAATTACTCAAGGAATCGTTACAGCCCTACACACAATTAAATATAATTTAACACAATTAACATGAACACAACTCAGTTATACTCACCTCCCCACAACAAATCCCATCCCATCACAAACAACAGAAAATAACACACCTATTATAAACAAAATAATTGTTAACACAACTCAATTAACCTCACCTTCCCACATCACAACACAACTGAATATAACTCAATTCGACACAACACAATTAAACTCACCTCTCCACATCACCACATCACAACACAACACAACTGAATACAACTCAATGCAACACAACTCAATTAAACTCACCTCCCCACATCACAACCACAACACAACTGAATACAAATCAATTTGAAAAAACTCAATTAAACTCACCTCCCCACATCACAACCACATCACAACACAACACAACTGAATACAACTCAATCCAACACAACTCAATTAAACTCACCTCCCCACATCACAACCACATCACAACACAACACAACACAACTGAATACGACTCAATTTAAAAAAACTCAATTTAACTCACCTCCCCACATCACAACCACATCACAACACAACACAACTGAATACAACTCAATTCAACACAACACAACTCGAATAAACCAAACTTAATTAATGTAAACCCAGCTCATTTAAACTCGCCTCCCCGCATCAAATAACAACACAACACAACTGAATATAAATCAATTTAACCAATCTAAGCTAAAACTGAGCACAACACGACTCATTTCTACCTCAGTTCTTCTGTCCTTTGCTCAGCTCTACTAAATGTTTCTCAGTGAAGCTCAGTTGAGCATGAACTCATCTCAAAGTCCTGAAACCCAATTTGACCCTACAGCACCCCCTCAGGTCAGGCTGGATTTTTCCATTCTAAACCATGAAAGCCTGTGTACATGTATATTCTGATGTAATGTTTTAGTGAGGTGGTAGCTCATGGGTTAAGGCATTAGAGTTTGGAAGGTTATGAGTTCAAATCCCAGCACCACCAAGCTTGAGCCCTTGAGAAAGGCCATGAAGAGCTCAGGTGCAAGTCGTGGATAAGGCGGTCTTGCAAATGGCGTAAATGTAAGTGTCGCTAGGTAGATTTAGCGTCGAGAGGTGAATGCGGTTCCACTTCATCCTACAGAAGAACCTCTTACCTCTTTATGTAAATAATCTTGGTCTGGCATCAATGCTGATACTCAGCCCGTGTTCTCCGGTCACCACGGAGCAGAACCGACTCCTGTATCTGGCATCGCGTCAGCATGACTCGAGCCGATCTGCTCTAGCATAAGGATCTATTTACTAAATATTCCGAGCAGATAGAAAATCACTTGGATCGCGTTTCCTCTATGGCGTGACCGTGACATGCTTATGTTTTCTCTTGAGTTGTAATTTTTCCAGCCCTGAGTTCCTCATTGTCTTTCCAACCTTGTTTGTGCTTCTCTCTGCATGTGATTGACTGAACCCCGTCCTGCTGTGAAAGATATTCCTCTCTATCTCCGATCAAGAAGGTTCTATTTGTTCGATCCACTGACACAACTCAATCGGATCGCGGGATGGCTAACGATGTGACGTTAGCATCGGGGTGGAGGATCAAAGGAAACCTGATTAACCTTGATGCATTACTTGAATCGCTTGATTGATTATTGATTGTGCGTTTCTAGATTCGCTAATGCTGAATATCCCCCCTCTCAGCACGGACCCTTTTCAAAACAAGACAGCAAAAAAACTCCAAGAAGAAACAATAAAGCGCTTAACAGTGACTCTTTGGTTGCCCTCAGTCCTCAGGTTGGTCTTTAAGCAATGGCCACTGCGAAGGTCTAATCTATCTAATGCGGAAAAAATCATTCATTTTAAGTGGGAGACCATGTCATGTGGGGAAGTGGTAGCTCAGGGGTTAGACTTCTTAAGCTTAAATACCAACAGGGGACTGCTAAGATGCCCTGCTGGCCCCTTAGGAAAGGCCCTTAACCTTCAGTTATAAGGGATAAACTTGACTTGACTTGACTTGACTTGACTTGACTTGACTTGATAGAGGAGTCTGGCAAATGGCACAAATGTAAACATCAGCATCGCAAATATCCCTCCTCCTACAATAACTGTAATAAACACCCTAGGGTCCGTCCTCAAACATGGGGGCGCTTGGATTTGAATTCATGACCAGTCCAAAATCTTAACCACTGCCAACTGGAAATGTTGCAAACAGAGACCCTGGGCTTCTGCAAAGATGGGATGTGGTACCTCAGTGGTTACAGTGTTTAGCTTATAGCACCACCAAGCTACCCTGCTGGGCAAATCCCCCTGCCGACATTTGAACTCACAACCTTTTAATTATTCCAAAAACTAAAAATTGTCTGGGGGAATTGTAGAGGAGGCCCTCAAACGATAATGCTGGGATACAATAGTGTTGACGGATTGATACAATAGTCTTGACTTCTTAGCAGATGGCCACCAGCAAACTAGAAAGGAAATTAAATCCACTGGTTAAAAGTATTAAAGGGGGTCGGGCCTTAGGGGGTCTTAACCTTTAATTGCCCCAATGCCCCCCAACACAGTGATAAAACCGTGGCTCACTAGACATCAGGGATTTTAGTGGTTGGGGTAATTTGTTGGTATGGACCACATCTTGATCTTGTATCTTCAGTACATCCTGATCATTCTGGCTAACACCTTCCTTCCATCAAAAGTGGGATTCTTTCTTGCTTTCTCCTACTCAGTTGTGTGTCTCCTGCATTGTGTTGACAGTTTGAGGAAGAACCACATCTGGGTGGAAAAGTCATGTGTTCTGGTACTTTGGCCATCATTCAGAGCTGAATATTGATGAGTAAACCATGTCTTTGTTTCCTCCAGACACATCTGGGTGAAGAGAGAGCCCTCAGCACCAGCTCCAGCTCAAATCCATCAGAGAAGCAGAAGGTCTGATGACAGTCTAACATTCCACATTAAAGAGCTGGACAACGCCTGTCTGTACAAACCCGTCCCGCTCCCAACAACTGTCTGTC
>NC_139578.1:31989469-31990525 GCF_946808225.1 Silurus aristotelis
GCCTGGCCTTTTGAAAAGAAGGTCATGTGGAACGTGTAGGAACGTGTAAGAAACGCATGATTGGTTCTATAGGACAGCACACAAGACAAGAAGAAGGATCTTCATCTTCTTTAGATCCTCCTAATTCCATAATCCTAATTGTGCCCATTTTCTCTTCCACAAGATGTTCCACTAGATTTTGTGGAGATTTGTGAGATCTTATCCGGCCACAATGATGTGCACAAGTCGTGTGGGTGAGATCTTCTACTCCAACCCATGGAAGGCAGACCATGGAGCTGGTTTTGTGCACAGGGATTAGGTCTCCTAGTTAAACTAGAGGAGAATTTCATTTCAGGCCTCCAAAGACCTGGGGTGTCCGAATACTTTTGACAGTACCAATTCCTGTGAAGTAAAAACCCTGTTGAGAAACTGAAAGAAGGTCAGGTTGTGGTTTTGTTCTCGAAACCGAGAAGACTGCGCTCTGATTGGTTGGTGAGCAAACTGAGGAAGTCAGCTCTTTTACGGCTTTCATGTTCCTCAACCAGCTGGTAGGAGGAACCGGCCTCCACAATGATGGAGGCACACAAATATGCTCCAGTCTGCTCCAGCATGACAATACCCCTGTGCAGAAGGTCAGCTCCATGAAGATCTGCTTTCCATTGTTTAAAGTGGAAGATCTTCTTTTGTAAACCTCAGACTTTTAAAAGGAAATTACATCAAACAGGAATCCATCCTCATCCTCAACACTTCCTTATAGCTCCATGATTGTTCAGGTTGTGATGGAGAAAGCAAAACTGATCCATAATCAGGGTTCCTGAGCTTCACGTTCCACAGCAACCTGTTCGTGTAGAGGAGACATCTTCATCTCCTGAGAGTGGCCTCCAAATGAAAATCAGGACCTGCTCTATTTAAAGTATTTTTATACTTAGCCAAAAGTATTGGGACACGTGCCTTTTCCCACCCTATGCAGTTCTCCTCCTAAAATACAGAGTCAGACACTTACGATTGTACAGTGTGTTAAATGCTCAGGTTCATCCTCAGAAAAGATGCTACCTGCTATACACACACACACACACA
>NC_139578.1:31990725-31993225 GCF_946808225.1 Silurus aristotelis
ATCTCTATCTATCTATCTATCTATCTATCTATCTATCTATCTATCTATCTATCTATCTATCTATC
Organism: Silurus aristotelis; assembly: GCF_946808225.1. Taxonomy (NCBI): domain Eukaryota; kingdom Metazoa; phylum Chordata; class Actinopteri; order Siluriformes; family Siluridae; genus Silurus; species Silurus aristotelis. The sequence goes on from NC_139578.1 coordinate 31,990,791, forward strand.
TATCTATCTATCTATCTATCTATCTATCTATCTATCTATCATTTAATCAATCAATCAATCAGTCTGTCTGTCTGTCTGTCTGTCTGTCTGTCTGTCGTTCTGCCCAGTAGTTAGTAGTCGGGTTGTTCTGAGTGGTTAGTGAGGAACATGTGAGTGAAAGCTAATAAACCATTTCACATGCGCTGTATGCTAAAGTTAGCATGATGAAACCAAACAACTCTATTCCTCATGACTTCTTATTGTCTTTAGCATAAAAATGCACTGTTCAGTGAGACGCCACCAACAAGAAAATCTTAGCCTGATCTGAGAGAGAGAGTGAGAGAAAGAGAGAGAGAGACAGAGAGAGAGAGAGAGAGAGAGAGAGAGAGAGAGAGAGAGAGAGAGAGAGAGAGAAACAGATGTGTAGAAGTACCATAATCCGGAGAAAAGTAGAAATGATTCATTCCTTCAATCATTCAGTAAAGGAGCGTGTTAGTGTTCTGTCTCTGGGCCGCTAATGAAGTGCTCCCTGTCACGGTTCAGGATCCGAGTGGCCTCTTTACACATTACGCTCTTAATTAATCATGTGCATATTAGTACCACCCTCATGGGGGTAGTTATGGGAGGAGGGGTGGTTTCTACACTGATAATTACTTCAGCAGGAACAGGAGGATCATCACATCTCTAATCTATTGCTGCAGATGATTTTGTCTGTAATGTGATTTTAATAGAGAATAAAAAATCTACACTGATCACTTCCTGTTTGACCTGTAATTTACTGGGGCCTGGAGTGGCTACTATTACTATTCAAAAAGGGGGCGTGTCTTCTGTGTGTGTCAATCTTAATGAAGTGGGTGTGTCTTCTGTGTGTCACTCTTAATGAAGGAGCTGTTTCTTCTGTGTAACTCTTAATGAAGTAGATGTGTCCTCTGTGTGTTACTCTTAATGAAGTGGGTGTGTCTTCTGTGTTACTCTTAATGAAGTGGGTGTGTCTTCTGTGTGTTACTCTTAATGAAGTGGGTGTGTCTTTTGTGTGTCACTCTTAATGAAGTGGGTGTGTCTTCTGTGTGTCACTCTTAATGAAGGAGGTGTGGCTTCTGTGTGTCACTCTTAATGTAGTAGGTGTGTCTTCTGTGTGTCACTCTAAATGAAGGAGGTGTGTCTTCTCTGTGTCACTTTTAATGAAGGAGGTGCGGCTTTGTATGTGTCAGTCTCAGTGAAGGAGGTGTGGCTTATATGTGCCACTCTTAATGAAGGAGGTGTGTCTTCACTGTGTCACTCCTAATGAAGGAGGTGTGGCTTCTGTGTGTCAGTTTTAATGAAGTAGGTGTGTCTTCTGTGTGTCACTCTTAATAAAGTGGGTGTGTCTTCTGTGTGTCACTCTTAATGAAGTAGGTGTGTCTTCTGTGTGTTACTCTTCATAAAGTGGGTGTGTCTTCTGTGTGTCATTCTTAATGAAGTTGGTGTGTCTTCTGTGTTACTCTTAATTAAGTGGGTGTGTCTTCTGTGTTACTCTTAATGAAGTGGGTGTGTCGTCTGTGTGTTACTCTTAATGAAGTGGGTGTGTCTTCTGTGTTAGTCTTAATGAAGTGGGTCTGTCTTCTGTGTTACTCTTAATGAAGTGGGTGTGTCTTCAGTGTGTTACTCTTCATGAAGTGGGTGTGTCTTCTGTGTGTTACTCTTAATGAAGTGGGTGTGTCTTCTGTGTGTTACTCTTAATGAAGGAGGTGTGTCTTCTGTGTGTCACTCTTAAAGAAGTGGGTGTGTCTTCTGTGTGTCACTCTTAATGAAGGAGGTGTGTCTTCTCTGTGTCACTTTTAATGAAGGCGGTGCGGCTTTTTATGTGTCAGTCTCAGTGAAGGAGGTGTGGCTTATATGTGTCACTCTTAATGAAGGAGGTGTGTCTTCTTTGTGTCACTCCTAATAAAGGAGGTGTGGCTTCTGTGTGTCAATCTTAATGAAGGAGGTGCGGCTTTGTATGTTTCAGTCTCAGTGAAGGAGGTGTGGCTTATATGCCAGTTTCAGTGAAGGAGGTGTGACCAATGAGGTGCCAGTCCTGAATTGGGTGTAGCCTTTGTGTGTGTGTATCTGTGAAGGAGGCGTGGCCTCTGTAGTTGTCATTGAAGAAGGCGTGACCACTGTTTGTCTAATTCTTAGTAAAGAAGGTGTGGCCCCACTGTGTGTGTCAGTTTCAGAGAAGTGGATGTGGCTTTGTGTGTGTGTGTGTGTGTGTGTGTGTGTGTGTGTGTGTGTGTGTGTGTGTGTGTGTGTGTGTGTGTGTGTGTCAGTCTTAATTAAGGAGGCGTGGCTTCTTCTTAAATGTCAGTTTATAACCATATTGTTTAGTAGTGAAAAATGCTGCCATCTCGATTACTGATGAATCAAAGATCAGTGCTGTAATTGTTCGCATTCTGCCTCAGTTTCCTTTCTGTGTGAACTACTTGAGCACAACTCAG
>NC_139578.1:31998225-32005725 GCF_946808225.1 Silurus aristotelis
ACACTCACTGCAGGGTGAAGAGCCGTTGCTATAGAAACAGAGGGCATTAATATAACCCTGTGATTCAGCACTGTGTTCCTGTCAGAGCTGCAGCTATAGAACATCACCAAGACTTTCACATCTACTCATCATCCACTGGATGGATGGATGGATGGATGGATGGATGGATGGATGGATGGATGGATGGATGGATAGATAGATAGATAGATAGATAGATAGATAGATAGATAGATAGATAGATAGATAGATAGATAGATAGATAGATAGATAGATAGATAGATAGATAGATAGATAGATGCAGTAAATATGTGATGTTGGTTTGTACAATAAGAAGTATTGAACAACAATCCCCCTTAAACACACACACACACACACACACACACACACACACACACACACCTTTCAGACAGGAATAGAAAGGCTCCCCGTGGTGAGAGGTTCTCAGTGTGAGGAGTGATGTGGTGTAGGCGGCATATTCTTAGTGCTCAGGTTATTTGTGGAAGCTCACAGAGTGATCTGACATCAACTGTAACAAAAAACCTTTTCATCTTAAATCTACACCTCACATCAAACCCCCCCCCCCCCCCCCACCCCCCCCCCCCCCACACACACACACACACCTCGCAACCTCACATCACCCCCCCCCCACACCTCACAACTTCACATCACCCCCCCCACCCCCCCCACACACACCTCACAACTTCACATCAACCCCTATACCTCACAACCTCACATCACCCCCCCATCTCACAACCTCATATCACCCCCCCACACACACACACCTCACAACCTCACATCACCCCCTATAGCTTACAACCTCACATCACGCCTATACCTCACAACCTTACATCACCCCCCCCACACACACACACACACACCTCACAACCTCACATCACCCCCAAACCTCACAACCTCACTTCACTCCCTATACCCCACAACCTCACATCACCCCCTATACCTCACAACCCCACATCACCCCCTATACTTTACAACCTCACATCACCCCCTATACCTCACAACCTCACATCACCCCCTATACCTCACAACCCCACATCACCCCCTACACCTCACAACCTCACATCACCCCCCCCACACACACACACACACCTCACAACCTCACATCACCCCCAAACCTCACAACCTCACTTCACTCCCTATACCCCACAACCTCACATCACCCCCTATACCTCACAACCCCACATCACCCCCTATACTTTACAACCTCACATCACCCCCTATACCTCACAACCTCACATCACCCCCTATACCTCACAACCCCACATCACCCCCTACACCTCACAACCTCACATCACCCCCCCCACACACACACACCTCACAACCTCACATCACCCCTATACTTTACAATCTTACATCACCCCCCCACACACACACACACCTCACAACCTCACATCGCCCCCCCACAACACACAACCTCACCTTACCACCCCCCCTCCACACACACACACACACACACACACACACACACACACACACACACACACACACACACACACCTTACAACCTCACATCACCCCCAACTCACAACTTCACATCACCGCCCCCCCACCTTACAACCTCACATCACCCACCACACCTGACAACCTTACATCACCCCCCCCCCCCACGCACACACACACACATACACACACACACCTCACAACCTCACATCAACCCCCAAACCTCACAACCTCACATCACCCCCCACAACTAAAAACCTCACATCACCCCCCCCACACACACACACACACCTCACAACCTCACATCGCCCCCCACAACATACAACCTCACCACCCCCCCTCCACACACACACACCTCACAACCTCACATCACCCCCAACTCACAACTTCACATCACCACCCCCCCACCTCACAACCTCACATCACCCACCACACCTGACAACCTTACATCACCCCCCCACGCACACACACACACACATACACACACCTCACAACCTCACATCACCCCCCACACCTCACAACCTCACATCACCCCCCCACACATACACACACACACACACACACACACACCTCACATCACCCCCACACACACACACCTCACAACCTCACATCACCCCCCCACTTCACAACCACACATCACCCCCCACACCTCAAAACCTCACATCACCCCCCCCCCCCACTTCACAACACCCCCCCCCCTCACCTCACAACCTCACACCACCCCCCCACTTCACAACCTTACATCACCCCCCCACACCTCACATGATCCCCCCCCCCACTTCACAACCTCACATCGCCATCCCTTTCTACATCCCCCCCCATCTCACCACCTCACCTTTCCGTTTTTCTCTGTTCCTAGACTCCACTTTTTCTTTTTTAATAATCATCTCTCCCTGGTGTGTTACCCATAATGCCCCGTTACTATAGAATGTACTTGAATGAGTGCACTGTTATAAGCCTGGACGATTTCTCAAACATTTCGTCGAATCAGAACCCAGAATTCAGTATAATACAGGCCTGTGAACTCTGCTGGAACACTGAAGAGGCATGAGGTCGATGAGATTCCTAACCCGAGACCTCCAGAAATCCAGTAGAACTTTGATATGGAGCCGCGTTCCATCCTCGGAGAGAAACACTGTGCTGCCGGAACATTGTGAAGAACGTTGATATAATGTTCATTAAATATTACTGAAAGCTTCTGGGCTGTGAACACAGTTACCTGGAGAAATGCTGTCATCACCTCATCCCACACACACACACACACACACACACACACACACACACACACACACACACACACACACACACACACACAAAATCTGAGGAGGTATTCACAAAGAGTGAAGGAAGCCAAGAACAAACACACACACACACATAAAAACACACACACACACATAAACACACACATAAACACACACATAAACACACACACACACACACACACACACACACACACACACACACACACACACACACACACACACACACACACACACACACACCCCATGAGAACAGAGCAGGGTTACAGCAGACAAAAGTGCCTTGTGATGATGTCACAGAGCTCCTAATATCTGAGATGGCTGGTGGTCATTCTGGGGCAACAGCTGCAGTCACACACACACACACACACACACACACACACACACACACACACACACACACACACACACACACACACACACACACACACACACACATCAATCATATCGCTTTTTTATTTAAAGACGATCTGACTTTGAGCCGAGCCTCTCAAGCTAAACCTTCAAACTGATAATCATGGTTCTGAGTCATGGTTCTTATTAAGAATACACTTAATACACTGTACTGTATTTCTGCATGTCCCAAAGTCTACAATGTCCAGTACAGGACAATAGTAGACTTTAGTGTTCGGGGTTTCCTGGTGGTCTAGGGGTTAGGATGCGGCGTTCTAACCGCTACGGCCCAGGTTCGATCCCGGTCAGGGAACCGACCCCAGCCATTAGGGTTACACAAGCCAGTGCACTCTTAGCCTGGATAAATGGGGAGGGTTGCGTTAGGAAAGGCATCCAGTGTAAAAACTTGTAACAAATCAAACATGCGGATGGTCCGCTGTAGAGAAGCCTAAAGGAAGGTTTTTTAGTGTCCAGTAGAGGACAATAGTAGACTATAATATTTGATAGAGGACAATTGTAGATGATAATGTCCAGTATAATGTCCAATTGTAGACTATAGTATCCAGTAGAGGACAAAAGTAGACTTTATTGTCCAGTAGAGGACAATAGTAGATGATAATGTCCAGTAGAGGACAATAGTGGACAACAGTGTTCAGCAGAACCCTACAACAAATGAATAAATATCACCGCTCTTCCTTTCTGATTTGCTGAAAATAATTAAGTCTCCGCACAGGCTGATCATTTCTGAGTAAAACAGAGTAAACAGCTCACTCCCACAACAACAACAAAAAGCAGGATGTGTGTGTGTGTGTGTGTGTGTGTGTGTGTGTGTGTGTGTGTGTGTGTGTGTGTGCCAGGGATTAGCAGCATCCATTCACGCTCCCTGTCCGGCGTGTTATTCAGGACGAGCGAGAACGAGCGAGCGAGCGCGTCTATTCAGGACATCCGCTACATTATTTCAAGTTGCAGTCGCATGAAAGCACTGACACATAAAGCTGCAGCTCAAAAGAACATATAAACACACATACACACACACACACACACACACACACACACACACACACACACACACACACACACACACACACACACTGCAACACACATACACACTGTCACACAAAACCGGTTGTGCGTGTTTCCCTGAACTTCCTGTCAAAAGGAAATGTCCCTGTACACCTGTTGTAGGTAAAATCAATTATTTAGAAGACGAACAGATGATCCTGTCAGCTCAGGTTAAACACACACACACACACACACACACACACACACACACACACACACACACACACACACACATTCCTGCTACACCTTAATACGCATGAAAGGAAAACACCACCAATCACCAGCATGAATATATAAATATATCTTAACATTCCTCCTCACACACACTATATATATATATATATGAAAAGAGGGAGGGAGGGGGGGGGGGGAGAGTGTGAGGGGATTAGAAGATCCACATCGAAAGATTTCAATGAGAAGAAGAAGAAGGAAGAGAGATGATAATGGGAGATTTCCGAAAACGAGTAAAGCCTCGGAAAAGGCAGATGAGAGACACCACTCGCTCCCAGATGTTCAGATAGAAAAAAGAGACAGACAGACAGACAGACAGACAGACAGACAGACAGACAGACAGACAGACAGACAGACAAACCGATAGACAGAAAGATAGACAGACTGGTAGCCAACCTAATTAGAGAGTTCTATGTAGAACCCTACAGTTTAATAGAGGATTTTTGCGAACAAAGAAATTAAGTGAGACGAGGAACGATGAAGGGATAGAGAAAGAGAGAGAGAGAGAGAGAGAGAGAGAGAGAGAGAGAGAGAGAGGTATATATAGAGAGAGAGATTAAGAAAGAGAGAGACAGAGAGAGAGCGAGAGAGAGAGAGAGAGAGAGAGAGTGAGAGAGAGAAAGAGTGTGAGAGAACGAGATTGAAAGATAGATTGAGAGTGAGAGAGACAGAGAGAGAGAGTAAGAAAGAGAGAGACAGAGAGAGAGAGAGAGAGATAGCTAAAGGATGCCCTCAGGGGAAAATCCCATGTGGGGAATCACACAATTGAGGCAGACATGAGTAAAAAAGCGAGAAGCGGAATAGAGAGAGAGAGAGAGAGAGAGAGAGAGAGAGAGAGAGAGAGAGAGAGAGAGAGAGAGATGGACGAGGGGAAGAGAATGAATCGCGGTATGAATGACAGCAGAGAAATTAAAGAAAGGAAAAAAATGAATAACGGAGAGAGAAAAAAAAGGAGGAGATGCCGGTATGAAGCCTCCACCAGACGAGTAATTAAAGCGACAGGACGACACAAAAAAACTTTTTTTTTCTTCCGTTTTATTCGAATGAGTTAAAAAGCAGAAACGGAATTACACTGTTTGGTCAAATGTATTTGGACACCCTGGATTTGGGAACAAAGGTTTTTGGATAGGCTATGGAATTTCCACTTCGTTCAAACTCTGAGATTTAAAATCCGGTTCAGCATCATGAAGCCAGTTCCATGAAGATCTGCTTTCCATGGGTTGGAAATGTGTGGAAGATCTCCTGCTATAAAGCTCCAACCCTGATGAACAATGAATGTGAGCGCTGACTGCACCCCAGGAACCTCCTCACTTCATCTCACCTACATCAGACCATGACTGAATGAATCTCCACAAAATCTAGAACATCTTCCCAGAAGAGTGGACAAATGGGGACTAGATGTCTTACACAAAATTCAACAAAATCTATTAGGGTTCTCCTACAGGAACATCCAAAGAACAATACAACTTAACGTTTTCCTTAGAGAAAGTAGAATCTTTGAGGGTTCCTCCAAAAAAACTGTGAAGCTCCTGTGTGAATCCAGTCAGCGTGTTTAAATGCTTTAAGTGTTTCCCTATCAGAAGAGGTTCCTCATAAGGGTTCTCCCAGAGGAACATCCAAAGAACTCTTCAAAACAGTTATCGGAGGAGATTCTTTTTTTGGGTTCTTCAAGATCCAGGCAACCCGTTATTATTTCAGTATAGAACTTTAGAGAACAGTTTACAAGTAATAGCTTATGGGTTCCTCCAAAGCAACAAGACGCACACCCTAAAATGTTGTAGGTAGAACTCCCAGCCAAGAGTTTCCTCCAGAGGAACATCTGCAGAATGTTTGAAAGGTTCTACTCGGAACTTTTAACTGAAGTAGAACTTCTTTGTAGAACTTCATGGAGAATGGAAGAGCACTTATGCAGTGTATCACACACACACACACACACACACACACACACACACACACACACACACACACACACACACACACGTGCGGTGAACAGATGATCTTTTCCATATGTAAAAGTGAAACAGGGCTGCAATCCATTTTAATTACCAGCACTTTAAAATGAAGGTGGAGGTCACATCAAATTATATTTCCCTGCCACTTCTACCTTCTGCAGCCTGGTTATTAAAAGCTGTGTGTGTGTGTGTGTGTGTGTGTGTGTGTGTGTGTGTGTGTGTGTGTGTGTGTGTTTCATTACTCATCCACGGTACATGCAGTATCAGTATATATGATGTGGAAAGATGTGATTATGGGGTATTTGGGTGCTGATGGGGGGGGTCATGTGATGGGGGGGTCATGGAGGTTCCTGGAGGTTCCTGGGGTGCAGTCAGCATTCACATTCATCTCTATAGCAGGAGATCTTTCACTCAACCCATGGAAAGCAGATGTTCATGGAGCTGGAACAGGTTTTTGGGGCTCCTAGTTTTATGCTCATATGTACAGCTTTGTGTCCCTTGTGGGTGGGAAAAGTCAGGCATCGGAGTACTTTTGGAAAAACGGTCATGTGACGCGCAGGAGCCTATGAGAACACTGGAACAGCGACGATCGTTAGAAATTCCGCAAATCTCATGCAAGCGAAATGAAACCGCATCCCTGCTGGGTATCGACGACTCGCTGAACGTGTAATGATTCAGCCTTCGCTGTGTGTTAGCTGCATTAGCATCATAGCATTAGCATGCTAATTGTTTCAGGCTAATGATTCAGGCTAAAGCCTGCCCTGTGTGTTAGCTGCATTAGCATCATAGCATTAGCATGCTGATTGTTTCAGGCTAATGATTCAGGCTAAAGCCTTCGCTGTGTGTTAGCTGCATTAGCATCATAGCATTAGCACGCTTATTATAATGCTAATAAGCACTGCTACCGGTTTGTGGATTCGCAGCGGTTGGTAAAAAGGTGGTGCACGTTCGGCCAGAACCGTTCCTTTCGAATCCATTCCGGATTTGATACGCAAATGAAGAAACGTGTCGTTAACAAGGCTGACGTTCGAATCTGGAAATGCACTCGAGAGAAAGAGAAATCAGAGGAATCCGGCACTGAGCACCTTTTTCTGTTACCACACACACACACACACACACACACACACACGAAACACACATACACAA